>NW_027493394.1:0-377389 GCF_021521415.1 Bidens hawaiensis | reverse complement strand
TAGTCATAACGATACCCTCTCCGATCGATTGAAACTTTTATACATGACTCCGAAAGCTCTACCTGTAAAATGTGCCTCGATTTACATAGAAGAAGGTGTTGAACAAGATTATTCAAGAAAACGTAAAGGCGTCGAAGTGCTACTCGAGTGTCTAGAAAATAATAAGCCAATCAAGGTAGGGTAAAGCCCGAATAAAATAATATTATAATATTAAAAGGCTTAGACCTTAGTCGAGGATATACTCGATACCTCGAGAAATAATTAAAGAAAATACTGTCACACCCCAACCTAAGGCGAAAATGTCGGGACGCGAACTGATTGCCACAGCTCTCAAAATTACTATCATGCATTATTAAAAGTGCCGATATCTATTAAATAAATTTCCAAATAACAATTATCCATACAAAATTCAAATACACTAGTACATATATCAATCAATAACAATATGTCTCATTAAGTTTTCTTCTAACATAAATCCTTAAGTGATCTTGTACTTCACATCAAACGATAACCTGCATATGCGTTGAAAATAAAGAAGTTTTGTCAATACAAGGTTGTGTGAGCAACACATCAGTTTAAATGTTCATATAGAAAATAAGTATTTTCAACAAGTCATATGAGAATAACAAATTAACCAAATGAGCAAGTATAACTGAGATGTCGAGAAGCACAAAGCTATAACGACTGGCGTATGATCATACTAGACTGAGATAATGTTGGACCTCTCCGAATGCGGAAGAATATAAAGCAAGTAAGCACATAAACAAGTAAGGTATAAGTTCGTAACACATAAGACAAAATTGCAGTTTTGTGTGTAAGTATATATGAGAAATACAATTTACGGATATGTCCCCAAAACGTGGAAAAATAAATAAAATGGGGGGATGTGGTACTCACCTTATCAATAAGCAAGAGATAAACGAATAGGTAAGAAAGCGATAAGTCAGGCTCTTCGGGATTTACCGACGAGAATCCTAATTACAATAATTGAGGAAAATAAATATAATTTGAATAAAGGAACTAAGATTATATAGCAAACCGGGAATTCGATGATCGAGTGAATTCTTACGAAAGTTAAATATTACAAGGATTTATTATTAATTTTAATATTAAAATGTTATCATAAATAATATGATTTATTGATACAAAAATATATAAAATAAATATTTATAAAATATGGATAGATTATAAAGAGATTTGTTTTTGAATGTTTATTTTAACTAAAGAAAAGTTTTAATGTACTTATATATACTTTTATTAATATAAAGATTTACTTTAACTTAATATAGTAAAGGATAGATAATAAATAATAAATAATGATATTTATATAAAATATGATCTTGTATAGAAAAACGTAGGCTATATTTTTTATATGTGAATTAACAAAGTTATATTATGTATTCTAAACTAATACTTTATTAAAATATATTTTTTAAAAACATTTATAAACATTTTAATTAACTAATATATATGTTTTCATATAATATATACATATATATATATATATAGCGTGTAACCAAAGTTCGAAAAAATATTCGGTTTATGTCGGTCTTAAAAATAGATTAGTTTATTAATATATTTATACATAAATTAATTGATATAGGATTATTGGATTAAAATAATCCCATCTTTAATGAGTTGGCCAATAATAATCCTACCTCAGTTATTTACCTCTGACAGTCTCACCTTTTTCATGTTTTTTGTTTTATGATCCCCCGTTAAAAATAATTAACGGGGTTAACTTTTTGCTGATGTGACTATATAAGTTGGCATTTTAAAATCCAACGTGGCTTTTTTTTTCTTTCTAGGGTTATTACGTGGCATCCCTTACCCATATAACCCCAAACTACATATTCGAGCCCTAATTCCCCCGTCGGAGTAGCTACGGCACCACCTAACTCAGCGCTCTGTGTTTGCCGCCTGTTTCTCTGTCCACAGCCACATATCACCACCAATCTACACACCAAGACTCCCTATCTGACGGATGGAAATCTAAACCTAGGTCATCCGAGAGCACCATCTGTGACCAGAATCACGACCACAAGTCCGACCACCACCTCTGAATGGTCGGTTCTACAATTGATGTTGTGTTCAGTAGGAAATTGGCAGGCGGGTGACAATGGGATGTTGAAGGGGAGTCTCAACGCCATGGTTCGGCCGGAAATTGAGAGCGGTTCCTCTTTCTAAAAATTTGAATTCAAGAGAGGGGCTATGGTTTGTAAGGGTATAAGTAAAAGAGATGAATATTTTGAAGTTTTTTTAAGGTTATAATCGATTAGGTCTGAAATTAGAGCTTTGATTTATGGATGGGAGGAGGAGGTGGTGTTGCTGGTATGATGATTGACGGTGAGGGGAAAAATGAGAATGGATTTAATATTAACCCTAGAAAGAAAAAAAAAGCCACGTTGGATTTTAAAATGCCAAGTCATTAGCCACATCAGCAAAAAATTAACCCCGTTAATTATTTTTAACGGAGGATCATAAAACAAAAAACATGGAAAAGGTGGGACTGCCATAGGGAAATAAATGAGGTGGGATTATTATTTGCCAACTCATTAAAGGTGGGATTATTTTAATCCAATAATCTATTGATTTGTTAATGATTTATATGAATTAAAATGATTTAAAAATAAAAAATCCTACAAAAACGGGATGAGGGAATCGAACCTGCGCCACCAGCCGTTTCTGGGTTTTAACAATAACACACACAGCCAACTGTGCTACTCAGTTAAATGATTAAAACATAAGAACTAATAATTATAAGCAACCAGCCGATAAAACCCAATTGGCTTTGAACCCTAAATATCACAATCGTGTAAACCGTTAAGAATTTGATTAATTAGCGTTGGGGTTATTGAACATCGATCAAAGACAATTCTATCCATAAAAGTAATTACCTTTATCGAAGATGGATTGATGGTGAATTGCATATCAACCCGACGGCGCAATAAGGGATCATAGCGGCTCATACATGTCGATATGATTCAATTAGATGTATAGGTTATGACGGTGATAGGTGGAATATGATTTGAAAGTTTAATTGGAATAATAACAGCGATTTCATGTATAACAAGTTAGGTTTAAGGTCGGCTAAGCATAAACGATTTGCAGATTGAAATTGATTCGTCTTAACATAATAGTCGTGTCGGTTTAGCCAGATTAGGTATGTATATCATTGGTTTGATCAAATTTCCAAGTTTTGTGCCGAGAATTCAGGTTCAAGGCATTCAATTGAAATTGGGTTTAAGGAAAAGGGTATGGGTGAAGAATTTAGATCAGGATACGGGTCTTGGTGACCCGTTTGTGCAAATGGGTTATAACAATTTTTCCTTTTAGCCCCTTAAGGTTTAAGGATGGATAAAAGGTCTAGTTAGGGTTGGTCTTGCCAAATATGAAAGTTTTAAATATGTAAATAATAATATAATAATAGTTTAATTAACTAGATAGAAGTGATAAAATTTCCCGAGCATCGAAATGGGTCGGGTAACGAATATAAACTATTACGTTGAAAAACCGAGTTGTTGCAAATACAACAAAGAAAAATATGAAATAAGAAATATGAATGTAGATGTAAATCTTTGTTATTGTTATCATTTAAGTTTCTTAGATCATAAGTAAAGAAATAAATTATACGTTTCTTCTAGAAGAAGAAACGTAGTATTTAAGGCTTAGATCTAAGTTATTATGTTTTAAGTTTTAACTTGATTATTCATAAGCCATGATGGGCCAAGACCTAAGTTATTTCTCGAGGGGTAATTAAGTAAATAAAATGTTTTATGCGTCAGCTTATTCACCAGCATGTGTTGTTGACGTATTTTCAAACTGTTTTACAGGTAATGAAGGTTTGCCTCTTGAAGCATCAAAGTTGGAATAGGCGATCTGATGGGTCAGATCATTTTTGTTAAACATTAAATTCAAATGGTGGTTTGTATAAAACAAGTAATTTTTTGTAAACATTAACGGGTATTTTATAATCCCGTCTTTTGGTTTGTAAATAATAATATTTTAGTCCCCGCTAATATATTTCCGCATTTAATCCGCAACTCTGATTTAATTATAAAAACGGTACCAACAGCGAGTCACACGCCCAGGCCCAAGATGGAGGTGTGACAAGTTGGTATTAGTGCCATCGATTTTAGAGAATTAGGTATTAATTAATAATACCTAAGCTTCGATCCAAGTGTTAAAAAGAATTATTATTACTTTTTTAATTTAAATAGAGATAATATAGGTTGGTAACCTTTTCTATCCCTCCTCAATCTAAACCACCCATAGATGTCATTCAAGAAAATAACAGACGGCTTCATGCACGACGCAAGGAGAGCTGGATACCCCGAACCAATTCCGAAGGAAAACATGAGTGAAGACTTTTATGAAGATTTCTTGAACCAAGATCATCCGATTGAACGACCCACACCGGTTTACTTTCCCGGCACCGAACAACTACCGATCAATCTACCAAGTAATCCACCGATGAAAGAGTATGATCCCCCAAGAACCTCAAGTTACCATCCGTCAAGCATCCCGGAGTATCATCCGACCAACATTCCGACATATCACCCATTCGATGTCCCAATGTATTATCCATCCAACATCCCTACGTACTATTCGTCCAACGAATTGCTAACCAACAAACAAATCAAAGTGGAACTGGAGTCCGACTCTTCCGACTGGATGCAATGCCACTCCGATCAAAGACGATGACAAACTGGAATGTTTGCTTACAACACTGTCGATTCTCACCCCAATCCCTACAATGGACCTTGTCAAAGGCCAAAGATGAGAGTCATCCAACCATACGAGAGTTATCGCATGCACCATTTGGTGGCTGATACAGCAAAGGCCATGAAAGAAGAGGAAGACCCCGAAGAAGAGGAAGACCCTGAAGAAGAGGAAGATCCAGATGAAGAAATTTCTGAAGAAGTGAGTAGACCAAGAGAGGAACCATCAACATATTCCAAGTATGATTGTCCACCCGATAAAGGATGTATGCACCCATTCTTCCACATGAGTCCGTGCAATGATCCCGAAGATCCCTATGTGCAAAGTATTCAAGGAACTCAGATTAGATATCCACCGGGCTTTCCGCCCTTTCAAGAAATAATCTTTAAACAAGCAAAAGAAATCTGACAACAAGAGGAAGCAACTTCATCTCCATACCCCAAGAACCACTATAACATCGTGATGATGGGATACCGTGATCCGCCTACACAATACGGATATCCAAATGTCATTCCACAATCTCAAGATGAATATCTCGATAGGGCACTACATGAGACTGACAAATTGAGGAAGAAGGTGGCTGAAGAAGGAAGCAAAAAGAAGAAGATGGGAGAAAATCTTCTTCATAAATGCAACAAGATGACAAATATGGTCAAGAAGTTCATGAAGTATTAGGAAATGTGATGATGTGATTAAGTGTTGTTGTTATGTAATCGTTGTGTATGATAAAGTGTATGGATAGGGAAATATATATATCAAGTAATGATATATATATATAAATGTGTAATGTGGCGATATATATATATATATATATATAAATGAATAAAATATGTTTTAAGAAAAGAATATAAATATTTCATATTATCCAACCAAGAACAAAACAATGCGGAAGCTTCTCAAAAATGGGAAGATAACCGCGTTCAAAAAGAACAAGACCAAAGAATACCGAACAATATATGAATCAAATTCAAGAAATGATAAAGAAAGCTATGAGAGCTTAATCACACATTAGAACCCAATCTAGGAAAACTCACTCTACCGAACATTCCCGAAAATCTATAAAATCTAAATCCCGTCCTAACCCGTCTCATCTTGAAGAAAGTATCCACGAATCAAACGCTGGAGGAGAGTTCAATAGAAAGTTTAAGAAACTAAAACTCGAAAGTTGTTAGTTCAAGGACTTCAAAAACTTTGGTCCTAAAGAATTCTATCGCGACAAGGGCTCCATTGCAACAGTAAGGTGGCTAGAGGAGATGGAGTCGATCTTGATCATTGGTAAGTGTGCCGAGCAAGAGAAGATTCAATACACTGACCAAATGTTCAAGGCTGAAGCTTTAGAGTGGTGGAATACTCTTATCATGAGTAAAGGAAGACAAGTATTATACAATTAATATGGGAAAAGTTTAAGGAGATGGAGCTGGCCAAATACTATCCAATGCACGAAACCCAATCAACTCCAATCCAAATTTCTCAGTCATAAAGTTGTCGGAACCAATCTTCGTGGGTACAACACCAAATTCCACAAGTACTGTAGACTCGTGCCCCAGCTGGTAACGCCAGAATCCAGCAAAGTAACACGATACATTTGGGGACTTCCGTGTAAAATTCGTGATATGGTGAGGTCTCACTTGCAGGTGATCATATATCTTTGCGCCGCCAATATGTCTGGGGCGTGGGCTTCCTCGAGAACCTGTTGCACATCCTCTCGAGGGATGGAGAGGATGGCCATTATAGCCCTTCTTGTCCTCAAACCGCTGATTCCGCCATAGAATTGGCTGGTTATCTCATGAACGATTTAATCCGTAACAAGGAAGAGGACAAGAAAGTGGTGCCATCAAGCGACCACAAGAAGGTTGGAGGTTCCCGATTCAGGGGCAAGGGTGTGGAATAACACAAATCTGGATTCAATTCCAACTACACCCAATGCAAGATATGTAAGAAGTACCACAAAGGCCGATGCCCACTTTGCACCGTCTACAACTTTTTGCGACTCGTGTCACAAACCCGGCCACACAACGGCCGATTGTTGGAAGATGACGATGACTTGCTAAAATTACAAGGAAATGGGTCACCTTAGCTTCGAGTGCCCCAAGAACAAACCCACTGCTGGTGGTGCGGGTGGATGTGGTCAAAAGAATGAGGCCAAGAAAGGAAACGCAAGAGTCTTCATCTTATATACCAGGAAAATGGCCGACATGCCGGAAACCATCACCGGTACGTTCTTAGTTAACGACACGTATGCTAGGGTTCTATTCGATTCAGATGCCAACTTAAGTTTTATAGATTATAGCTTTTGTAGTCTATTAAATGAACCTTTAACAAAATTTAATAAATCTCTAAGCATCAACACCACTAATGGAGAAATTGTTAAAATTTCTAAAGACTTAGAAAACGGAAAAATCTTATTAGCTGGAATGTTATGCCCATTCAATTGTTGCCCATGACTCTTGCTGGTTTTGATATAGTACTTGGTATGGACTGGTTATCCAACAATCATGCCCATATAATTTGCAATAGCAAAACCGTTGAACTTCGAGCCCATGATAAACGAACCATTCGAATTGAAGGGAACAAAGACGCTGGCCAAGTTAGCAGCATCTCCATGATTAGGGATAACAAATGTTTAAATCAAGGATTCTAAGCATTCATGGCCTGTGTCACCGAAGAATCCAAACCAAAGGAGATAAAGGGTGTGCCTACTATCTCCGAATTTTCCGATATCTTTCCCGACGAACTCCCTGGAATTCCTCCCGATCGAGAAGTCGAATTTAGGATAGATCTTATACCCGGAACTACGCCAATTGCCAAAGCCCCGTATCGACTAGCGCCAACTGAGATGAAGGAATTGAAGAAGCAATTAGACGAGCTGCTCTAGAGGGGACTCATCTGTCCAAGTTCATCACCGTGGGGAGCGCCAATTCTCTTCGTCAAAAAGAAGGATGGATCAATACGAATGTGTATCGACTACTGAGCCTTAAACAAAGTAACCATCAAGAACCGATACCCACTACCCCGAATTGACGATCTGTTCGAACAACTGCAAGCAGCAAGCTACTACTCCAAAATAGATCTGCGTTCTGGCTATCATCAACTCAAAGTTCAATCCGAATATATCCCGAAAAACCGCATTCCGAACAAGGTATGGATATTATGAGTTCACGGTCATGCCGTCTAGTCTCACTAATACCCCAGCCACGTTCATGGACATGATGAATCGTATTTGTAAACCTTACTTGGATAAATTTGTTATCGTATTCATCGACGACATACTTATTTATTCCAAGTCAAAGGACGATCATGTTTCACATCTCTGAATCTTGCTTGAATTTCTTAGAAACGAGAAGTTGTATGCCAAGTTCTCGACATGCGAATTTTGGCTTCACAAAGTAAAACTTCTTGGTCACATCATAAACGTGAAAGGAATTCAAACGGACCCCGCAAAGATTGAAGCTATCTCAAAGTGGGAGATTCCAAAGTCACCAACCAAGATCCGAAGTTTCTTAGGCTTGGCCGGCTATTATCGTAGGTTCATTGAAAATTTTTCAGGTATAGCCGTTCCTCTAACTTCGTTAACTCGCTAGTCAAGGGTGACGATGGTATACTTAGACTTGGAAACTGGATTTGGGTACCAATCGTTGGAGACTTGCGAGAAAAGATCACAGCGAAGCTCACAAGTCCAAATACATGATGCACCCCAGTAGTAACAACATGCACCGAAATCTTAAGCCGATGTACTGGTGGAACGGAATGAAAAGGGATATCGTTTTGCATGTTGCAATATTTTTAATATGTTTGAAAGTCAAGGCTGAACATCAAAAGCCCTCGGGATTGCTTCAGCAACCCGAACTCCCCGTTTGGAAGTGGGAAATGATAACCATGGACTTCATCACGAAACTCCCGAAAACCACTCGTCAACATAATGCAATATGGGTTATCATCGATAGGTTAACAGAATCCGCTCACATTATACCCATCAATGACTCGCATTCGATGGATAGGTTAGAACGAATCTATGTCAACAACATTGTTGCTTTGCATGGAGTGCCTCTATCTATCATTTTTGATCGAGACAGTCATTTTATGTCTCATTTCTGGAAAAGTTTCCAACAAGCGTTAGGAACCCAACTCAATCTTAGCACTGCCTATCATCTTCAAACCGATAGGCAAAGAAAAAGGACAATTCAAACAAATGAAGATATGCCTCGCGCTTGTATGATTGACTTAGGTGGAAGTTGGGATGACCATCTTCCCTTAATGGAATTTTCATATAACAATAGTTACACGAGTATTCAAGCTGCACCGTTCGAAGCGTTATACGACCAAAAATATAGAACGACGGTATGCTGGTTTGAAACTAGAGATAAACAATTATCTGGACCCCGAGATAGTCCAAGAAACCACTGACAAGGTGTTACAAATCCTGTGAACGACTTAACACGGCACGTGACCGACAAAAGAGTTACGCCGATGTCCGTCGTAAGCCGTTAGAGTTCAATGTAGGCGATAGAGTCTTATGGAACTCACCTTTGAAGGGTGTTGTTCGCTTCGGTAAGAAAGGAAAACTTAGTCCACGTTTCGTAGGACCATTCGAAGTACTCGAGCGAATTAGTGTCGCATGCGTTTGCGACTACCCAAAGAACTGAAAAGCATACATGATGTATTCCACGTCTCTAATCTGCGTAAATGTCTAGCCGATGAATCCTTGCCAATGCCTCTAAAAGATGTCGAAGTAAATGAAAACCTTAAGTTCGTAGAACGACCTCTACAAATCGAAGATTATAATGAAACTTAAGAGACGAACTATAAAATTAGTCAGTGTCAAATGGGAGCCACGAAGAGGCCCCGAGTATACTTGGGAATTAGAATCCGAAATGAAGAAAAAGTACCCCCACTTGTTCTAAGAAATGAATCTTGCGGACGAGATTCATTCCAAGGTGGGGAGGATGTAACATCATGAAATTTTCGGATAAAAAATGCCAAGTTTTAAAGTTCAAGAACCAAAATGAAAATTCGGATTTTCTGTCCGATCGCGATAAGCAATCTGCCTAGACCTAACGTCATCGCGTATTGCAATGACGAGGTCTGATAGCAGGCACGTGTCTCGCCACGTGTCTCCACGTGGCACTACTTCAGCCATATGGCACACGTTGCAAAGCTACTTCATGATCCATCAAGCCTAGTCACGATACGTGACGGCCTTCCTTTGGCCCATCGCGTATCACGATCCAATAAAATAATAATTAAAAGATCTGTTGACCCATCGCGTATCGCGATGGGTCAGCTTGACAGCCCCTACAAATAGAGCTATCAGCTCTCATTCACAACTCACAACTCAAATTACTCACTCTCTCACTAGAAACTTTCTCTCTCAACTTCGTGAAATGTGCCACCGACCCTCCTCATAATCCGTGCCCAAAACCGACGTTCCTCGAAGTTCGTACCATACATCCACGACATTACCTCGAAGTTCGTGCCATTAAGGGAAGAGCCGACGTCTCGCCTCGAAGTGCGTACCAACGAAGATCGAAGACCGAAGACCGATGTGCCTCGATTTACGTACAAGAAGGTGTTAAACAAGATTATTCAAGAAAACGTAAAGGCGTCGAAGTGCTGCTCGAGTGTCTTATAATAATAAGCCAATCAATGTGGGGGTAATGCCCGAATAAAATAATATTATAATATTAAAAGGCTTAGATCTTAGTTGAGGATATACTCAATACCTTGAGAAATAAATATGAAAATATAACAAAGAAAAATATGAATGTAAAAGTAAATCTTTGTTATTATTATTATTTAAGTTTCTTAGATACTAAGTAAAGAAATAAAGTATACGTTTCTTCTAGAAGAAGAAACTTAGTATTTAAGAAAAATAAACAAGTAAAACTAAAAATTTAAACTTGTAAAAGAAAGAAAAGTATTTTAAACTAAAGGTTCATAAAGAAAATATAATCGAGGTAAATATTATACAAAAGAGACTAAAGGTCTTAAGCTAGATTAAAGATCTAGTAATAACAAATGGTTATACTCGTACTATAGGTCCGAAATAACTAAAGAAAGACCGATCAGTGAAGTGAAGCTGATCTTTTAAAAGGTGAATACGCCCAACTTTTATAACTTGTATTATCGAGTCAAATAAATGGATTACATGAGATTACGTATCTCTAAAACATTATGAACAAAAGTAATCGCTGGCCCTCAGGTTGTCGTGTACGTTTGTTTAGATACTTACATATGTGGTTAGACGGTGGGCACACCGCGCCACACCTAGTTATATGCCTCCGCCATGACGGGTGTCTAACCTATGTTACGTCCGAGAGAGGGTAAGCATGTGTATACTGATGGTAGCTAAGTAATCTCGAACGTTGCGGTGTTTGCTGAGCGGTTTCGAGTAGAGCTTAAGTTTGTAATTGTGTTTTAAGTTTTAACTTGATTATTCCTAAGCCACGATGGGCCGAGACCTAAGTTATGTCTCGAGGGTTAATTAAGTAAATAAAATGTTTTATGCGTCAACTTATTCACCATCATCTGTTGCTGACGTATTTTCAGACTGTTTTACAGGTAATGAAGGTTAGCCGCTTGAAGCATCGAAGTTGGAATAGGCGATCTGATGGCTCAGATCATTTTTGTTAAACATTAAACATAAATGGTGATTTGTATAAAACAAGTATTTTTTTGTAAACATTAACGAGTATTTTATAATCTCGTCTTTTTATTTGTAAATAATAATATTTTAATCCACGCTAATATATTTCCGTATTTAATCCACAACTATGAATTAATTACTAAAACGGTACCAACTGCGAGTCACACGCCTAGGCCCAAGATAGGGGTGTGACATATAATTTTTTATTTTGTTTTTAAAATTATAGTTTATGTTTTAACTAAAACAAAGAAATGATCTAGAGTACTTGAAAAATAAATAAAGAAATGATTTAAAGTACTTGAAAGATGAGGGACGTCAGCAATGATGAGGCTTTAGGGTAGTTTAGGTACGTGATGGGTAAAAGGAGGTTGAAGAACATGGGGTTTGCTACATGCATCATGTGGTGTTTCCAAAACACCCATCCAATCAGCCAAGGACTGGGCAATCCATGACAATGTCTTTTTTTTTTTTTTTTGTCTTTTTGTTGTCTGTTCTTTTCTTCTATTTATTTTCTTTTGTTTGTTTTTTGCTTTTGTATTAGTAATATTTTAAAAAAAATACTTTTTTAAATAATTTTTCATTTTAAACCAAGTTTCGGGTATAACCGAGTAAAATTCAAACTTCTCGTTTTAACGTGCTAGTCACTATTCAAATCTCCAAAAATATTTTCTAACATTTTTAACTTATGTTTCATTTTATATTATTTAAATTTCTAAGTTTGTGGTGTGTTGGAACCAAACTTGGTTTAATATCAAGATCGAGTGGATTTACACTCGCTAAACCCCGAGTTTGGGACTTTAATTAATAAAATTTTTCAAACTTGTTTAAGCTACTGATTTTATTGAAGTAATTCATATATTTAAATTAGAGGTGGCAATGTGAGTGGGTTGGGTTGCGTTTGGATGATGGGTTAGAATGGATATGAGTTAGGATGGGTATGAGTCAGGATAGATTTTTAAAATAGAGGATTAGGATGGGTAAAGCTAACCCAATTTGACCAAAGTGTACGTTAAAATACAAAGAGTTTCAAAAACGCCTCAAAAAAATTAATAAAAAAAGTAACTCAAAATATAAATCAAAAACGCAAAATGTAAAATAACTAAAATGTTTTCCCCGTCATCCTCGTACATTAAAAACAAAATTTGGTTTTGTATCGGTTCAGGTTCGATTTTTGTCATGTTTTTTTCGGTTCGGCTTTGCTTTTTTTCATTTCGGTCGGTTTTGGTATCTATGTGGTTTCAATGATTTCGGTTTCGATTTCTCGGTTTCTATTAGGTTTCGTGGGTTTTGTTCAAAATAAAATTGAATGGAGCTTATTTTAGTCCATTCTAACCCATGAACAAACTCATCATAACCCATAACTAAAAGTGCCCAACCCATCTTGACCTCTTTGAAAATTCTTTTGATCCATCCTAACCTATTCTAATTTTAAAAATTATCCATATTGACCCAAAACAATCCATTTGGGTTTGTTTTGTCACCCCTAATTTAAATAGAATTGTTTGACGAGTTTGAATAATACGAGGATATAAAATGAATTAAACAAAATTAAATACTCATAAATACAAGTTTTTATTAATAAGAAAGTTCCGAATTACAATCCCGAGTCGGGTAAACATAAACGAATACAAATACGAAAAATCCGAGATGTTACAACGACGGTAGAACGACGACAGCGATGATGCTGGGGATAAGCCCACCACACGCAGACGAGACAACGACGCGGATGGTGCTGCAGTTTAGATTTGTTTTTGTGTTTTGTTTCTTTTTTCGAACTCATTGTTATGTATTTAATCTTATTATATAAATTTTGTTTTGTTTACGTTGTTTCGTTTCAGTTTTAAAATTGTTGTTTCGTTATAATTTTAAAACCGATTGATTAAAAACAAAAAATATTGAAAATAAAAATTGGTTACACCCCCACTAACACAAAAACAAAACAAACAAAATCAAAATAAAAATACAAAAAATACAACAAGAGACAAAAAACAATAAAATAATAAAAAGAAAGACAACAAAAGAACAAAAAAAACGCATTTTTCCAAACGAGAAGTTTGACTTTTACTTAGTTTTACCCGAAACTTGGTTTAAAATGAAACAACAATTTTAAATTGAAACGAAACAATATGAACTAAACAAAATGTCGAGTATTATATTTTAGACCGACGCATTGAATCATTACTCGTTTATAATAAGAATTTAAAGAAAGACAACAAGATATTATAACGAGTAATTGAAGCATTTCGGGTGAAATATTATATTATATTTTATTCCTTTGGTCTTATCCAAGTGGCGGTGGAGTGAAGACCAAGGCACAAGACTAGTATAAATAGATGATTTAGGTCATTTGTTTAGGTCATGTGTGCATTGTGAGATTTATTATTGTATTAGGAGAGTTTGCCCCCGGGGAAGAGATCTCCCCGGGTGGCCGTTCATTTGTATGTATGAATGTATGGATGAGTGTTCTTCATGACAATAATTCGGTTAATGAAATCATACTACTACATCTGTCTATTGTGTTTCGATTACATACAATTGTTCATCCTACTTTATTGATTATTGTTAATCGAAATGATCTCTCCACATCCGTCCATTGTTATCGTTCAAGAGTGAGTACGTGTTACGATCCTAACCCGGATCCGAGCTCCACCATTAATACCGATTATTCACGCTTCCGCACCGGGGCTCGGTTCACACACAAAATTTATCTAACAATATTAAATACATAACAACGAGTTCAAAAAAAATAAACAAAACATAAAAACAAATCTAAACTGCAGCACCACCCGCGCCGTCATCTCGTCTTTCTACCGTCGTTGTAACATCTCAACTTTTTCGTATTTCTATTCGTTTATGTTTACCCGACTCAGGAATGTAATTAGGAACTTTCTTATTAGTAGAAAGTATTTTATGTGTATTTAATTTTGTTTAATTCATTTTATATACTCGTATTATTCAAACTCGCCAAAAAATTCTATTTAAATGTATGAATTACTTCAATAAAATCAGTAACTTAAACAAGTTTGAGAATTTTTATTAATTGAAATCCCAAACTCGGGTTTAAGCGAATGTAAATCCACTCGATCTTGGTATTAAACCAAATTTGGTTTCAACACACCACAAACTTAGAAATTTAAATAATATAAAATGAAACTTAAGTTAAAAGTGTTAGGAAATATTTTTGGTGATTTGAACAGTGGCTAGCTCGTTAAAACGATAAGTTTGACTTTTACTCGGTTTTACCCGAAACTTGGTTTAAAATGAAAAAAAATATTTAAAAAGTATTTTTTTTAAAAGATTACTAATACAAAAGCAAAAAACAAACAAAAGAAAATAAAAGACAACAAAAAGATAAAAAAAAAACAATAAAATAACAAAAAAAAGACAAAAAAATGACAAATAAAACACATTTTTCCAAAAGACCCTACCAATATGTCATGAATTGCCAATCCTTGACTGATTGGGTGGATGTTTTTTACTTTTTTAGGTGTCTCTAGCAGGACCGTTAACAAAATAGAAGCATGATGAAATCTTAGATGTGTTAAGTGGTGTCCGGTATAGTGGTATTGACAAGAACACATCCACCCGATTAGTACGGAAATTTTTGTCTAGATCCTAATCATCATTGAGTTATAAATCGTTTTGTTGATGTTATATAAAAGATAATGATCCATGGTCGATGTCGCAACATGTTTTTGAATATTATTAGTTTTTTTTCTCTTTAAATATGTTTTATTTCTTTAAACATGTCATTTTTGTGATGTTAATCTGACAAAACTATTTTTGGTTTTAGTTTTTGAATCGTAACAAACCTAATCAATATTTTTCTTGGTTGTTACTAATTTATTTTTTTTGGTTTTAGTGTCGTTATCGTAACAACTCTAACCTTGATTTAGTGTCAGTGTCATAACAAACCTGCGTAAACGTGTTTTTCATGCTTGAATTGTGGATGAGATGAGAGTTAAGAGTAGATAAGCACATTTAACAAAATGAAGTTTTAAAATGGATGACATACAGAATACCATCCACACGAGTAAAAGTGAAAATATTGGTTGGTTATTGTAACATATCTTTAGTGTTATGTGGCAATCATTTTTCACAACACATGATGGTAACAAGATTGTTCTATATGATATTGGGAACATCGAAGTCCCTTCACAGTGTCACGTAAACACCGAGGGCATCGAAGCCCCAACCTATAATGCCTCGTTGTAGTTTAAAGCTCATTAACGCCCTTATTATATAGATACACACACATACATATATATGTATGTGTGTGAGAGAGATGGAGAGAGAACGGCACCAATCGTTGTGGACCCCCCCCCCCCCCCACCCGTGTCCCACCTTTTGCGCCCCCGGCAGTGTTTCAAGTCCTCGGCGCCCCAAGGACGCCCATAGCGTGCAGTTGAATAACCAACATTTATGCATGGGATCAACCCGTTACCCGGCCCCATGTACTTGTCATTTGATAGATTATTGATTGCATTCATGGCATTTTGATCAACATTTTATGATATAGGGACAATCTTAGGTGACCGGAGGTTGGAAATCCACTTTTCTAATACAAAATGTGTAACAACTATTTCAACAGAATATGGGCATATATATTGACCTAAAACTCGTGCATCATCGGTTGTACATTATAATGATTTCAATAATTCAACATAAAAAACATAGATTTTAGATTCCAACTATGTTTGATATTTAATCCAACTTCAACCATTAATTAGCTAGTTCCTCACCATATGTATACGTTTTACCGATCGAATAAACAAACTGCAAAATGAAAGGAAGTCGTTCTTAGAAAAAGACATATTACATCCATACAAAATCTGTTGTACCCGTTAAATTTGACAGTTAATCATTAATGGTGAGATAATTACAAAAACATTTAAATTTGACAGTTACTTTAAAATTTTTCTTGTTGTGTATAAATGGAAATCATGTAAAAAAAATCACTGAAGTATATTTTTCAATATATGATTTAATTTTGTACTGTTATATTATCAACATAATAACGTGCATACATGTAGGTTATATAACCATCTTTTTGTGTTGTTATTTAGTTTTACTTTCTACTTTTTTAAGATCGAAAAAATAGATGGGTTTTTATTATCTTATTCACAATAATTTTGTTTTGCTAAACCCTCATTAGAGTGAAAAGGAGGGCTTTTCTTTAATTAAACGGTAAATTAAAAAGAAGTCACATACTCCCATGGAAGGTCTCCTCCAAGATGCCAATGTCCGTCTCTATGTTGGTACATAAGCCTGTAACTTGCAATATCCTCCTCAATTTCAACAGCTAAACCATCCATAACTAAAGTAGATTAGTTCGTTGTGTGAATATAATAATGTTGTCTAAAACAGGCATGACAATTTTGTCAAGTAAAAAACTAATGAAACTAAAGACGACTCAAATTTATCAAAGGCATTAACCAAGGACAAATTTAAGCTTGTGTAACAAGAACATGACTTATGTAATCAGTTTAACTAGATAAATCAAATGTATAGGCGAGTTCTAAACCATATTTAAATAAAACTGTAATCAAGTTATAAACAAATTAATGGGTTGTAATCAAGTTAAAAACAGAAGTGTAAAAAAGTTGTATGACATGTTTATTAAACGAAATAGATTGAACAACACATTTCTAAAACTAGTGAAACATGTGGATCATACACAATGATTAACTCTTTTGACCCACATCTAATCTACAGACAAGCCTATTCACGCATTCCATACATCCCGTTAAATCATATATACAACTTTATCATGATATCTTATTTTGTATCTTACAAGTGTTGGATGCATGAAAATTAATCATAAAATTAGGTGAATGAATATATATGAAAAGAGATATTGAAGCAACTTACACTTATCAAACATGTGAATCAATGCGGTTGTAAGCATCTGATAGGAGTTAAAAGCATTCAAATCAATCTTTCTTGCAATTGCAACTCCATCCATCTTCACCTTCACAAACAACTCATCGTTGTTGTTCATCACATTAATCTGATCCACTCTTTCATGGTGGTTTTCTTCCATTAATCTCTTCCTCCATGAATGCAATGGCGGCCATCCGGCTAATCCTTCTTCTTCATCATCATCCAAATCCCTACATATATGGGTTGGAAGTTTTCTCATATACTGATTTTCACACTTGCAAAAAAGTTTTCACCACCGTACCAAAAGGGTATAGTTAACTTGTGTGTAATGTTATTTGCAAAAAGTATGCAGTTTTATCAAGAAAGAATGTGTATGGATATATTATTGAGAAAGAGAGTTACCGTTGATGATCGTTGGCTAAGAAAGTGTTGTGTTGTTCGTCGTCTTCATCGTGGTTCCATGAAACGAGAGGAAAGGTTGATACTGTCGGGCATCCATGATTATTGGCATGACGGTTTTTCTTGTTGGTGTGTCTGGTTTGATTCGGGGGTGAAAGACTTAGTTCAAGTTCCATTGTTGAAAAAAGCTAAAAAGTGTGTGTTTTTGTATGTGTTTGTGTTTTGTGTTTGCTTGGAAATATTTAGGTATTTATAGAACTTAAAAGTAGGCTTAATTAAAGAAGGTGGGAAGAATACAATACAAGGACTTGTACCTTAAGCATTTACGCTTGTACTTTTTGGGGCAAAGTATACTAGCTCTTCAGACATACGTATTTAAGGAACATGGTTATTTTAGTGTTAGGCCAGGGGGGTAGCCCCGCTCGTCCCAAAAGGTGTGTGCGGTACTGAAGGTGAGGACGTTTTTTGGTCGGTACTATTTTTTTCATGTCGTAATTTCACTTCCATTTTTGTTGTTGTATTAAATCTGGATAGATATTATGTTTCAGTGTAGCTTTTGCGATACCAAGAGATTAGGTTCATGCTCCTGCTAGTACCGGCTTGCTACCTCCTGGTCACCTCAAATGCTTAATCCATCACCCTTCTACTCTCCCATTCTTAAAAAAAATAGAAAATTAATGTCTCCATCTCACGTTTATACCTATACAATTATATAGATTACAATGTTTAATTGGATGTTGTTAAAATGTTATATACAACCGTGTGATAAATAAATACATAAATTAGAAATTTACACTACTAGACAATAGAGTATCACCTATTTAGTTAAATTTAACTTTGATCAAAATAAGTAACATTGTCGTGAGTATAGTTACGGATAGATGATTAGGTGGAGTTGAAGCTACGAGTTCTAGTCGAAATTATGTTTTAAACGTTAGCAAGTATTTTAAAGTTTTCAAAAGGTGTGATTAATACTAACTCAATATAAAACAATAGACGAATTGGTAGGAGAGATGGATTTGGAAGGTGGATAACATTGAAGGCAATGGTCGGGAAAAGGAGGACCAACCCCCCATTTCAAGTCCTTTTCTTAACCTATCTTTTGATATGAATATATATGATCTTATTTTTCTAAAATTTAACTTATCATCCTATGTGGTCTATATGATTCTATTTGTAATGTGTTATGCAAATGTAACTTGATTCTTCTGGCTAAGTATTTAGTTAAATCATTTTTATATATAAAGATAAATGAGTTAAATGTAGTTGCCGTCATCTATTCTAAAAAATATAAGTTTGTATATATAATACAGTGTAGGCGAAACAAATGAAATGTCGGCTGACCTCAATATATTGTAGGGATCACATAAAAAATAATTGTTTTAAGTATCACAAAATATTTAAAAAAAAAACTTAGATTTAGAAAGGTAATGAAGTGCAATATACACTTTAGTGGTATCTTAGACTAATAATATAAAAACAAACATACATTAATCCCTAAAGTTAATTGCTACTTTTATTAACTCAGACAATATAACTTTTTTAAATAAACCCTTTGCAATTAAAAAACACGTAAGTTGTATTATTACTAATTACAACTTTGTCATTTTGTATCTAAACCATTGATTACTCATATTCAATAGTCATGAATAATTTTCTGCATTAACATCATTCTCATCACTCTATATATTTGTGTGTGTGAACACTTTCTATAGACAAATCAAGTAAAGTAATATTTGATATCCTTTATAATTAAAGTTGTTTTAAGTTTGAAAACGTGTGTAAAGTAATTATCTGATTTACTCGACTAAGCACATGCTTGGGCCTTTTTAAAAACATAGCACAGATGAAGATCCTCGGTTTTCAAAGTCATCTTCTTACCCCTTGTGTCAAAATTTTACTTGAGTTTTTCTTCTTTTCTTGAGTACTGCAATAAAAAATTTTAAAAATAAAATAATTATATATTTTTATTATTATAATTTTATTAGAATAATTTATAAGTTTTGCGCCGAAGTTTCTTAGCCTTTTTGTATATAAGATATATTTGTTGAATCAAGTCATGAATTGACTCTTTAATAACATGGCCTTCGTTGATTTCATTAATCACTTTACTTTGACTGGCTACTAGGGTTGGAATGATGGAATCTACCTTCATACATGAGAAAATGGTTCTTATTTTTTGCATTGTAGCACGAATGCACTTGTAAATTTGGGATATTTTTTTTAATTATAGTATACACTTGTAAATAACAACTTTGGGATTTTGTTTTATTTTTTTTTTATTGTTTGTTTGTTTCTTTAACTTCAGTATCGTAACGGATGTGACAAAAACCGAGCGAATTTGTATAGACTCACCACGTTTTGTTTTAGTTCCAGTACTGTAACGAATGTAACGGAAACCGGTTAAATTTGCATAGACTCACCGCATCAAGGTTTTACCAACGCTCGAATTTTACCATCTGACATCACCCCACTTGCCCACCTCAATTTTTATAATCTTTTTTAGGTCTGGTACCATTACGCAAGGAACCAAAACCAACCAAATTCGCGTTGACTTACCACCTCAACGCCCGGAACGTACCGACAACGCTTGGGTTTTACCACCGCCTATTTATACCGACCTCCCGACGCAAAGTGCTGGGTAAAACATTAGTTAATGTATAATGGAAATAGTATGATTTTTTAATAGTCTTTGAAACTACCCCTAATACTCGAAGTGAGAGCTTTTCTGAGACGTTGTAAGCGTTCATATTGATATTGACGCTTTAGGCTTGTCTCATTTGGTGCAGAATCAAATGAGGAAATCCATCAATGAGAGGAAACACCTTGAGTCAGGTTTCCAACCTAAGACATCCAGAATACGCATTAATCATTACCTCATGCCATTGAACCAGAATGCTTGAAAGGCACGAATCAACCAAACTATTCTAACTACATTGACCTTAAACTACAGAGAGAGGTCGAATTGAAACTGTAGATGCATAAAACTAATAAGCAAAATGATTAATATTGTTGCAATATAATTGTGTTTCTTGGTATTTACTAAAACTTTGAAACGAATAAAATCGTCGACCACATAAACTTGTCCTTTTCTAGTATTCATCGAGGATAATAATTACGTTAAAAATGGATTTAAAACAAAGTAGACAAGATGGGTTCATATATTTAAACGTGTAAAGTTTTGGTCGGCCGCCTGTTTTATCGAACCGGTTCAGTGAAGCATCCAATGCTTTGTACTTTTCATGTCAACAATCATTTTGTTTGTTTTTCGTTCTTTGTATGTTACTGGAAGCTTTATTGTGACCTTTTTTTTTATTCATATTATTTTGTTTGCATATCGAGTCCTTTAATATATAGTAAGGAGTGGTCTAGCAATTCCCATTTCTATTTTATCTACACTAGTTATTATGCCATTTAAAAAATATATATTAACGTTGTAGAGGTTAGACATGATTTGTTAGATTTGCGTGTCTTTGAGTATATGATCACGAATATCAGTTTTTTAGAGACATATGATAAAAGTAATTAATGAACTTTTAATAAAATTTTTAAATTTTGTTGTAGATTTGTGCATTTTGTGCTACACTTTTGGGGGAGCCAGTAGGTACTTCATAGGAGACTAGTACTACGCTTTTCTAGTTTGTTTACTCCCAACTCTTCGAATGGCTACTAATATAGCTATTTCATCATGTTTTTTTTATTGTTGGATAACAAATTGGATTGATAACTCTTGTTTCAGTTATATTCTTGAATCAATGAACACGGACTCGAAATTTAAAGAAGTCGGCGATGGGTATTTTTTAACTGGCAAGAAAACTTGATGTGGGATTTTGTTTCAAAACAAAAATTAATTATTGAGATCTTATAATAAAAAGAAATCGGAATGGACGAACAGTAGGTTTTTAACTTCCAAAAATTAAACCTCAATTTCTACCGACGTATTCAAGATTTGATTGTGATACGAATCAAGAACACAATATATATAAAGATTATATATTTATATTCAATTTGTTTCTCCAACAATTGGTATCAAGAGCGTAGGCGATCTACGATCTTTGGGAAGTTCAAGAACGGTGTGGGGCGACTAACCACATCAAATTGGAAACTCGAAGACTGGGTATTACGGCGGATGAAAGACCGGTTGTGCAAGCAAGGGAACCAAGTTCAACTTCGTTGCAGTGTCTGAAGTTAACAAAAACAAACTACAACACGTGGGTTGCAATTATGGAATCGATTCTTGATGCTCAAGGATTATGGGAGGTGGTGTCTGGAGAAGCCCTAGACGAGAGAAAGAACAAGATGGCTATGGCTATTATTTTACAAGACTTACCGGAATATGTGTTGATGCAAGTTGCAAGAACCGGTGATGCTTAAGAGATTTGGGAATCATTACGGGTTACATTTCTCGGTGCTGATTGAGAGCAACAAGCTCGCTTATGATCGTTAAAGCGAGATTTTAATCTATTGAAGATGGGAGAAAAAGAATCAGTTGAAGACTTTGCCGGGAAGGTACCAGATACACCTCGCAATTTGATAGTTTGGGTAGTCCGATGGAAGAACATGAACTCGTAAAAAACTGCTCGGTGGCGTTCCAGATCGTTTTATTGTTATTGTAG
Organism: Bidens hawaiensis; assembly: GCF_021521415.1. Lineage (NCBI taxonomy): Eukaryota > Viridiplantae > Streptophyta > Magnoliopsida > Asterales > Asteraceae > Bidens > Bidens hawaiensis. The sequence continues at coordinate 355,126 of NW_027493394.1, read as the reverse complement.
CAACTGTCGAACAGTGAGCCGATCTTAACACTATGGTTTTTGAAGATTGCATAGGAAGATTAAAGGCTTTTGAAGAGAGAATCAAAGGCAAGGAAGCATTGGCCGAGATGGGAAAATTATTGTATAGCAAAACCGATATTAATCAAGGAAGAAACGACACCGATCATGACCAAAACTATTAGGCTCGGGGTCGTGGCTCCTCGGGTTATGACCAACGGGGCCGTGGAAGAGGCCGTGGTCGAGGTTCGAGTAGAGGACGGGTTCGGTTTAATCAAAATTATGATAACTGAAGAGACGGTAACCAACCAAACACGAACAACCAAGATAGAGATGACAATCAAGGTAATAATCATAATAATCAAAATCAGGGTAGAGATAAAAGAGGTGTTCGGTGTTATAATTGCAATGCTTTTTACCACTTTGCATGGGAATGTTCGAGACCACAGACTCAAGAAGCGAATCTGAATCAATCCGAGGCTAAGCCGCTAACTCTTATGATGGCCTTAGTTGAATTTAATAAAGAACATGTTACGTTAAGTGAAGAGAAGGTTAATCCAATCCATTACGAAAATGACCCGGTAAGCGATTCAATTTGGTATTTAGATAATAGGGCGTCTAATCATATGACCGGATGTGAAACCCACTTTGACCAAATTGATTATCGAGTGGGCGGTTTGGTGAAATTTGGAGACGGGTCCAAAGTAAATATCAAAGGGAGAGGTTCCATTATTTTCGATTGCAAGAATGTTGAGCATTGGGTTATGAATTATGTTTATTACATACCTGACTTATTTAGCAAAATATTGAGCATCGGTCAGTTAACCAAAGAAGGGTGTAAGGTTTGAATAGAAAACGACCACTTGTGGCTATACGAGGATGGATGTCGCTTGCTAATGAGAGTCCTGAGAATTCCAAACTGTCTTTATAAGATCGAGCTCAGAATTGGAACCCCGGTATGTGTTTTAGCTTCCATTAAAAACCAAGGATGGCTATGGCACGCTAGATTGGTCGTGTTAATTTTGAATATTAACTAATATGAAGTCTAAAAATATGGTACATGGTGATATTCAAACTTTGCATGGTGAGCATGTATGCTAGGAAAATATAGTAGAAAGTCGTTTCCTAATACCACCATGTTCCGTGCCACTAGACCATTCGAGTTGGTTCACACCAATTTATGTGGACCAATCTTGCCTCCTACCTTAGGAGGAAACCAACATTTTATGCTTCTTGTAGATGATCATACAAGATATATGCGGTTTTATACCATTAGAAATAAGAATAATGATTTGGTTATTTTTAAAAAGTTTAAACAGGAAGTGGGGTTAGAACAATCGTTAAAGGTTAAAGCTCTAATAAGTGATCGAGGTGGCGAGTTTCTCAACAAAATTTTCACCTAATATTGTGATCAAGAAGGAATAAAAAGAATGTTTACGGCTCCTTACTCTCCTCAACAAAATGGTGTAGTCGAAAGGCGAAACCGAACGGCCCTAAATGCAACAAGAAGTATGATGAAAGCTATGGAACTTCCACAAAATTTATGGGGATAAATGGTGAGACACTCGGTTTACGTGTTGAATCGGATACCAACTAAAGCATTAAAGACGGTAACTCCCTATGAAGCCTTGAAGGGCAGAAAGCTCAACATAACACACTTACGAGTGTTTGGGTGCTTAACGTACATGAAGATACCCATCGTCAACCTACACAAATTAGATGATTGGAGTATGGAGGTTGTACTTCTCGGAACCGAACCGGGATCAAAAGATAATAGATTGTACGACCCGGCTCAAAGCCGTATTTATGTGAGCCGGGATGTCCGTTTTGAAGAAAATCAAAAGTTTGACTGGTCTTGATATACTGACTCGTTTCAAGTCAGACCCGGACCTAAATGGGTTGAATTTATAATCAAGCCAGTCCAAGAAGAAGTTCATCAAGAAATTCCAGTTGAAAACGAAGACCCAACAGACCTTAACGTGCCTGAATTTGAAGACCAACCGGAAGAAAATCCTGAACCTGAGCTGTGAAGAACTGGTCGCCAGTCGGTCCCTCCGAAAAGATTTGAAGATTATGTAATGTTGAGTGAAGGAGAATGTCTACTCCTAGATGAAGAACCGTCTGCCTTTGAAGATGCAAAGATTTCAAAGAAATGGCGAGAAGCAATTAGATCCGAATTAGTCTTAATCGAACAAAATAATACGTGGGACTTATGTTACCTACCAGCGGGTCACAAGGCGATCGGTTTGAAGTGGGTGTTTAAAACCAAACGTGATGCAAATGGGTCAATAACAAAATACAAAGCAAGATTAGTCGTGAAGGGGTACGTGCAAGAGCACGAGGTATTATTTGATGAGGTTTTTGCCTCGGTGGCTAGAATGGAAACTGTACGTTTGATTTTAGCAATTGCAGTGAATTATGGTTGGTTCGTTTGCCATTTGGACGTTAAATAGGCGTCCTTAAATGGCGAGTTAAAGGAAGAAGTGTATGTGAAACAACCTGATGGTTTTGAAGTTCCTGGTAAATACGGTATGGTTTATAAATTACAAAAGGCCTTATACGGTCTTTGCCAAACCTCACAAGCTTGGAACGAAAAACTCAACAAAATGTTAAAATGTTTGGATTTTATTCGATGTCCGAGAGAATCTGCGGTGTACAAGCGGAATACGAGAACCGACGTTCTCATTGTTGGTGTATATGTCGATGATGTAAATGTGTATGTGTGTGCTGTTTATATAATGAGAGGGAGAAGGAGTATAGAGTGGTGAGGTAGGAGTTAGAGTGAAATGTGTGTTATGATGAGATGATACACCACATTAGCCTAGTACTTAGGAGGTAATGATTAGTGTTTTGAGTTGGTAGGATGTGATTGGAGGAAAGAGAGGCGAGGGGTGAGGTAGCATAAGGGGGGCGACCAGGGGGTGGGGGTGGGAAAGATTGTTATTATATAAATTCTTTTGATGATTCGGTTTAACGTATTGCGAGTTTTAGATAATCGGATCCCGTATTTAATAATTTTTGTCAGACTTTGAACGAAATCAAATTCCCGACGACATAGACTAAAGAAACTATTTTTTTGGAAAACAGTTGATGTCAGGTCCTTATAGTGTATTGTACTAACTTTCGGTTGCTTATTTTTCAGTTTTTGCGATTCGAATCTTCTAAAATTATGTTTATACATTGTGTCTAATATTCTAATATATATTTTGAATTTTTTAGGCCGTTTAGTCATATTATTATTTTATTTACTTTCTGGCCCGCCACCCGAGGTTATTCCACGTAGTGTTCGTTACGTAACGAAATTTGGACCTTTTGTTGACTTTGCAAGATCTTGGATCTTAATAAGGAAAATCTTATTCATAAAACAATATTTTATTGCTAATTACTATTGCATTAACAAAATTTTTTTTCCAAGTGTTACAATACTAACAATGAAATTTCCATTAGAATGAGCGTTCTCATTTATTTACTTTTTTAAAGGAGTTCAATTTTTTTTTGAAAAAAAATTATTTGTGATATAAATAAAATTAATTTATGTACATATAGTATAGACACAAACATAGATGTAATACATTTTTTCATACACGCTATGTAATTCTTTTGGTGATTCGGTTTAACGTATTGCGAGTTTTAGATTATCGGATCCCGTATTTAATAATTTTTGTCAAACTTTGAACGAAATCAAATTCCCGACCACATAGACTAAAGAAACTATTTTTTGGAAAACAGTTGATGTCAGGTCCTTATAGTGTCTTGTACTAACTTTCAGTTGCTTATTTTTCAGTTTTTGCGATTCGAATCTTCTAAAATTATGTTTATACATTGTGTCTAATATTCTAACATATATTTTGAATTTTTGAGGCCGTTTAGTCATATTATTATTTTATTTACTTTCTGGCCCGCCACCCGAGGTTATTCCACGTAGTGTTCGTTACGTGACGAAATTTGGACCTTTTGTTGACTTTGCAAGATCTTGGATCTTAATAAGGAAAATCTTATTCATAAAACAATATTTTATTGCTAATTACTTTTGCATTAACGAAATTTTTTTCCAAGTGTTACAATACTGACAATGAAATTTCCATTAGAATGAGCGTTCTCATTTATTTACTTTTTTAAAGAAGTTCAATTTTTTTTGAAGAAAAATCATTTGTGATATAAATAAAATCAATATATGTACACATAGTATAGACACAAACATAGATGTAATACATTTATTCATACACGCTATGTAATTATTTGCGATCTTATAATTTAAATCATCCCGTCTTTTACACGCGCTATAAAACTAGTGATTAATAAACCAGATGAAGTATAATTTATTAACCCAACTATTTTCATCTATCTCTGAACTTAACCAAAAAGAAATAATCATTCCGATTATGTTATAGGACTTATATTGTCTTATAGATTCAAATAATTTAAATACAAAGTTTGGAGAATATGATTTCGGTCTTTCAAAGTATAGTATGGTTCAATGAACCACATTCGACTTTAACTTATTATTGCATCTATCATGTCGAACTCTAAACTGAACCGAGATAAGATATCTTGTTATGTTATGGCCTATGGGGTCACGTGAATTCAAAGAATTTGAATATAGAGTTTGTAGAATTAGATTTTGGTGGTCGGGAGGGAACTTGACATTGTGGGATCAAGAAAAGAGAAACAACATAGGATGGTGGGTTAAACTCTAGACATAACAGCCAACATGGTCCCAACATATGTTTTCTATTGTTCCCGTGCCCACTTGTTAAGGTTAGACAAAAACAATTTTTTACTTCATGTCGGTTTAAAACCGAAATGATCAGCTTTTAGAAAAGATCTAGCAAGTGCTAGTCGTCCAATCTGGTGATGTCAGATTCGTCTATTCTTCACTCGTGCCTTAGATTTTTTTTAAAGAAGTTTTATGTAGGGATATTGTCTAATTTGTTAAATATCTTTCATGTCATTCTTTAATTTTCAAATACACGACCATGTTATTATAAGTTCCGCATATATTGCTTTCTTTTGGAACAATGATAATAGCAATTTCTTGGATAAGTAAAGAATCTGTATCACCGACTGGACATCAGTAGCAGGAGGTTTACTACCAAGACCATGTATAGGACCAAATCATTTATGAAAAATCATAGGTTGCCAGCCAACATATGATCGTATGATTTCAATAAAATCCTACATCAGTGGAATACTCCAACTAATGGAAGATTTCCAGAGTAGTGGCATATTCCATTAAAAGAAATGGGTCTTTCGAGTCTTTACTCTTCAGTGTCCTCACGATCTAGATCAATCGCTTATTATCGGTTACTATTGCCACCCAACATATACATCATATTTTAAGACTTTTACAATTCGTTTTTATCTATTCAAATCTATGCCAGGTTTTTGGTCAGCTTAAAACCCAAATCTATCTATGACTGTTTTAAAAATATATCATATAACTTTCCTATAATAGTTTTGTTCCAAACATCGTTTTAATATGTTTAAAATTGTATATTAGCCAATGACACACTTGCGTCAATAGTCAATTCGTTAGATTACAAGGTTTATGGCTTACACAATTGTGTTGCGTCTTGTTAGTTGGTTCCGCTTTGTTGGATAAGTATTACATGGAACATTGATGCCCTGGCTAACACACTGGTGTCTTGATCCGTCTACTGGTCGACACAGTTGTGCAATATTTGACCAAAGGAATAAGCTTTAATCATTCTGGCCGATTTCTACTTGGCAAATGGATGTTAGGAATTTACTTCCGTGTACCATTTCGTATGGCAGTATACCAATACTATATAGCAATTTTTATACAAGAATTCATCTAACACCCAAAGGTTGTCTCCATTCATCTAAAATTTAGTACGCATACATGTAGCATGTCTTAAAGAGTCTAAATCTTTTTCTCGCTATGTTTGTCAAGTTAGGGATGAAAAGGTTTACTGATTAGCAATAAAGTCTCCATTTCTTCCCGAAACACCTTTAAAAAATGTGAGGTAAAACGCGAATCACTATCTGAGACAATGATACCAATATACCTTGATGTGTGACAACTTCTTTGACGAACACATATGGTAATCATTCTGAAAAATATAAATCATGTGTAGGAAAGAAGTGAGCATATCATGCACTCACCAACATACTTTATTGCATCATGCTTCATATCTAGCCACCAACATTCTCTTTGCATATCATGGTGCATCTTCACAACGCCCAGACAAATAGAGTATTGAGATTTATGTGCCTCTTCAAGGATCCTGCCTTCAGTTTGCAAAATAATGGTACTCACATATCCTCGAACTTGGTTAATTTTAGCGTTATATTTGTTTGTTTTTTTCAAGTTATTAACTTGGCCTACCATTCTTTCCTCCTTCAAGTTCTTTAACACCTCCATACAGTGGCGGATCTAGGATAAATATTCAGGGGTAACCTAATTTTTTTAACGTATGGCCCCTGACGCTCTGACGGAACCAGAATATGTTAATCAGAGGGCCCGTGCTAACTTTTGTTATATTTTCGATTGTATGACGACTACTTTGTTTTACTAAACAATGTACTACAAACATCAAAATCTGAACTTCTTTTCACATTATCTTAATATCAAATTGGTATTTAAAACCTAGATAAATTATATATATTTTGATAATAACAAATACCAAACTGATAAGTAAATAACTTGTTAAAAATACATTAAAAAAAATAAATTTATACTCCGAATCATAAAATACATTAGTCAAATATAACCTCCGAACAATAAAAAAATATTAATCAAATATTTAAAAAAACTAAATGCTTATTCCAAAATTAATAAACAATAAACTAAACAAACGTTAAAAGTAAATAAAAAGTACTTCTTTTTTACGAAGCTGAATAAAATGATAAACATATAAATAAATGAGAAAAAAATATTTGTTTAACAAATAAATAAAATATATGTTACCTATCGAGAAAGGCCCATTATTTTTTAATTTTTAAACACTTTCTTGTTTTTTATAATGAAATGGGCTCTGGGTTTAAAAAGGCCCAATATTAGTATTAGGTCGGGTTCATCATCTTTCTCAAACTAACGAAGCATTTTGCAGAGCCCCAGTGACAACAAAACAGAAATAATGAAACGAAAAATCCGGCTATTTCACTCTGTTTTCATCTCAATACTTCTTAGAGGTAACCTAATTTTTGCTCAGGGGTAACCTAGTACATAAAACCGAGAAAAAGAAAAAAATCGCACTAATTTTGCACTTCTCCGTGAAAGTTGAGGGGTAACCCGGGCAACCCCTGGATACACCCTAGATCTGCCCCTGCCTCCATATGTGTGAATATGTTCTAACTCATTAAACCCGTTGTCATTAAGAAATAAGATTTCATCCTAATGAAAGTATGCTTTATTTTGTGATTAAAAGCATCAACAGTTACTTTAACTTTACCATGGATGAGCATCACAATCCTAAATTCGATCTAATCATCTTTGTTGCCTCATTTTTAGATCCTTATGCTCAAAAAGGAATTTCAAGATCTTACACTTTCTAAACATAGTACATGCAACATCCTAAAAACTTCCGTGTCATTTTTACCAGCTTTTAAAGTTGAAGGATCAAATTATCATTCAACCAAACTAAAATCCAGGGTCTAATATATAATTATTCATATTTCAGATGGCTAATAAGTTGTCTTTTAAGACGGGGTGTCTCATCCGCACAAATTTTGAGACGGTTCGATGAAATGAATTGTCTCATATTGTGACGGTCAATCTCACCGCCCCTATCAGCATGAGATGTAAAAACCCGACTTTAACGTATCATTTCGTGATTGCTTACTCATTCTCTTGCACATGCCTATAAATAGAGAGTGTATTACAATCCTATACACCAAACTCAAAGTTAAACAAGTGTTCTTGAAGTTCTAAGCAAGCTCAAGTAGGTTCAAGGTGTTCTAAGGAAATAGAATATTTTTGGTTAAGTTTCAGAGGTGTTAGGAGCATTCACAACCCATCTTTAGGTTTTGATATAGCTTGTGTAACATCCTAAAAATTTTGGGCCAACGTTGACAACTTTGGAAAGTAAAATGACAAAATGTGAAAATTTGAACTTTGGAATCCATTACGCACGCGATGGGCAAAGGACAAGCCCATCTCAATACGCAATGGAGCTTCACAAAACCCGATAATGGGCGATGTCGCGCTACGCGATGAAACAAACAAAAATTTCTTCGCGATGCACGATGCAACCTCCGTGGTTGCGTAACACGTGGCATCCTGCAGATACAGTGAGTCACCTCACTACGCGTTGGATACCTTAATAGGCTATCGCGATGCGCGATGGGTCCTTGAATTTTCTTATAAAAGAGGGCTTACGACATTTCCTTCTTCATAGCAAACACACTAACCTTTCACATATTCATATATTGTAAAGTGTGCCATGAGTTTCGAGCCACGAAGATCCGACGATTTAAGTTAGTACACGACAAAGAGTAGAAGTGCTGCTCATTCAAGCTTTGGTGTTTAACTTCAAGTAACCGTTTAAAGTAAGGGGTTTCGCTTAGGTTATTAGTTTGTTATATGGCTTAGACCCTATTAAGGGATATAGCCTAGACCTTGATCAAAATTTTGTTAACATAGCCTTTTCATATACAAAGGTTATAGTCAAAATAATTTTTTTATAACTAAGAAACATAAAGTTTATAAACAAGGGGTGTAGTCAAAATAATAATTCTTCATGATTAAGAAACGTAAGATTTTACATACAAAGATTATAGTCAAATTTATGTTTTTTTCTTGAAGAAGAAACTTAACATAAACGTTTTTTCATGAAGAAGGAACGTAGCACATGATTGGTAAATAAGCAGAAAGGCTACATGTCTAAATATTTTATTCAAGCAAATGATTCATCAATGTTTAAAGCTATCAAAAACCAGAGTAAAGGTCTGTAGCCGGATCAAGAGACGATCCGCGTATTTATATAAACCTATTTTATTGTAGGTTAAGCATAATTCATTCATAAATATTTTCAAACGAGATCATCATATCATTCTGAACAGACAATCATAGGTGAATACGTTAAACCTTTAACAATCATTCAGACATATTTATACTCCATAAGATAAACATGTTGTTTATCTTAAAGATTCTGTCAAAATTTTTATATGAGATTGCGGGATCTCTAACATAAAGGATAGAAAATAAGCAACTCAGATTGATTATGCATGTGTTTGGATCCAAACATAACGGGAAAAGCAGTCATAACCAGTTCTCCAATGGGCTACGTTCCTCGGAGAACCCTTGAATTGTTTATGTATGCTAGTGTTACAAATCCCGATACGGAAACATATCCCCGCTGAGATTGTTCCAGAAACTATCTTGTCATTTAAATATTTGTTAAATGTTTAAGACTCAAACGTTTCACTATCATATCGCTGACGTATCCCCCCCCCCCATTTTAGGGAATCAATTTTAGCACATGTAGCATAAACTAGATTAACTTATGGAGTTAGATGGTCGCTATAAGAAGAGGAATTATTTTATAAATAAATGATAAAATAAAAACAAGAAAAAGATCAAAAAGGAAAATGAAATACAAAATCCGATTTTTGGACAGGAATCTGTTCTGTTTTGTTTAAGGTATTTAAAATATCAAACAATTTTATTATAAATAAATATTTTCCAGTATACTAAGTTAGAATGGTACGAATCTACTCACTGTTTATAAAATATTGATTGCGAATTCATACGAACGAATTAAAATGCGTAAAAATAATTTTTAGAACCATATTTCAATGTAGTTTTCATAGAATCTGTTATCACACGTTTTCAGTTTGTTATGAACAAGATATGCCTCTTTCTTTGATGGCTAGTGTCACACCCCCATTCTAGGCCTAGGAGTGTGAACCATAGTTGGTACCATATTTGTAAATAAATCGGAGTTGCGGGTTTAAGCAGAAGACTTTATAAAACAAAGGATCCTTATTAAAAAATTTACAATACAAAAGACGAGACGAAAGTCTCGTTTTAAGTTTACTTGTTTATATGTTTTACAAAACCACCATATTTTATATTTACACAAAATTATCCGAGCCATCGGATTCTTGAGCATCTTCGTCTTGCAAGCTCTATTCGTGATTACCTGCAAAATGTAAAAAAAATACGTCAGCAACGAATGCTGGTGAATATGTGACGCTAAAAATATTTTCTTTACTTAATCACCCCTCGAGACCACGTAAGTCTCGGCCCATCTTAGCGTAGGAATAATCAAGTTAAATCAATCATCATAAACTCGAGTCTCTGCACTAGGTCACCTCAGCGAAACACCGCAGCGTTTATGACATAACTTAGGTACCATAAATATACACATGGCCATTCCCCACTCGGACGTAACTTAGGTCCGGCCCATCGTGGTTGGAGGTCGTGACCAAGCGTGGTGCGATATGCCCACCGCGTTCCACATATGTAAGGATCCAGACAAACGTATACCATAGCCTGAGGGCTGGCTTATACTCTTATTTATAATATTTTTAGAGACACGTAGCCTCATGTAAAGTTTTACACATAACACGTTTGTTTTTTTGAAAACAAGTTTGTAAAAGTGGGGCGTATTCACCTTTTCAATGGGATCGGCTTCAAACACCGTCCGTTAATCTTTCTTCGCTATCTCGCACCTATAGTATGAATATAACATTCATTAGTCGGATACACGATCCGGCTTAAGACCTTTAGTCTTATCATTTCGATGAACCTTTAGTTCATTATTTCTTTTACTTTAAAACCTTTAGTTAAAAAGTAATCTTTATAAACCTTTAGTTCATATTTAAAAACTCGACGTTTCTTCTTCTTTAAGAAACGTATTTTCTTTATTATTTAAGTATACTCATTACACTTAAATAATATATTTTATAACAAAGAATAATCATATACATATACATATATATATATATATTCACATATATATTTTCATCTTTCTTTTCTTTATTTTCTTTGTTATACATTTTCTTTCTTTTTATATTCATCGAGTATAATTCCGACTTAGGGCATTAAGCCGTTATAATATTTTATTATTATTTTGGTCGGGCATTATGCCTACCTTGCTTGGCTTAATAATACCCTTCACACCCGGGCAACATTTCGACGCTACTCGCTTTTCCACGTTCACTTGGTCAACACTCCTTTCCACTCTTGGCACGTTTCTCGAGACACCTTTGGCACGCACTTCGAGGAACTACCGGGTTGTTGGTCAGCACTTCCTTCTTGTTCGGGATGTCGGGGAGTGGCACGGAAATCTAGGTAACAGAACTACCGGGTCGTTGGTCAGCACTTCCTTCTTGTTCGGGATGTCGGGGTACGTTTAACGAGACGGATCATTCGCACGTATTTCGAGGTAGTGAGAGAAAGCTCGAGAGAGAGTAATTGTGTGATTTGTGGTGTGAATGGTTCAAACCCGTAGCTGCTATTTATAGGGCTGACTTTGGACCCTATCGCGATACGCGATGGGTTCTCTGGCTCACCTATCGCGTATCGCGATATAGGGTTGGTGAGTCAGTGAGTAGACCTGCCACGTGGCGACACGTGGCAGGCACCGTTCCACGTGGCGACACGTGGCGAACGCGTTGCCACGTGGTGACACGTGGCGGCAGACGTTGCCACCGTGTGCCACGTGGCACACGTGTCAATAATTGTCAGACACCCTATCGCGATACGCGATGGGTGTCTTTCTTGACCTGTCGCGTAGAGCGATGGGTCAAGAAATCAGATTTTTCATTTTAGTCCCTGAAGTTTGGAAATTGGCAGAATTGTCCCTTGACTTTGGAAACTTGACATTTTTGGCCCGAATTTTACGTAATGTTACATCCTCCCCACCTTGAAATAAATCTCGTCCTCGAGATTGCTTACGAGAACAAGTGGGGGTATTTCTTTCTCATTTCGGACTCGAGTTCCCATGTATACTCGGGTCCTCTTCGTGAGTCCCATCTTACTTTCACGATTTTCAAAGTTCGTCTTTTAAGTTTCTTTCTTTTCGAGTATTCAATTTGTATGGGACGTTCTACAAATTTTAAGTTTTCGTTAATTTCTATGTCTTTTAAGGGTATCGAAAGATATTCATCGACTAGACATTCTCGTAGATTCGAGATGTGGAATACATCGTGTATCCCTTGAATTTCCTCGGGTAGTCGCAAACGGTATGCGACAGTACCAATTCGTTCGAGTACCTCGAAGGGTCCAACGAATCTAGGACTTAGTTTGCCTTTCTTGCCGAATCGAACTACGCCTTTCCACGGCGAGACTTTCAAAAGTACTTTATCACCGATATTAAACTCTAACGGATTACGACAGACATCGGCGTAACTCTTTTGGCGATCACGTGCTGTCTTAAGTCGTTCGCGGATTTGAAGAATTTTGTCGGTGGTTTCTTGGACTATCTTAGGTCCAGACAATTGATTATTTCCGGTTTCAGACCAACACACGGGCGTCCTACACTTTCGACCATATAACGCCTCGAATGGTGCGGCTTGAATGCTCGAGTGATAACTATTGTTATACGAAAATTCCATTAGGGGTAAGTGGTCATCCCAACTTCCACTTAAGTCTATCACACAAGCGCGGAGCATATCTTCCAACGTTTGGATCGTCCTTTCGCTTTGCCCATCGGTTTGTGGATGATAGGCAGTGCTAAGGTTTATCTTTGTACAGAGTGCTTGTTGGAAGCTTTTCCAAAAGTGAGACGTGAAAACGACTGTCTAGATCAGAAATTATTGATAGCGGTACTCCATGCAAAGAAACGATGTTGTTCACATAGATACGCGCTAATCTATCCATTGAGTACGACTCATTAATAGGTATGAAATGTGCGGACTTTGTTAAACGGTCAAAAATCACCCATATAGCATTGTGTTGTCAAGTCGTCTTTGGGAGTTTGGTTATAAAATCCATGGTTATCAACTCCCACTTCCATACTGGAAGTTCGGGTTGCTGAAGCAATCCCGAAGGCTTTTGATGTTCAGCCTTGACTTTCAGACAAGTTAGACATTTCGCAACGTGCGAAGCGATGTCCTTCTTCATTCCATTCCACCAGTAGTTTGACTTAAGATTTTGATACATTTTGTCACTACCGGGGTGCATTGTATATTTGGACTTATGGGCTTCATTCATTATCTTTTCACGTAAATCTCCAACGATTGGTACCCAAATCCGGTTTCCCATTCTAAGGATACCATCGTCACCCTTGACTAACGAGTCAATGGTGCTGTTAAATTTTTCATCGGAGATCTTGTTTTCATTTATCGCTTGAGTTTGAGCGGATTTGATTTGATCATTAAGATCGATTTGAAGTTCTAGCCTTAACGCTCGGACTCTTTTTGGCTTTTCGTGCTCTTTACGACTTAAGGCGTCGGCCACAACGTTGGCTTTACCTTCGTGATAAACTATCTCGCAGTCGTAGTCGTTAAGAGTTTCCATCCAGCGTCGTTGGCGTATATTAAGCTCTTTTTGCTCAAAAATGTGTTTCAAGCTCTTATGATCGGTGTACACGACGAATCTTACTCCATAGAGATAGTGCCTCCATATCTTTAGTGCAAAGATTATGGCACCTAACTCTAGATCGTGAGTTGTATAGTTCTTCTCGTGCACCTTGAGTTGACGAGAGGCGTACGCGATAACTTTCTTTCGTTGTATAAGCACACATCCCAAACCGGAATGAGATGCATCGCTAAACACAACGAAGTCTTCGGTACCTTCTGGCAAAGCCAGTATAGGAGCTTGGGTAAGCTTTTTCTTAAGTATATCGAACGCCTCTTGTTTCTTTGCTCCCCATTCTTACTTAATGTTCTTTCGAGTTAGAGAGGTTAAGGGAACATCGATTCGAGAAAAGTTTTCAATAAACCTTCGATAATAGCCAGCCAATCCCAAGAAACTTCGAATCTCGGTTGGCGACTTTGGGATCTCCCACTTCAAGATGGCTTCTATCTTAGCGGGGTCCACATGAATTCCGTTAACATTGATAATATGACCAAGAAATTGTACTTCGTGTAACCAGAACTCGCATTTCGAGAACTTGGCGTATAATTTCTCGGTTCTAAGAATCTTAAGTAAGGTTCGTAAATGGACTTCGTGATCACTCTTGGACTTAGAGTATATGAGTATGTCGTCGATGAAAACGACCACAAATTTATCTAAGTAAGGCTTACAAATTCGGTTCATCATGTCCATAAATGCAGCTGGAGTATTAGTAAGTCCAAACAGCATAACCGTGAACTCATAATGTCCATATCTCGTACGGAAAGCGGTAATCGGAATGTCTTTGGATTGAACTTTAAGTTGGTGATAGCCGGAGCGAAGGTCGATTTTAGAAAAGAAGCTAGCACCTTGAAGTTGGTCGAATAGATCGTCAATACGCAGAAGTGGATAACGATTCTTGATTGTCACATTGTTGAGGGCTCGATAGTCAATGCACATCCGCATGGATCCATCCTTCTTCTTAATGAACAGTATTTGCGCTCCCCATGGTGATGAACTTGGTCGGATAAAGCCTTTCTCGAGTAGTTCGTCCAACTGTTTCTTCAGTTCCTTCATCTCGGTTGGCGCGAGGAGATAAGGCGCATTTGCGATCGGAGCAGTTCTAGGAATAAGATCGATTCTAAATTCTACTTCACGATCAGGAGGAATGCCGGGAGTTCATCGGGAAACACATCGGCATAATCAGAAACAACAGGAACGTCTTTGTTTTCTTTAGGTTTTGATTCTTTGGTGACGTAGGCCATGAATGCCAACAATTCTTGATTCAAACATTTGTTAGCCCTTATCATGGAAATTAGGGTAACTTGGCCCGCGTCTTTATCCCCTTCAATTCGTATTGTACGTTTATCAGGGGCCCGAAGTTCAACGTTCTTGCTATTGCAAAGGATATGAGCATGATTGTCGGATAACCAATCCATACCCAATACAACATCAAAACCAGCAAGAGTCATAGGTAATAAATGAATAGGCAAAACATAACCGGCTAGTAAGATTGTTCCATTTTCTAATGCTTCGGTGATTTTGATGGTTTCGCCATTAGCGGTCTCGACGCTTAGAGTTTTATTGAGTTTGATTAAAGGTTCGTTTAATAGACTACAAAACTTATAATCTATAAAACTTAAATTGGCACCCGAATCAAACAAGACTCTAGCATAAGAGTTATTAACAAGGAACGTACCGGAGATAGTTTCCGGTGTGTCAGCCGCTTTCTTCGTATCAACAACGAAGACTCTTGCATTTCCCTTCTTGGGCTCGTTCTTCTTACCCACTTCCACCCGTACCACCAGTCGCGGGCTTATTCTTGGGTCACTCGAAGCTAAGATGCCCTATCTCTTTACAGTTATAGCAGGTCATCTTCTTCTTCCAACAATCGGCCGTAGCATGACCGGGTCGGTTACATGATTCACAAACTCGAGAAGTGAAGTTGCATCTACCTCTATGATATTTCTTGCAAATTTTGCATTGAGGGACGCCAAAATTGGAATTAGACCTTCATTGATCAATTCCTTTACCCTTGAAGCGGGTATCTCCACCTTTCCTCGAGTCATGTGCTGGTACAACCTTCTTATCCTCCTCCTTGTTGCGGATAATTCCACCGATCAGATATCCAGCTAACTCCATCGCGGAGTCAGCGGTTTGTGGTAGGTGTGACCTTACCATGTCACGAATTTCGCGAGGTAGTCCCCAAATATAACGAGTAACTTTGCTGGATTCCGGGGTAACCAGCTGGGGAACTAATCGGCAATACTTGTGAAATTTCATGTTATACTCACGAAGGTTCGTTCCGATAACCTTGTGAGCCAAGAACTTTGTTTGAATTTAATCTGTCTCGTGCATTGGACAGAACTTTGACATCAACAACTCCTTGAATTCGTTCCATGACAAACTATACATAACTTCTCTTCCTCTACTCATGACCAGTGTGTTCCACCATTCGAGTGCTTCGCCTTTGAACATCAAGGCGGAGTATTGGATCTTCTCTTCATTCGAACACTTGCTCGTAATCACAATCGTCTCCATCTCCTCGAGCCACCTCACCGTTGTGATGGCTCCCTTGTCATCGTGGAATTTTTTCGGCCCGTAGTACTTAAAGTCTTTAAACGAGCATCCACTAATCTTTAGTTTGTTAAATTCTTTTCTAACACCCTCATCGGCGTTTGAATCATGCTCACTCTCTTCCTCACGTGAAGGTCGAGTACGGGGTTTAGAAACAGATTTTCGAGAAGGATTTTCGGATTGAGTATGTTTTGTTTGTCTAGATCGGGATCGATTTTCAGATTCTTCCCGAACTGCTTTTCTGATCATTTGTTGTATTTGATTCATATATTTGTCAGGAATTGGTTCCTCTCGTTCTTTCTCGGGACCTTTCCCTTTTATTTCACGTTTCTCGGCTTCCTTTCGGGATGCCTCTCGATTATCACTTTGTCTAGACATTCTTTTTCTTTTAATCTTTTCTTTTATCTGAAATTTAACACATTTCTTTTCTTATTATACAAGTTTTATTTATTTCACAACCATATACATATCATAAATGATATGTATATTATTTTACAACTTACTTATATATCGTTTAAACGATATATAAGGTCATATCCATATATTACATACTTCACACATATCATACAAACTATTTTACACACATAACTTCATCTCTTAAACACATCATCTTCATTTCCTCTTAAAACACACCATCTCTATCTTCTTAATCCTTCATAAACTTCTTCACAACTTTGGTGAGTTTGTTGCATTTGCCAAGAAGTTTGTCTCCCATCTTCTTTTTCTTCTTTCCATCAGCATCTATCTTCTTTCTCAGCTCATCCGTTTCTTGCAAGGCTCGATCCAAATGCTCCTCATGGGATTGTGGTATGTCCGTAGGATACCCGTATCTTGGAGGTGGGTTGCGGTAACCCATCATTACAATGTCGTAGTGGTTCTTCGGGTTTGGATACGGAGACGTCGTCACATTGGAGGGATAATTGAAGAATGCGTCGGCAGCTTCATTCTGTTAACATATTTCATTTGCCTGTTTTTCAATGGACGGAATCTTGCCTTGTTAAGGTGTGAAACTTGATGATGCCTTACCCTTGAGTTCATGGAGGAATTGCATATACGGGTTAACATATCCGTAGCTCGGAGTTGAGTGTTGCTCCTCATTGGTGTGGTTACTTCATTCGGATTGTCCGGATGTTCCTCCTCAGAATCAGTTCTTTCTTCTGGTTCCTCTTCTGGTTCTAGTTCCTCTTCGATCATTTCTGGCATGTGAATCTTCTCGTATGGAATTGTCAGCCTCATCTTGGGCTTGTGGGTTGATCCTGCTTTGTTGATGTGAGAATTGGCAGTATCCATGGTTGATGTGCCGGTATGCCACCGTCGTTGGTCGGAATGACACTGCATCCAGTCGGATGATGAAGAAGGCTTTGGTTCCTCCTTGATTGGGATATTTGAGAGGAAAGCATACGAAGGGCGTGGGTTTGGTAAATATCCGGTCGGGTAGTATTGTGGCTCTTTGGATGGTTGGTAAGTCGGGATCTCGGATGGTTGATACATCGGTAGACTTGTGGGATGATAACTTGAATGTCTCGGTGCTTGGTACATTTCTTGTGGGGTGTTGTCTAGGTGGTAGATTGGACTTGGATAGGGGTTTTGGTTGTGTTCCTTGTTGAAGAATGATTCAAAGTAATCCTTGATCATGATTCCTTGTGGAAATTTATAATACTTCCTTGCTCTTCTTACTTCATTATCATAGTACTTCATTAGATTCTTGTATGACATCTTTGATAGGTGGTTTAGATCTAAGAGAGGGAAAGAAAAGGTTACCAACCAATCTTATCCCTATTCAAATAAACAAATAATTATTTCCTATGCTTGAATCGAAGCTTGGGTATTATTTTATGATACCCAATTCGCTAAGATCGATGGCTCTGATACCAACTTGTCACACCCCCATTCTAGGCCTAGGAGTGTGAACCATAGTTGGTACCATATTTGTAAAAATCAGAGTTGCGGGTTCAAGCGGAAGACTTTATAAAACAAAGGATCGTTATTAAAATATTTACAATACAAAAGACGAGACGAAAGTCTCGTTTAAAGTTTACTTGTTTATATGTTTTACAAAACCACCATATTTTATATTTACACAAAATTATCCAAGCCATCGGATTCTTGAGCATCTTCGTCTTGCAAGCTCTAATCGTTATTACCTGCAAAATGTAAATAAAATACGTCAGCAACGAATGCTGGTGAATATGCTGACGCAAAAAATATTTTCTTTACTTAATCACCCCTCGAGACCACGTAAGTCTTGGCACATCTTGGCGTAGGAATAATCAAGTTAAATCAATCATCATTAACTCGAGACTATGCACTAGGTCACCTCAGCGAAACACCACAGCGTTTATGACATAACTTAGGTACCACAAATATACACATGGCCATTCCCCACTCGGACGTAACTTAGGTCCGACCCATCGTGGCTGGAGGTCGTGACCAAGCGTGGTGCGATGTGCCCACCGCGTTCCACATATGTAAGGATCCAGACAAACGTATACCATAGCCTGAGGGCTGGCTTATACTCTTATTTATAATGTTTTTAGAGACACGTAGCCTCATGTAAAGTTTTACACATAACATGTTTGTTTGTTTGAAAACAAGTTTGTAAAAGTGGGCGTATTCACTTTTTCAGTGGGATCGGCTTCCAACATCGTCCGTTAATCTTTCTTCGCTATCTCGCACCTATAGTACTAGTATAACATTCATTAGTCGGATACACGGTCCGGCTTAAGACCTTTAGTCTTATCATCTCGATGAACCTTTAGTTCATTATTTATTTTACTTTAAAACCTTTAGTTAAAAAGTAATCTTTATAAACCTTTAGTTTATATTTAAAAACCCGACGTTTCTTCTTCTTTAAGAAACGTATTTTCTTTATTATTTAAGTATACTCATTACACTTAAATAATATATTTTATAACAAAGAATAATCATATACATATACATATATATATATATATTCACATATATATTTTCATCTTTCTTTTCTTTATTTTCTTTGTTATACATTTTCTTTCTTTTTATATTCATCGAGTATAATTCCGACTTAGGGCATTAAGCCGTTATAATATTTTATTATTATTTTGGTCGGGCATTATGCCTACCTTGCTTGGCTTAATAATACCCTTCACACCCGGGCAGCAATTCGACGCTACTCGCTTTTCAACGTTCACTTGGTCAACACTCCTTTCCACTCTTGGCACGTTTCTCGAGACACCTTTGGCACACACTTCGAGGAACTACCGGGTCATTGGTCAGCACTTCCTTCTTGTTCGGGATGTCGGGGAGTGGCACAGAAATCTAGGTAACGGACACAAAAAACGAGGTTTCGGGGTACGTTTATCGAGACAGATCGTTGGCACATATTTCGAGGTAGTGAGAGAAAGCTAGAGAGAGAGTAAGTGTGTGATTTGTGGTGTGAATGGTTCAAACCCGTAGCTGCTATTTATAGGGCTGACTTTGGACCCTATCGCGATACGCGATGGGTTCTCTGGCTCACCTATCGCGTATCGCGATATAGGGTTGGTGAGTCAGTGAGTAGACCTGCCACGTGGCAGGCACCGTTCCTCGTGGCGAACGCGTTGCCACGTGGTGACACGTGGCAGCAGACGTTGCTACCGTGTGCCACGTGGCACACGTGTCAATAATTGTCAGACACCCCATCGCGATACGCGATGAGTGTCTTTCTTGACCTGTCGCGTAGCGCGATGGGTCAAGAAATCAGATTTTTCATTTTAGTCCCTGAATTTTGGAAACTTGATATTTTTGGCCCGAATTTTACGTGATGTTACAGCTAGATCTAATGTCAAAACTAAAATATTGCTAGAAGCAATGTTTTAACGATTTCGAAAAGGATTTTGATGAAATAAAATTATGGACTTTTTCGGATAAATTTATATAACATTTTTGAGCATATATCATCAAAAATCTTTGAGGCATAAAAATATAATGATTGAAAATAGAAAACTAAAGATGTAAGAACGATTCAAGTGTGACCTTAGTGTAATCGATCATCTCCTTGTGTTCTTCGTCTCATCCATCCTATACAGCATTGTTTATGGATTATGTGGATTCGTAGATATTATTGTGTTATGGTCATGTGACCATTTGATTAAGTAGTATGAACAAGAATTAACAATAAACATAAATAAGATGAAGAAGACTTGAATAATTAAAATCCTACATTTAAAATGGAAAAATAAAGAAATAATTCCCTTGAACTTGTCAAAGAGTGGTGTAAAGAATGAAAGGAGTGGGAGCAGGTTCTTATTAATACTAAAATGAGAAGGTTACTCTTAAGAATATTTTTATGATTAAATTGATTAGAAGAGTGCTTTGGGGGATGGGGTTTGACCAAAATTTGAATGATGTAGGAAGATATTTTTTCATCTTTTAAAAATCAATAACTTTATGCAAAAAAAATGTGAAATAATTAAATTAAAAGAATGTACTTTGTTTATGCATCAATAATGTTATTTATGTGATATTTGAATAAAGAAAAATCATGAGTGTTATAACTTTTGTTTATATATATATATATATATATATATATATATATATATATATTAGTAATGATTAATATTAATAAATAACTTTGAGAAAGAAAAGCTATTATATACGTAATATGTACCATATGGGTATATGCATAATTAATCGAATCACATTAAATAATAAAACGAGTCGGTTTTAACGAATACAATACAAATAACAGAAATTGACGAATGTCACATGAATTACATAAAATACATGAACAACGAAACTGGATATATATATATATATATATATATATATATATATATATATATATGTGTGTGTGTGTGTGTGTGTGTGTGTGATATTTCATGTGCTAAGGGCATGTCCTATGCATAATTAATCGAATCACATTAAATAATAAAACGAGTCGGTTTAACGAATACAATACAAATAATAGAAATTGACGAATGTCACATGAAATACATAAAATACATGAACCGAAACTGGATATAAATATATATATATATGATATTTTATGTGCTAAGGACATGAGCCGGAACATGATATTTCATGTGCTAACACTCATAAATAACGTTATTTAGTAATATATATATATGTATGTATGTGTGTGTGTGTGTGTGTGTGCTAAGGGCATGTCCTCTCCCTTGTCCTAATCAACGGGGGCTTCGGGGTCCCACATTTTTTTCTCGGAATCAACTAGGTGATAGGCCCCGATTGTAGGCATTCGGATGACCGTCTACATTGTCATGAAGATGTCTAAGTCTAAAGGGACCGAATTTGGACCCTCCTGCCATGCAAATCTATACAGTAAGCCTATAAATCCATCGTCCCCCAAACATTTTCATACTCCTTCTTCTTGCACATTTTCCCCACATTTTACATAACATGTGAACAATATTGCAATATTTACCTGCTTTGATGCAGCAAAGTGCTCATAGATCTCTAAGACTAACTACCCCTGTGCTTTCGGTATGATACGCAGTACTATAACTAAGGATACAGTGGATATACCTAAAGAGCAAATCCTGCAGCTATGTGCTCTTAGTTAACCCGCATTGTAAAATGCTTCAGAGTTTCCAAGCCTCTTTTTTCTATGTTGTGTCTACATCTCTCCATTTCTCTCTTACTTCTTCACTTGGGAATGAGTATCCTGCCATGAGCCATATATCCGACTGCGTATTATCATGCGTGTAAATTCCTAAACTAATCCCGAAATATGTCAAGGATGATTGGCACCACCTTTCCCCTAGCCTAATAGACAACATATCATCCTCAAATAGAACATCTATGTACAATGCTCCCCCTTATTGATTTGAAAATAGCCTAGAAACTCCATTTTAAGCTCGCAGTAAAACTGTTTGGTGTTTGACAGGTAACAATTCCATAGTCCCGTAACTAGAGTATTGTATCTCTCAAGTTGGTTCAATTGACGAAGTATTTTTTCACATGCATAAGATAGTTGATCCTCCACTCGGTTTTCTATAAATGCTAATCTCTTGTGGGACTCGATAATTTCAGGTTCATTTCCCATATACAACAAATAAGGGCGGTCAACATCCTTAAACCCTTCGTAATCTTCATCATAGCCGGCCATCCAAATGTATTAGAATGAAAACGGATTAAGATTGCACAAAATAGAAAATTTGAGATTCTGTTCTAGAAGGTTAACACGGCTGTATTGAGCTCAACATGGCATGTGTTAATGTGGGCTATATTAGATTGAATTTATGGGTTTAACACGGTTGTTTCCTAAAAAAACACGACCCATTGATATATAAAATTATACATCTTTTTAGCATCAAATAATCTCAAAAAACTGCAACTTCTATCAAATAATATACTTCAAATAGCTACTTATCATGTTAACATGTAATTTTCAGGTAAACCCAAGCCTCAAATGAAGAAACAAACGAAAAGTCAAACAAAAATCAAAGAAAACCCAAGAAAACAGTGAAACACGCTCCCATATTTTCCTGTGCAAGAAAAGACAAAAATCTGCAAGATAAAACAAAATACTGGACAGATGGATATGAGGTCGTTCCTCTGAAGACATGCGTGGTCACCTATCAAAAAAAACAAAAGAAAATATAACAGATACCCAAAACACGGGGCCGTGCCACATGGAGCACACCCCCGTGGTGAGTCATCATGTACGATCTGACAGAGCATTAAATGCGAGAGGAAAGATGGACACGGGGGCGTGCCTCCTAAGGCATGGGGCTGTTCCTGGCTTCCTAGTCTGCCTATAAATAGTGGATCATGTTGCATTCAACAAGTGTGCTTGAGAAAAACTTCTATATGTGTTTAACTTATAAAAATACCCACATTTCACTCATATTGAAGATCTTGTGGAGAGTTTGAAGGCTTCGAGTCTGTCATCATCAGCACCCATCATGATTGAAGAAGGAAGATCCATCCACATTTGGTTAGATTGTTCTAGTTTGATCATGTGTTTGTTATCTTCATCTCTTTTAATGTTCATAACCATGCTCATTATGAGCTAAAACTCCATTTACCATCTATTTCTATGAAGAAGCTTTGTTTTACTTGATAATTATATTAAATATGTGATTTAGTTTAGTAAAGTACATGGTTATTTTGCAATTATCCTTTGATGAAAAATGTGTTATCACTTTAACCAACAAATCAAGGTTGATGATTAACAATCATTCATGGTTCACTCACATTCTTGGAAACTAGAAATGGTGAAAAGAATACCTTGATAACTTATTCAATATAATATATGGATCCTTATATTGTACTTAGTAATGATAATATATATAAGCTCTGATCTATTTCTCTAGTTTTGATAATTATGAAATAACATTGTTAACATGATTGCTTAGGTTATCTGCTAGTTAAATAAATCATATGTTAAAGGAATGTGTAATTATAATATAATAAAATAAACCAATATGTGAGTAAACTATAACCACTCGAAGTTGTTAGAATCGGTGTTTAAGAAATCAAAGTCAATCCTAATCTTTATACTTTACTAAAATACTTGCCTACTTAAATTGACATTCTCGTGGTAGTATGAGATCAAACAAGGATGGACTTGAAAATATGCATGCTACTTTCTTTTATGTCATAGAATATGTTCACTTAGAAATGAGGGGCTATTATATCATATAATATTAGGGAAAGTTTATCACATGTTTACTTAATAATCACCAAGGAAGAATGGAGTGGATTCTTGATCTTAGATGGTAACCTTCATATAATTGATATACTCATATAGAATTTCTCTTCTTGTCACCTATATATTATATATAAGTATTTCTATTAAAGTTTACAAATCAACCCCAAAATATGATTAAACTCTCCGATTAAAGTAAACCGAAGACTTATTATATGAAACATTTGTGTCATGGATCGATATTTGGTTCTAACCAATACTATTCTACATATACGATAGGTACACTTGCCTATTTTATGTGTGTTTAGTCTTAGTAGAAATCACCTTTATAAATTTAAAAGTCGATCCTGTGTGAAATCTACATTCCAACCCCATAACATTTATAACCGTACGCACACCAAACATCAAGTTTTTGGCGCCGTTGCCGGGGACGCGGTACGGTTCTAAGAACGAATAAAGATTTAATTCAATCATTGTTTAAAAATTGTACAAATTGCTAACTTTTATATTTTTACTAACCATGAGATTAGAATATTTCTTTTTTAAAGGCTAGTCTAACCTTTACTTTAGTTTAACTTTAACTAACATTTAGTTTCAATTTAAATAGTTTAAATTTGATTTAATCCCATGTATGTCCTCTACATTAGGACCTGAGCTTGTTTCTCCAATTTTTGAACCTGAACAACTCTTTCACCGAAGAGTACGCAAACGAGCAACAGAAACCGCTGAAACAATCAAGGAAGAATTAGTAGAAGCCATGACATCAGGAGAAAATCAAACCAAAAAAGTGATGGAAGCACAAAACAATGAACCAAACATGAGACAGTATGCCAAGCCAACCATCGAAGGCTATGGCAATGGAGTGGCTCCACCTGAAATCACCAAAAATTTTGAAATCAAATCGAGAACCATTCATACGGTGGAAAATTCAGTTCAGTTTCATGGTCTCCTCGACGAAGACACCGTTTCTCATATATCTCGATTCTTACGAATCTACGAAACCTTTAAAATTCAAAATTGTTCAGATGTTCAGATCAAACTCAAACTCTTTCCTTTCTCTGTAAGGGGACAAGCCTTAGAATGGATAGAATCTCTTCCTTCTGGTTCCATCACCAACTGGGACCAGATGGTTGAACAGTTCCTCCTTAAATACTTTCCACCTGATAAAACTGCCAAATATCGAGCCAGCATTACCGGATTCTGGACCGATGATGATGAGTTGCTACACGCAGCATGGGAGAGATACATAAGTCTGATGAGAAGATGTCCTCACCATGGACTGAGCGTAGGTTACAAGTACAAACTTTCTTTGATGCACAATCCAGTCAAAACAAACAGGCCATCGACCACGTCGCCGGTGGAGACCTGGGATCCAAATCACATAACTAAGCATTTGAAATCATGGAGAAGGAAGCAAAGAAAAGTTTCGCTTATAACCCATTAAGATCTACACCAAGACTTATAGAAATGCACCACGTCGATTACAACACTCTTGTCACCGCCCAGCTTGAAGCACTTTCTAAGAAATTCGAACAACTTCAAGCCGAACTATCAAAACCCAAGATCACTTGTGCCACATGTGGAGGAACACATAAGACGAGTGACTGCAAACAAGTCCTTATGGCCATGGATGAAGTTGATTTAATTGCCCGTCGAAATAACGCTTTCAGTAACAACTACAATCTAAGATGGAAAAACCACCCAAATTTCTGTTGGAAGGACGGAAGTAACAATCAAACTCTACCCGGATTCGAAAAAGGCCGATGAATCAATCTTTCCAACCTAAATCTCAATTTCATCAACAAAGTTCTAGTAGCCATCAGAGCCCGAACTACTAAAAAATTGAAGAAATGTTGAGCAAAATCATGACCAAGACAAATGAAGCAGAAGAGAGGGCCGACTTAAGAGCCATTGATATCTGTGGAGTATTGCTAAAGCATGAAGCTGACCTAAAAAGTCAACAAGCGTCATTGCGGAATCTAGAAACTCAAATCGGACAGATTGCCCGATAATTGTCTGAAAGACCACCCGACGCTCTTCCAAGCAACACAATAACAAACCCTAATGCATCAGCCAACGATGTTACATTAAGAAGTGGCACAACCAATGTGCCTCATCAACTTCATAACTAGTTACGGAGAAGGAAGTTCTTGATAAGACACAGGAAAGACTAATCCCAACAGGCACCGTACAAACTAAGGAACTGATCCGAACGTATGTTCCACCTATTCCATACCCTGGGCGGCTGAAACAGGAGAGATTGGAAGCTCAGTACGGGAAGTTTTTGGAACTCTTCAAACAACTCCACATCAACATCCCTTTAGTCGAAGCCATTGCTCAGATGCTAAAATATGCAAAGTTTCCTAAAAATGTGCTGACCAACAAAAGGAAGTTGGAGGAGCTCTCACATGTCACTTTAAGTTAAGAATGCTCAACTGTCCTCCAAAACAAGCTGCCACAAAAATGACCGATCCTGGGAGCTTTACTATCCCTTTTCTCATAGGAAATTTGTCTGTTAGCAATGCCCTGGCTGACCTAGGAGCTAGTATTAATTTAATGCCTTATGCGGTTTTTGCAAAACTAGGGATATGAGAACCAAAGCCCACCCGCATGCGTATTCAGTTAGCTTACCGATTCATTAAATATCCTCAGAGCATTGTTGAAAACATGCTTGTCAAAATTGAAAAATTTGTTTTCCCATTAGATTTTGTAATTCTAGATATTAAGGAAGAGAAAAGTGGTCCTCTAATTTTAGGAAGACCCTTTTTAGCCACTACAAAGACTATTATTGACGTTTTCACTGGCAAACTCAATCTCAGGGTCAGTGAAGAGACAATCACTTTTGACATAAGAAAATCTATGCAACATCCGCAACATCGTGATGACACATTATACTGTGTTGACATCATCGATTATATTATGAGTTGCTATGTGCGAAAGTTCTCCATCATTAACACACTAGAAACACAAGTCTTAACCAAAACTGTCACCAAACCCATTTTAGAAAGTGAAAATCTCGATACTATCAACAACAATCAAGAAACATCAGCAGTACTATGTGAGATCACCGAATGTAATGAAAAATCAAAAACATCAATCGAAGAACCATGGAGGAAGAATTCAAGGGCATCATTACTTACTTTTATACTCACAAAATCCTCATGGAGGGAGAATACAAACCCGTGGTCCAATATCAAAGACGTCATAATCCCAACATGCAAGATGTGGTGAAGAAGGAAGTAATCAAATTCCTTAATGCCGGATTAATCTACCCAATCTCAGATTCACCTTGGGTTAGTCCAGTTCATTTAGTACCCAAGAAGGGAGGAATGATAGTTGTAATGAACAAGAAGGACGAGCTAATACCAATGAGGACCATCACAGGCTCGTGAGTTTGCATTGGCTACCGGAAGCTTAATGACGCCACTAGAAAAGATCATTTTCCACTTCCTTTTATCAATCAAATGCTTGAGCGTTTATCTGGAAAAATGTTCTATTGTTTTCTTGATGAATTCTCTGGATACTTTCAGATTCCCATTGCTTATGAAGATCAAGAGAAAACCACCTTTACATGTCCGTATGGAACCTTTGCCTACCGAAGAATGCCATTTGGAATATGTAACGCTCCGGCCACCTTTCAACGTTGCATGGTGGCCATCTTTCATGAAATGATCGAACACTCTATGGAAGTTTTTATGGATGACTTCTCATTCTTTGAAGACTCCTTTGATCATTGTCTGAAAAACCTAGACAAAATGTTGGCTAGGTGTGCGGAAGCAAACTTAGTACTCAACTGGGAAAAATGCCACTTTATGGTCAAAGAGGGCATTTTTATCGGTCACAAGATATCCCAAGCAGGACTAGAAGTTGATAGCGAAAAAATCGAAACCATATCGAACCTTTCACCACCAACTTCAGTCAAAGCCATTAGAAGTTTTATAGGTCACGTAGGATTCTATCGCCGCTTCATAAAAGACTTTTTCAAAATTGCTAGACCTATTAACAAACTTCTGGAGAAAGAAGCACCATTCGTCTTCTCTAAAGAATGTGTTGAATCATTCAACATATTGAAAGACAAACTTGTCAACGCACCAATAATGACTACACCCGATTGGACCCTTCCATTCGAAATCATGTGTGATGCAAGTGACTTTGCAGTTGGAGCTGTACTCGGACAACGGAAAGAGAAACATTTTCACCCAATTTACTACGCTAGTAAAACTCTTAATGATGCACAAGAAACTTACACCACAATAGAAAAAGAGTTATTAGCCGTAGTTTTTGCTTTTGAGAAATTTAGACAATACCTAGTTCTTTCCAAAACCACAGTTTACATCGACCAAGCCGTCATACGATACCTCTTCAACAAGCAAGATGCAAAACCCAGACTCATCCGATGGATTCTACTATTCCAAGAATTCGACATAGAAGTCAAGGACATGAAGGGAGCTTCAGAAGAACATCACAAAGAAATTATCAATGATAATTTTTCACACGAAGTTCTCGTGCATATCCAAGAATTCATGAAAGTGGAGGATGAAAGTCCTTGGTTTGACGTGTTCGCGAACTATCTAGCTTGTAAAATCCAAAGGAAAGGACTAACTCATCAATAACGGAAGAAATTATTCTCCGACCTTAAGTTTTACTTCTGGGAAGATCCATACTGGTTTATATTGGGATAAGAATATGACAAAGGAAGATTGAAATCTTCTCAACCTTCTTGGAAAATGGCTAAGTATGGAAACCGAGCAAACTCAGCCTTCGAGTAAGCTTAAACTTATTCAAGCAAGGTATTCTGCTTTACGAGCAAGGTTATCTTCTTGAAGTATTCTAAGTGTTAGTTCGAGCAAGCTACACTTCATTAAGCAAGGTTGTTCTTCAAGTCAAGCAAAATTGGTTTCAGAGAAAACCTTTGACTAAACCAAGCTAAGACCAAGTATTTCGGTGGATCGAACAAGGTTTGTTAATAAACAGTGGCCCAAGCAAACTTAACAGAAGGTATTGAAGAAATTAATCTAAGGACTTCAAACGAGCAAGGTTTAACCTCGAGCAAGCTATAGTGTCACCAGCACACTTGGACTTGTTCAAATAAGATAAGTAACAAAAGGTTGAAGGGATTCATGAAGAACAAGTTTGCTTGTAGGATATATATCGAGCAAAGTTTGATTTTATCATGAAGATTGAAGTATGCTTGAAAGATATTTTCTAAGGAAAAAATCTTAAGTAAAGCTTACTCGGAGAACTGTTTCAAGTACACTTCAGGTTAGAAAGGTTTGCTCGAAAAGGACAAAAGCTTCCAAGCTCACTCGAAGACCTGTTTACACTTTTATTATTTTGTAATACGTTTGAATATGTTTAGTATCAATCATTATGGTTTCTAAAAGGATGTCAGGTGTGCCTATTTAAGGGAACATTAGGGCACGCCTATGAAAACGAACACTGAGCGAATGTTGTGATTTGACGGCTGCCTCTCTCCTGAAAAGAATATGTTTGTACGGAAAAGCTACCACAAGTACAAATATTCCACCTAGAAACCCTAATCAATTTTCATTGTATCATTCACAATATTAATGGAAATCTTTTGAGTTACTTTGTGTGTTTTTTACTTTTCTGTTCGTATTAGCAAAACTTGAATATTATTGATTCCGCTTTTAATATTAATTGATTCTATACTAAAAGAATAATTTCGTAACCTTCTTGTCAATACATTTGTGTTGGTTACGATACTGATTATTGTGAGCCAAAGTGAGTTAATCGAGACCCGACAAGTGGTATCAGAGCCTGTGTCTTTGCATTTATGAAGAATTTTTGCTGATTTGTTGCTGACTACTGTTGATATTGAAGATGAAGAATGACGTCAGCTGACAACTGTTCCATTGATTTGTGAGCTGCCCTGTTTTTCATTTTTCTTAGATATACTATTTTGTTAAGGTTTAAAATTTTTCTTTGCTGAGATTTACTTTGATTTCTTTCCTTTTGAGTCTAGATATTTTTATCGTCCATCCAGATTCATCAGATCTGAGGATTTAGTCCCCAGATCTGGTCGATTTTATAAATTTTGTTAAAGTTTAAGTAATTTTTCATTTCTGAAACATTTAAAAAATATATATATAAAAAAAAACATGTCCAGATCAATGGATGAACAAGAAGTATCTACTAACAAACTTATGAGATTGTTTGGTCAGGAAAATTACATTAAGCGGAAAGTGTTGTTTGAAGCAGCTGCGTGTTACAATGATATGTACATGTGGAGCTCAATCAAAAATGGACCAATTGTTGATGGCACATGAAACAATCAAATAGTGGAAAGACAAATGAAGAAGAAAGATGACAGGGCCCTATCTATGCTGAAACTTGGTCTGTCATGGGAGATTTTGACTAGTGTGGCTCATCACACTACTGCAAAAGCCATGTTTCAGGCCTTAGTGGATATGTTTGGGGGAAATACTGAGCTGAAAGACATCAAGAAGGACAGACTGAAGCAACAACTGGATAGATTCAAATTTAAGGAAGGAGATAGATTGAAATATGTTTTGCAGAGGTTTGTTGCTATTGTCAATGAAATCAGAACCACTGACCTTGCAATAATAGATTTTGATCTGAACAAGAAACTGTTATCATCTTTATTTGGAGAATGATACACTACAAGCAAGTTTATCAAGCAAAAAAGTTGATTTCTCAACACTCAAGCTTGATGATGTTATCTGCTTTTTGCAAGCAGCTGAGCATAAAATGATTGAGAGTAATATGATTAAAGAAGATAAGCCAAGTTTCCAAGTGGCTAATGCTCTAATTGCACCTATAGGGAATCTGTCTACAAAGAATCAACAACAAATCTCTATATTTGAAGAACTAAATGAGTATGGTGCTGAGACCCCAAGAGTGTTTGTTGCTGGTCAGCGAAGCAATCAAGGTGGACAGTCAAGATTTAATGTTCAATTGATAGATGATTGTGATACATCATCAATGGCTAGTGGACATGCTCCTTATGTTACTGGAAATGTGAATCATGGAAATGATTATCAAGCTCTCTTCTTTATGTTCACTGAGTCTTACTATGCATATGTGTCCAAGAGTTTAATCCACACAAGTGTAGTGCAAGAAGACCTTGAGTAGATTGATGCAGATGATTTGGAAGATGTGGATCTTAAGTGGCAATCTGCAATGCTTGCTGTGAGAAACAAAAGATTGTATATCAGAACAGGAAGATAATTGGTTTCAGGACCAAATGATTGAAATGGATTGGAAAAATCCAAGACTATTTGCTACAATTGTCAATTTCCAGGTCATTTTGCTAGAAAATGTAATAAGCCAAGACAGTTTCAAAATAACAACCAACAAAGAAATCAGTTCCAATATCAAAATCAGAATCAAGCCCAACCAAGACATTACAACAACTTTAAACAGCAAATCATCAACAAGTTGTCACACCCCGATCGCGATGGCGGAAAAATCGAGGCGCGGCGACGAAGTCGTGATTGTTGAGCACAATAGTATAAAAGTCTAAATGCATAAACATAACCAAAATGTCAAATATTACATCAACCAGGTAACATGAAACAAATTGTTTTAAAATAAAATATCAAGTTCCAAACAACTTCTAGCCTAGCCTTCATCTCTCTAAGGCCTCTAAACTTGCTAGGGATTTCCTGCTGCTTTATTTCCTGAAAACATGTAACAAACTGTCAACTACATAAAGTAGATGAGTGAATTCATAGGTTTAAAGAAAAAGAGTTTATACACAAACATACTAGTATAGGTTGTAGGGGTTTATATATAGGGTGTACCTGCGGCTAACCCACCACTCCTACAATTTATACTACTATGTTTGGGTATAATACCCGGTTTTTAAAAAAAAGGCTTGTAAGAAAAGATCTCTTGGTTTTCCCAAAGAGGTTTTTGTAGTAAGTAAAACATGAAATGTTCTCCTGGACTCTCAGCGAGGTTATTACTCTCCCACTAGAGTCGTATGTGATAAGATTACTCAAAGATTTGTGGTCTCCCAACGGTACATGTAGCACATAACAGTTAAGCATAAACAAGGACATATGAATTAGAGCATACTAAGTTTACTAGATAATCCAACGCCAAGATACCAAGTGTTACTAGTATCCAAGATGATGGTGAATGAATGATGATGAATGATGATGAATGATGACGAAGCCCAATGATCACACAAGACTTGATTTGAACCCACGCAAGACTTAAACCAAGACTACCTCGCTCTTGCCATCCAGGACTCAGCTAGGTTCTACCGAGAGTAGGATAGACTCCCCAAAGAATCCTGGGTTCTCTTGGTCCCTACCGAGACTAGTATAGGTCCTCAAGAGTTATGGATTCCACCGAGACTAGTATAGAATCCCATGAGTTACGAGTGCCACCGAGAAGAGAATTGCCACTCATGGTCGTGAGTTCTACCGAGAGTAGAATAGACTCTCACGTCCAATTCAACTCATGATGCTTTGATCTCTAGATTTCCATACTGACACGATGACTATGATGACATGAATATGATTCCCATTCCCATGATGTCAATGTTCATAGAATTTCCCATACTCATTGATTTCCAATGTTTTTAGATCTCCATAAGTTGATGGGTTTCCCCATGTTCATAGATTTCCAAAGTTTATAGATTACCAAAAAGCTTGTGGATTTCCGCACGTGTGTAGAAATCCAAAGGTTTATAGTTTAAAGAGTGTTTGCATAAATGATTTTGTCCAACCGTGTAAAGTTACCATGTTTCCACCCCCATAGTTTTGAAAAGCTTAAATAGGGGCTATGAACTCACCTTGTTGGTTTAGTAAGGCTGCTAGAGGCGACGAGTGCTATCCAATTTGTTGATCCTCTAAGTCTAGAATAGGGCATAATAGGTTAACAACGTGTTATAAGTCTAAGAGTACAAGCCTACGCGACCTCGAGCAAAAACTGGGTTTTAAAGCTGAAAAAAAAAAAAAAACAGGAGGCTGGATCTGATTCAACTGAATAGGATCTGATTCAACTGAATAGGATCTGATTCAACCGAATAGGATCTGATTCGACCGAATAGGATCTGATTCGACCGAATAGGATCTGATTCGACCGAATAGGATCTGATTCGACCGAATAGGATCTGATTCGACCGAATAGGATCTGATTCGACCGAATAGGATCTGATTCGACCGAATAGGATCTGATTCGACTCCTTCAAGCCGGGTGACGGAGAAACCTACGGGAAATCGCGATTTTTGTGATTTTTCGACCAAAATTGATGTTTTATACATGGAAATGCTCGGAATTCAAAGACCTAATGATTCCTAGTATTTATAACAACAAAAACTTGCATTTTGACACCAAAAATGACGGTTTTTGACCAAGAACACACTTGACACAAAAGTTGGGGTTTTTGCTCGATTCGGGGCCGGATTTGATGATAAAAACGTATGATTTTCAAGAAGATCTTACCAAAAACAACAACAAACAGATTTGTGGACTTGGATTTGAAGTTTGAAGACTTCTCTCTCTAGTTTCTCTCTCTAGAATGAGAGTGTTTGGGTGGGTTTTGTGAAAGTGTTGGTGAAAATGAAAGAGGTGGTGCAAGAACACTTGATTTCCCGCTTAAATACTCGGGTGACTCGGGTTCGGGTTTAGGCTATCTACGGGTCAAGACTAGTCGAGTTCATAAGTTTTTAAACAAACTAAAACTTTTTCAGCAAAACTTTTATAAAATCATTTTTCGAATAATTATTTGAAATCTTTTTAAATAAAAACATTTTATTTTTCGAAAGCATAAAAATTAATATTTTTCAGGCGTAAATGTCGTTTTATGAAATAAACATTTTAAATGATAAAAAAACAGATTTTTCCAATGATATGGGTTCCGAACTTATCGTCCAGAACCCAAAGTGTATAGTTTCCGATGATTTCACGATCTTAGTTTACTAATCGAATTTCAGGGCGTTACATCCTCCCCAATTTAGAGGAATTTCGTCCCGAAATTTAGATTTTTGTATACTTGATTAAGTTTTGATTTAGATTACACGATCCCATGATGACCACTATGCGCCACTACCTCTAATATTCATCTTGGATACCACCCAAATCAAGATGAAGGGGTTTATATATAGGGTGTACCAGCAGCTAACCCACCACCCCTTCAACCCCACTTGAGTGTTTCTTTCGACTCCTATTAGATCAATGACACACAGGACGACACACTATTTTCCACTACAAGGCATCACCTTCAAGCTTTACATCAGACATATTCATTTCGGATTGAAGGGGTTTATATATAGGGTGTACCAGCGGCTAACCCACCACTCCTTCAATCTTCTGTGAATAATTCCCTCAATAACTCTTGAATTTAACGTCTCACAGCTGCCACGCTAACTATGAGTCCCTAATTCCAAGTCTCGCTTCAGACATAACCAACTTGTGCTGAAGGGGTTTATATACAGGGTGTACCAGCGGCTAACCCACCACTCCTTCAACATTCATTGATTAATTCCCTACACAAACCTTGAGTTCACGACTCATAGTTACACAATAGCAAATTGTTTATACACGTATACACCTGTGACCTTGATGCAATTATATTCCGGACTATAATTACGAGCTCACCTTGTATCAATGTATAAACTCTATTGCGTGCGGTTAGAGAATTGACACGACACCACACACACACACACAACCATGCTTTATGAATGCTAGAATAATGACAAATTTTGGCTCAATGATACATAGTTCACTCCAATGTCTACATGATTAAGTATGCACGACTTGTGTTTTCCAGCACGAGTCATGAGTAGCCAAACTTGGTGTTATGCAAATAAGAGAATATTTATAAGCAAATAGGAACAACATGATACTTTATTGAATAATATTGGTCCCTGATTACATGATTACGATTACATAGACTCCAAGATTTCTAGAATTACAAAGATGATGACTATGCGAACAGATGAGGGTATTCCTCCTTCATCTTATCTTCTCGTTCCCATGTGAACTCGGGTCCACGATGGTTGTTCCATCGCACCTTGACTATAGGTATCCGGCTTCGCTTAGTCTTTTTGACTTCTCGATCTAGGACCTCGACAGGTTCCTCAACAAAGTGTAGTTTGTCGTCGATGTGAACCGTGTCGATCGGGATTTGAGCGGTCTCGTCAACGAGGCACTTTTTGAGTTGCGACACATGAAAAACGTTGTGAACACGGCTGAGTTCTGGAGGCAATTCCAGGCGATAGGCTACGGGTCCGACCTTTTCGATGATCTTGAAAGGTCCCACGTACCTTGGAGCAAACTTTCCCTTCTTCCCGAAGCGAACAACGCCCTTCCAGGGGGAAACTTTGAGCATTACGTGATCGCCTATTTGGAACTCCAGAGGTTTGCGGCGTTTGTCAGCATAATACTTGTGTCGACAGCGGGCGTCCTTAAGTCTTTGCTGGATGATGGCGATACTGTCAGTGGTTTCCTGTATCAGTTCCGGGCCGATGATTTGAGAATCTCCGGTCTCGGACCAACACAGTGGAGAACGACATTTCCTGCCATAGAGTGCCTCGAATGGTGCGCATTTGATGGTAGCATGATAGCTGTTATTGTATGAGAACTCTGCAAGAGGAAGGTGAGTCTCCCAGCTACTACCGAATTCAAGGATACAGGCTCTGAGCATATCCTCCAGGGTTTGTATGGTCCTTTCGCTCTGTCCATCCGATTCCACATGATAGGCAGAGCTAAGTTTCACACTTGTCCCAAAGGCTTTCTGAAATGACTTCCAGAACCTTGACGCAATAGTGGGGTCACGGTCAGACGTGATGCCCTTAGGCACACCGTGACGGGTTACGATCTCACGAATGTAAATCCGCGCCAGCTTCTCCGTGGTGTGGTCCTCACGGACAGGGAGAAAGTGAGCGGATTTGGTCAAGTAATCCACGATAACCCAAATCGTGTCATAACCGCTGGGTGTCCGCGGGAGTTTGGTAATGAAGTCCATAGCGACTTCGTCCCACTTCCACTGCGGTATGATCGGTTGTTGTAGCAGGCCAGATGGTCTCTGATGTTCAGTCTTGATCCGCGAGCATGTTAGACATCTACCGACGTATAAAGCTATGTCTTTCTTCATACCCGGCCACCAGAAGTGAGACTTGAGATTCTGATACATTTTATCACTGCCTGGGTGAATAGAGTATCTGGATTTGTGTGCTTCGTTCAGGATGAGTTCTCGAAGTGGTTCAGAGTTTGGAATCCACATGCGATTTAAGTAGTAAAGTATACCATCAGACTTGGTTTCAAACTTCCGTTCGGCACCGCAAGATAGCATATTTTTGAGATCACCACCAGCAATCGCTTGCTTTTGAGCTTCAAGAACCATGGAGGGAAGATTGGACTGAATACGGATCGCATGCAACTGGGTCCTTTCCTTGCGACTTAACGCGTCAGCCACTACGTTAGCCTTTCCAGGGTGGTAGCGGATTTCGCAGTCATAGTCACTTAGGAGTTCAACCCATTGACGTTGTCGCATGTTTAGCTCCCTTTGATTGAGGATGTGTTGTAGGCTCTTGTGGTCGGTGAAGATGACACATTTCGTACCGTATAGGTAGTGTCTCCATATTTTTAAGGCAAAGACCACAGCACCCAATTCCAAGTCATGAGTGACATAATTCCTCTCATGACTCTTGAGTTGACGCGAGGCGTAAGCGATGACCCTTCCGCGTTGCATTAAGACGCAGCCTAGACCTTGGCTCGAGGCGTCGCAATAAACAACAAAATCATCGTTACCCTCAGGAAGCGACAGGATTGGAGCATGACAGAGTTTATGTTTCAATGTTTGGAAAGCCTCTTCCTGCTCTTGGCTCCAAATGAACGGTTCCCCTTTTTGAGTTAACATTGTGAGGGGCAACGCGATCTTTGAAAAGTTCGAGATGAACCGACGGTAGTACCCAGCCAAACCAAGAAATGAACGAATTTCGGTCGGCGTCGTAGGCGCTTCCCAATTCTTGATGGCTTCAATCTTGGCAGGGTCGATATGAATGCCTTCCTTGTTAATGATGTGACCTAAGAATTGAACTTCCCTTAGCCAGAATTCGCATTTGGAGAATTTGGCGTAGAGTTGCTCTTTTCTCAGCAGATCCAAGATAAGCCTGAGATGAAGCTCATGGTCGGCTTTAGAGCGGGAATAAACGAGAATATCGTCAATGAAGACGATAACAAACTGGTCCAGGTATGGGCGACAAACGCGATTCATGAGATCCATGAACACCGCGGGAGCATTCGTCAAACCAAATGGCATGACTAGGAACTCGTAGTGTCCATATCGAGTTCTGAAAGCGGTTTTCGCGATGTCGTCCTCCATGACGCGCACTTGGTGATAACCTGAGCGTAGGTCGATCTTGGAAAAGTAGGTGGCTCCTTGCAGCTGGTCGAAAAGATCGTCAATCCTCGGTAGTGGATACCGATTCTTGACGGTGAGTTTGTTAAGCTCACGATAGTCTATGCACATCCGGAAAGATCCGTCCTTCTTTTTGACGAAGAGGACTGGAGCTCCCCATGGAGATGAACTAGGGCGAATAAAACCCTTGTCCAGTAGTTCCTGCAGCTGGCTCGATAATTCCTGCATTTCTGACGGAGCCAAACGATACGGAGATTTTGCCACGGGGGTTGCACCGGGAACTAAATCGATGTGGAATTCGACTTGTCGGCTAGGAGGAAGTCCGGGCAAGTCTTCAGGAAAAACGTCTGGAAATTCACGCACGACGGGGACATCTGAGAGCTTCTTCCCCTTTGATTCCTTGATGGAGACATGAGCTAGGAAGGCGGGACACTTCTTTCGAAGGCATCGCCGGGCTTTTAAGCAGGAGATTAATTTCAGACATCTGCCTGATCTCTCTCCTTGAATAGTTATAGACTCGCCAGAAGAACAAGGAACGCGGATGAGTTTCTCGGCACACACTACTTCCGCGTGGTTGTTGGACAACCAATCCATCCCCACAACTACATCGAAACTTCCTAGTTGCATAGGGATGAGGTCAATGCTAAGAGGCGTCTGATCAAACGTAAGCGTGCAATTGCGAACGATTTCGTTCACTTGGGTAGACTCTCCGTTAGCCAATTCGACAGAGAAAGCGGGGTCTAAGACGGAAGTTCCTAGATTAAGCAATGGGACCAATGCGCTAGAAATAAAACTTCTATCTGCACCCGTATCAAATAGAATAGAAACCCAGAGATTGTTGAGAATGAACGTACCAGTAATGACGTCAGGATTTTGGCGAGCTTCAGCAGCGCCAATAGTAAAGGCTCGGCCTCGGGCCGGTGGAAGATTTGCAAGACGAGGACACCTGCTCTTGAAGTGGTCCGTGGCTCCACACTCGAAACAGCCTCGAGTGTTGCTGGGTTGGGAACTGCTGCTCTGTATCGCCAGTTGATTACCTTGAAATCTGCAGCGTTCCGCTAGGTGCCCCAAACGTCCACAGCTCGTGCATTTCCAGCACGGGGTTCCGGCAGGATGATGAAATTGGCAAGTGCCGCACTTGGGGTGAACCCCAGTGTACTCCCTCTTTGGCCTTCCAGAAGGGGTGGGAGCAGGAGCGACAGAGCTGATTGGGGTTGCGGGAGTAACCATCGCGTAACTGCTAGCCTTACGCTTTTTGATGCGGTTGCTCTTTTTGGATGAGCCCTCAGCGGCCTTGCCCGTGTCCTTGGCTAGGACCCCAGTCTTAACCTGATCCTGGGTCAGTCGGGCAGCTAGTTCAATCGCCGCTTGCAGGGTTGATGGGTCAGCCCCGATAACGATTCCACGAACAGTGTCAGGTAGGCCATTGATGTAAAGCTCAATAGCCCGGGAGGGAGGGGTGACCAGGTGTGGTACGAGAAGGGAGAGCTCGTGAAAACGCTCCGTGTACCCTTGGTGATCAGCGCCCTTCATTTTGTGCACCCAAAACTCAGCTTCAAGTTTCTGCACCTCACTGCGAGGTACGAACTCGCGGGTAACCAATGCTACAAATTCCGTCCAGGTCATGGCCAGGGCAGCTTCACGCCCACGGGTTCTTATCTCGTTGTTCCACCAGGTCAGCGCGCGTTTAAACAACATGCTTGCCGCGTGCGTGACCTTCAGTGCCTCAGGGCACGAGCTTATAACAAAGGCTGCCTCCATCTTTTCGATCCACTGGAGGAGACCAACGGCGCCTTCTGTACCGCTGAAGCTGGTGGGTTTTGTAGTCATGAAGTCCTTGTATGGCTTATTCGCTGGTTCATTTGCGTTCTGAGCTGGAGTTTGGTTGGCCCCAGAGGTTCCTTCTTGCCTCAGCCCCTGGCTGATGGTTGTTACCATGCCTGGTAACACAGCCGCGATCTGCTGGGCTATAAGGTTGGCTAACTCAGCGGAGTCCATGGGAGCGGGTGCACGTCTGGGAGGCATTCTACGCATGACGAAAAACGAGCGTTAGATAGAATCAATGATACGCCAAAGATTTAAGAATAGAGGACATAGATTATACCAAGAATACAGAATGACATGACTCAAGAGATATGAATGCTTGATGACCGAAGATTTTGGTATGACTGAATGACTCAGAGGTTTACAATTAATATGCAGCACATAAGCACGTAGCACGTATATAAGTGTAGGCATGTGATTGTGATGCATGAGCTATCTAGAGTCAAGGATCCTAGGTTATAGTCTAGGTCGGTTTCCTAATTCCCTATAACCATTGGCTTTGATACCAATCTGTCACACCCCGATCGCGATGGCGGAAAAATCGAGGCGCGGCGACGAAGTCGTGATTGTTGAGCACAATAGTATAAAAGTCTAAATGCATAAACATAACCAAAATGTCAAATATTACATCAACCAGGTAACATGAAACAAATTGTTTTAAAACAAAATATCAAGTTCCAAACAACTTCTAGCCTAGCCTTCATCTCTCTAAGGCCTCTAAACTTGCTAGGGATTTTCTGCTGCTTTATTTCCTGAAAACATGTAACAAACTGTCAACTACATAAAGTAGATGAGTGAATTCATAGGTTTAAAGAAAAAGAGTTTATACACAAACATACTAGTATAGGTTGTAGGGGTTTATATATAGGGTGTACCTGCGGCTAACCCACCACTCCTACAATTTATACTACTATGTTTGGGTATAATACCCGGTTTTTAAAAAAAAGGCTTGTAAGAAAAGATCTCTTGGTTTTCCCAAAGAGGTTTTTGTAGTAAGTAAAACATGAAATGTTCTCCTGGACTCTCAGCGAGGTTATTACTCTCCCACTAGAGTCGTATGTGATAAGATTACTCAAAGATTTGTGGTCTCCCAACGGTACATGTAG
The DNA here is from genome assembly GCF_021521415.1 of Bidens hawaiensis. NCBI lineage: Eukaryota > Viridiplantae > Streptophyta > Magnoliopsida > Asterales > Asteraceae > Bidens > Bidens hawaiensis. The sequence continues at coordinate 315,170 of NW_027493394.1, read as the reverse complement.
CACATAACAGTTAAGCATAAACAAGGACATATGAATTAGAGCATACTAAGTTTACTAGATAATCCAACGCCAAGATACCAAGTGTTACTAGTATCCAAGATGATGGTGAATGAATGATGATGAATGATGATGAATGATGACGAAGCCCAATGATCACACAAGACTTGATTTGAACCCACGCAAGACTTAAACCAAGACTACCTCGCTCTTGCCATCCAGGACTCAGCTAGGTTCTACCGAGAGTAGGATAGACTCCCCAAAGAATCCTGGGTTCTCTTGGTCCCTACCGAGACTAGTATAGGTCCTCAAGAGTTATGGATTCCACCGAGACTAGTATAGAATCCCATGAGTTACGAGTGCCACCGAGAATAGAATTGCCACTCATGGTCGTGAGTTCTACCGAGAGTAGAATAGACTCTCACGTCCAATTCAACTCATGATGCTTTGATCTCTAGATTTCCATACTGACACGATGACTATGATGACATGAATATGATTCCCATTCCCATGATGTCAATGTTCATAGAATTTCCCATACTCATTGATTTCCAATGTTCTTAGATCTCCATAAGTTGATGGGTTTCCCCATGTTCATAGATTTCCAAAGTTTATAGATTACCAAAAAGCTTGTGGATTTCCGCACGTGTGTAGAAATCCAAAGGTTTATAGTTTAAAGAGTGTTTGCATAAATGATTTTGTCCAACCGTGTAAAGTTACCATGTTTCCACCCCCATAGTTTTGAAAAGCTTAAATAGGGGCTATGAACTCACCTTGTTGGTTTAGTAAGGCTGCTAGAGGCGACGAGTGCTATCCAATTTGTTGATCCTCTAAGTCTAGAATAGGGCATAATAGGTTAACAACGTGTTATAAGTCTAAGAGTACAAGCCTACGCGACCTCGAGCAAAAACTGGGTTTTAAAGCTGAAAAAAAAAAAAAAAACAGGAGGCTGGATCTGATTCAACTGAATAGGATCTGATTCAACTGAATAGGATTTGATTCAACTGAATAGGATCTGATTCGACTGAATAGGATCTGATTCTACTGAATAGGATCTGATTCGACCGAATAGGATCTGATTCGACCGAATAGGATCTGATTCGACCGAATAGGATCTGATTCGACCGAATAGGATCTGATTCGACCGAATAGGATCTGATTCGACCGAATAGGATCTGATTCGACCGAATAGGATCTGATTCGACTGAATAGGATCTGATTCGACCGAATAGGATCTGATTCGACCGAATAGGATCTGATTCGACCGAATAGGATCTGATTCGACTCCTTCAAGCCGGGTGACGGAGAAACCTACGGGAAATCGCGATTTTTGTGATTTTTCGACCAAAATTGATGTTTTATACATGGAAATGCTCGGAATTCAAAGACCTAATGATTCCTAGTATTTATAACAACAAAAACTTGCATTTTGACACCAAAAATGACGGTTTTTGACCAAGAACACACTTGACACAAAAGTTGGGGTTTTTGCTCGATTCGGGGCCGGATTTGATGATAAAAACGTATGATTTTCAAGAAGATCTTGGATTTGAAGTTTGAAGACTTCTCTCTCTAGTTTCTCTCTCTAGAATGAGAGTGTTTGGGTGGGTTTTGTGAAAGTGTTGGTGAAAATGAAAGAGGTGGTGCAAGAACACTTGATTTCCCGCTTAAATACTCGGGTGACTCGGGTTCGGGTTTAGGCTATCTACGGGTCAAGACTAGTCGAGTTCATAAGTTTTTAAACAAACTAAAACTTTTTCAGCAAAACTTTTATAAAATCATTTTTCGAATAATTATTTGAAATCTTTTTAAATAAAAACATTTTATTTTTCGAAAGCATAAAAATTAATATTTTTCAGGCGTAAATGTCGTTTTATGAAATAAACATTTTAAATGATAAAAAAACAGATTTTTCCAATGATATGGGTTCCGAACTTATCGTCCAGAACCCAAAGTGTATAGTTTCCGATGATTTCACGATCTTAGTTTACTAACCGAATTTCAGGGCGTTACACAAGTGATCCCATAATAGCAACCATTTCAGAGAAACCAACATATCCCTTCACAAGCTCCTGCAAATAAGAACATAAATAATGCCAACCAACCAAGAAATCAAGGGAATGTTGCCTTAGCTCAACCACAACAAGATGGTGTGTTTGATTGGAGTAATCATGCTGATGATATTGAAAAACATAATGTGGCATTCATGGCAAAGATAGAGAATGAAGCTGAGTCCTCTTCATCTAATGTACATTCAAATCTTACAAACCTTGAATTACTTGGAATGAATGAATCTTTGAGAAAGACAGTTGGTAAATTGCAAAGTGAGTGCTTTAAGAAACAAATCATGACAAATGTGTATGAAACGAGTGATTTGACCTATGAGAACCAAATTAAAAGTTTGGAACAAGATTTTATTGATAGTTATAACATTCAATCAAGGCACACACTAAAGTTGAAGAGTTGAAGAAAATGTATCTTGATGAGAAGTTGAAGAATACTCAACTTCAAGTTGAGAATAATTTTCTAAAGAATTTGGTATCTGTTGGGATGAGGAAAAGACATAAGGAAGATTGGAATCTTCTCAACCTCTCTGAAAATGTGTAAGCATAGAAACCGAGCAAACTCAGGCATCCCAACAAGCTTTTACTTAATCTAGCAAGGTATTTTGCTTTCCCAACAAAGTTATCTTCTAGAATTCTTAAGTGTTAGACTGAGCATGGTTCACTGTGTCTAGCAAGGTTGTTCTTCAAGTCAAGCAAGGTTTGTTTCCTAGCAAACTCTTGACTAAACCAACCTGAAACCAAGTCTTTTGGAAGATCTAGCAAGGTTTATTCTTAATAAAAAGTGGTCCCAGCAAGCTTGAAGGAAGTTGATAAAGAATTTTCTTAAGGACTTCTAACGAGGAAGGTTCAACTAAGAGCAAGCTACAGTGTTACCAGCACACTTGGGTTTGTTCAATAATTTAAAGTTAACAAAAGGTTGAAGGGATCTCTGAAAAACAAGTTTGCTCGTAGGACTATATCGAGCACAGTTTGATATGGTCAAGTGGATTGAAGTCCGCTAGATGGATATTTTCTAATGAAAATATCCTAACTAAAGTTTGCCCAGATAACTGTTTACCAGCACACTTAATGGTTACAAGGTCTGCTAGACAAAGACAAATGCTGCAAAGCTTGCTCAAAGACCTGCTTACACTTAGAATCTTTTGTAATATGTTTTTATGATTACGTGTCAATCGTTAGGGTTTCTAAAAGGGAATGTCAGGTTTCAGGGCAAGCCTATAAAAGTAATAAGTTAGGGCACGCCTTGACAGAGACTACATACACACCTGATATTGTGATTTAACGGCTGACTCTCCTGTATGGAAATATGCCAATAATCCAAACATTCCACCTTGAAATCCTAATTGATTTTTTTTTGTATCCTTCATAATATAAATGGAAATCTTTTGAGTTACATCGTGTGTTTTGTTACCTTTGTGTTTGTCTTGCAACATTTAGTGTGTTAGTGATTCCGCCATTAGTATTCTATTGTTCTTACCTAAAATAGCAAGTCATTAACCTTCTTGTCAACACTTATGTGTGGGTTACAACAGTGAGATAGTGAGTGATTGAGTGATATATATGGGACCGACAAGTGGTATCAGAGGTTGTTCCTGCTATTTTGGTGAAGAACTATTGATGAATATTGCTGATTTTGAAGATGAAGAGTGACGTCAGCTGACAACTGTTACATTGGTTTGTGACGTCAGGTGTCCTGTTCTTCATTTTTCACAGACCTACAATATTTTTGAGGTTTAAAAGTGCATTCTTTCTCAGATTTACATTAAAGTTCCTATTTTTATTATAAATCTTGCTCCAATCCATCACGCTTTAATATTGCTGAATTTGGTATCCACTGGTAATATTTGTGGAAAATTGAAGAAGATCAAGGAGGAGGATAAATACAAAGTTGTTCCTTCACCCTTTAATGATAACTACTCATTGAAAGTGGACAAGGAAAAGTTTAATGCTTTTCTTGATGAATTCAGAGAAGTGTTTAAAGATAGAAAGGAGTTTGTTGAAAACTACAAGTTGGTTGAGGTTGATGATAAGGGTGAATTTGTGTTGAAGGTTGTTGAGTCAGAAGAAAAGTCTGTTAAAAAATCTGTTGATGTGCAAGTATCATTAGATGATGATTGCTTAAATAAGGATGATTTTAGTGATTTAAGTGACAAGAGTTCAAGAAGTGAAAGCTTCAAATAAGAAAAGATGGGTAAACAAAAGTCAAAGGACACGATCCCCTTGTTGCCTAATATTACTCCCAAAATGAAGAAAAATCATGAAAAAATAAGAAAGGAACATAAATCATTTGATCTATGTGATGGATCCAAGGCAAAGAAAAATATTGAAAGACCTTCAAGCAAAGAATTACCAAAAAGGGCAAGTGTCAAGAACAAGAAGGAGAATGAATATACCACCAAAAATAATGATATGTTTATTCTTGTTTATCTTTTTTTCTGTAATCAAGAACGATGTTGGAGAGGTGGAAAGCATGGAAGTCTAAAAAGAAGATGGTCAAGACTAATGGATGACAAAGATGAAAGACCAATCAAGATGGAGAAGAAAACTTTTGTCAAAAGTTCAGTTGAGAAACAAGAAATAAAAATTGAAGAATTTGTACCTTTCTCAACTAACTTTGATGGTCTCATTACTCATCAAAAGACCATTGGAGTTGATCCTCCTAGACCAAGTGATAGATTTAAAAGAGATAACTCAAGTTAGAAGTTTAAAGGACAATGGTGCAAAATCTGTGATGTGTCTAGTCACCACACTGATTCATGTTAATGGAGGTCTTCACCAAAGCGTTTTCATGTCCCTGACCATACAGTCTTTGGACAGGACTTTGCTTTTTACAAAACAAAGTATAATGGGTACTTGAGCAAAGGAAAGAAAAAGGATGTTGATTCAGTTGTGATTGATGAAGCAGTTGAGGAGAAGAAGGTTAAAGAAATATATGAGAAAAAGGTTTTGAAAGAAAAGAAGCATGCCCCAATGAACTTGAAACCTATTAGAAATAAATCTGATATGTCTCTCAAATATGTAAAATCTGTTGATTCTGGAAAATCAACCAGTTGTGAAGGTGAAAGCAAGATTAAGAAGGATGTTTTCAAAAGAAAGAAATCAAAAGAACTCAACGGGGATGAGAAATTTCTTCGAAAACATGGTTTTGAACCACATGGATTTTTATGGATACCTAGAAATGAAGCACGCGTGACAATTGTGAATAGGGAATTTGTCATTGAAGATTGCAAATGCATAATTCCTTATGTGGGAAAATCATATGAATCTGGCTATGAGACTGATGAGTCTTGTGAGATTGTGTATGAGGACCCCAAACTAGATGCAACAATTAGTCTTGGTTCTGATGATGTGCAAGCGGAATCAACTTGTATTTCATCACTTAACTAATTCTTTTTCCTTGATTGTGTAGGAATAGTCCACACCAATGAATGAGGTATGGTATATGGATAGTGGATGTTCCAGGCACATGACCTGCGACAAGAGGTCATTGGTCAACTACTGTATTTGGGTGTGATGAGAATGGAGGGAAAATTGTGGGGAAAGACATTCTTACCAATGGCAAAGTGTCATTGATAATGTGTTTTATATGGAAGGACTACAATATAATCTTTTAAGCATATCTCAGATGTGTGATAAAGGTTATAAGGTTGGATTTAATGATTCTCATTGTTTCATCCTCAAACCTGAATTTGTAATTCCACCTGATATGATAATGATGATGGCCCCAAGAAATCAAAATTTATATGAATTATGGATAAAAGAAGCCATTTCTAGAGGTGGTACTTGTTTTGTGTCAAATCCACTGATAATGAAACCAAAATTTGTCACATAAAGCTTTGTAATGTCAATTTAAAGCGCATGAACAATTTGTTAAAGGTGAACATGTATTAGGTTTACCAACAAGAGAGTTCAAAATGTATGGCAAGTGTATTTCTTGCCAAAAAGGAAAGCAACATAAATCAACACACAAAACAAAGCTTATAAATTCCATTGAACAAGTGCTGGAAATGCTTCATATGGATCTCTTTGGCCCTGTGAGTGTTCCTAGTATTGGAAAGAAGAGATATTGTTTAGTGATCATTGATGATTTTTAAGATATACTTGGGTTTATTTTCTGAACTCCAAGGATGAGGCTGTTGAATTAATTAAAAGTTGTGTAACAAGGATTGAGAATCAACTAGATGTGAGGGTGAAGGTAATAAGAAGTGACAATGGAACCGAGTTCAAAAATAAAGTGATGACTGAATTTTGTCAAGCTAAAGGAATTTTCCAACAATTCAGTGCTTCTAGAACTCCTAAACAAAATGGAGTGGCAGAAAGAAGAAACAGAACATTGATAGAAGCTGCTAGAACCGTGATTGCAGATGCTTATTTGCCTGTTACTTTTTCGTCAGAAGCTATTAACACTGCTTGTTATGTTCAGAACAGAGTTCTTCTCAACAAAAGTCAAGACAAAACTCCTTATGAGATTTTGTTCAAAAGAACACCCTACATCAAGTTCCTCAAGCCTTTTGGATGCAAGTGCTCCTTGTTGAATACCAAAGATTATTTGAACAAATTTTAATCTAAAACTGTAGATTGCTTCTTTGTTAGATACTCCACACACTCAAAATCATACAGAGTCTATGTGAAAGATCATTTGAGTGTGATTGAATCTTCAGATGTGATATTTAATGAAAATTAGTTTAACATTGTAGATGGAGCTTCATGGCTATTTAATCTTGAAAATTTAATCAAATCTTTCAAGATATATCCTGAAGACTTCGATGAAGCTTTATGTAGAACAAGTGTCGTTGAAGAAAGTACAAAGAAGAAAGTCCATGGTTGCTGACAAGAATGCTGAATTTTCTTTTGATAAAAATGCTTTTGACATTGAATCAAAAGATGAGCCAAATAAAGATCTTGAGCAACCACTGATTCAAGAAAATCTTGTCATGAATGATGAGCAATCTGATCAAGAACAAGCTGACAGACAACCAACTTTTGAAACTTTGTTTCAAAATTTGAACATGGGAAGTGACATTGCTTCAACATCACAACAGAATGTTGAAGAAGAAATTGATATGAATAATGCAACATCATAATTGGTCATTGAGGAACCTGATCTCAATGATACAAATTTAGATTTAGAAATTACTTCAAATCAAATCATCCAAACTTCCTTTGTGGAAAGAAATCATCCAACTGAGAACATTATTGGTGACCTACATGAAAGAGTTACTAGAAGGGCATCTGAATCTGCAAGCACTTGTTTGTACTCCTGCTTTCTATCCCAAACTGAACCCAAAAACATTTTTCAAGCCTTGAATGACAATAGTTGGGTGGAAGCAATGCAAGAGGAGTTGGCTCAATTCAGAAATTTGCAAGTTTGGGAGCTTGTAGATAAGCCAAGAGGAAAGTTTTCTATAGGTACCAAATGGGTTTTCAGAAATAAGAAGGATGAAAGAGGGATAGTAATGAAGAACAAAGCAACACTAGTTGCACTAGGATGCTTACAAGAAGAAGGGATTGATTTTGAGGAAGTATTTGCTCCAGTGGCAAGGCTAGAAACAATCAGCATATTTTTGGCCTATGCTGCTTCTAAGAATATCAGAGTATTTCAATTGGATATCAAATATGCTTTCTTATGTAGAAAGTTTGAAGAGGATGTGTATTTTACTAAACCTCCAGGTTTTTTGGATCCTGAGTTTCCAAATGGAGTCTATAAACTGAACAAATATCTATATGGACTACATCAAACTCCAAGAGCTTGGTATGATGAGTTGTCAAACCACTTGCTTGTGAATGGTTTTCGTAGGGGGGCCATTGATAAAACTCTCTTCAATAAGAAAAGAGGAAGAGATTTGCTTCTGGTTCAAGTGTATGTTTATTATATCATCTTTGGGTCTACAAATGAAAACATGTGTTTGGAGTTTGAAGAAATTATGAAATCCAAGTATTGGATGAGAACAATGGGAGAAATGAATTTCTTTTTTGGTTTGCAAGTTCAACAGAAGAAATATGGTATATTCATTTATCAATCAAAATATGTGCAAGACATATTGAACAAGTTCAAATGTCAAGACTTGAAGACTGCTTCAACTCCAATGGACACTCATGAGAAGATGATAGCTGATGAAAATAGGGAGTCTATTGATGAACATGAGTATAAAGCTAAGATTGGTTCACTAATGTACCTGACTGCATCAAGACCAGACATTATGTTTGTTGTATGTGTGTGTGCAAGATTCCAATCATGTCCAAAATTGTCTCATATCACTACTGTCAAGAGGATCTTTAGATATTCGAAAGGAAAGCCTGATTTGAGGATATGGTATCTTAAAAACCATGCCTTTGATCTACATGCATACACTGATAGTGATTATGATGGCTGCAACATGAGTAGGAAGTCTACATCAAGTGGATGTCAATTCTTGGGAGACAGACTGGTGTCATGGCAATGTAAGAAGCAAACAATTGTATCAATCTACTGCTGAAGCTAGGTACATTGCTGCATCTTCCTGCTGTGCATAAGTCCTTTGGATTAAAAATCAACTGCTGGATTATGGTTTGAATTACTTGAACACTCCTATTTTTATTAATAATACTGCTGGTCTATTTTATAGTTAGGAATCCAGTCCAACACTCAAAGACCAAGCACATTGAAATCAGACACCATTTCATTAGAGACTGTAGTGAGAAAGGTTTAATAGAAATGAAAAAAGTTGACACTAGTGACAACTTGGCAGATTTATTCACCAAGCCACTTGATAAAACAAGATTTCATTTTCTACTCAAAGCTTTAGGTATGATCAACAATGATGAAGTCTGATTGATGACATGTGCTTAATGTGCTAATTGACTATCTTTTAAAAGGATTTGAGTGGGTAAGTTGTGTTTCTATTATTGATTATGTGAATTTATCTGACTGATATATGCTTTAATTGATTATGTTTCACTTAGGTATCTATGGTGCTTAGATATGAATTCAGTAATCGATCATGATATTTAGATAGGTGTGTCAATATCTGCTTTGAATTATTGAATTTGCATGCTTATCTGATATCTTGTTTGCGAATAGATGATCTGAAATGATGATGTGCTTAGGAAATGATAGATTATGCATAACTAGTCTTGGTTGTACCATATGCTTGTCTAAATGTGTTAATGCATGCTATTGATTTTTGATTAGTCTTGAATATGTTGCCAATTGCTTGTGTCAAAACTTTATTTATGTGTAAAACTTTTGTGCTCAAATGAACATTTTCGAAGTTTTTCCAAGAAAAATCATTTTTGACAAATGAGAAAGTTTATGGTGTAGAGAAATGATAAAACTATTCAGGTTAAGCTTTATAGAAGCTTAAAAGGTTTTAAAGACGAAAATTGATCAAACCTTTTGGGAAATGATAGTAGATTGCTTATTTATACCAATCATATGGATTTAATAGGCTAAAATGACTATTAGTGCAGACCTTAATAAGTATGGTTGCATTCCATGATGTGTAAAAACTGACATGATATAAACATAATAAATATGCTAAACTTAATGTGGAGATACATTATTGAAATGTGCATGTTTAAAGATAAATCTCTCCGAATGATAGGCCTAAAAGTAATTACCCAGTCATACACAAGCCTGTTGGTATTTGGTCATCGAAAATTGAAACATCTTATGTATATGACAAAGAACAACTTTGTGCAAATTGATTATCATCAACCAAAAGTTGATAAATGTTCAAAGGTTATAAAGAAAACAAACATGAGGGTTTAAACTAGAACTACAGAGGTGGGGCATCATTATAAGACCTTAAACACCTTGAATGAAAGGCCTGTAAGTACATATTGCGTGGCAGGTAAGTCCAACGTTCAACCGCAAATGTTTGAAAATTTTGAAAAGAAAATTCTATTAAGAAAATTTATATGTTCTGTCATAAAAATATTTTAACCAAATATCAGAGGGTTGAAGTCAATTTGGGTTGATCTAGGGAAAGCCAAATAAGCTTTGAGAAGAGATATGGAACATCATAGTGTAATAAGTGTTATCCAGTTTTGTATTATGCAACTAAATTGAACTTTAAGCATATCACCAAAAAGTAATAAAATTCATGCTAAGTTAATACCTGTTATTAATCTGCCTATTATGTCACAATAATGTTGAGAATGAAGTATTGAAAGGTGAATTAATCAATATGATCCCATGTTGAGATCTTTTCATATAAAAAAGAATTTGAAAGGATCAAACTGAAATTTAATCTCAAAATGCACATTTGCTCTTAAACTTTAAACTTTTATGAGAAAATTGTTTAATGAAAGGTTTAAGTCAAAAAGTGTTTCATATATTGAATATGTCTGCATACGTAATTTCGAGTAAGCTCTGATGTTTTCAAATTTTCAAGTATACTTAAATTTCATTATTTAAACTTTTAATCCATTCGAGCATACTTGAAACTTATCTGTTTTGAATATGATTATTCATGTATCTTCGAGTACACTCTGATGATTATGTACTTTCGAGTAAACTTGGTTGTTTAGAAGGTCATCTCATTTAAGCACACTTGATGAATATGTGATATAAATGTCTGAATATGCTTTAAACACTTGTTTCGAGTAAACTTGGGCGTTTTAGTTGAAATTTGTGTTTATCAAGCATACTTTATGACTTTGGATTAACATTGATCAAAATGCATATTTTTCGAGTAAACTTAGCTATTTACTTAATGTTTACCTCTTTCGAGTAAACATGGTAAACGTATCAAGCAAACTAGATAAAATATTTTTTACCTATGTGTTGTTCATGTCTGAATACTTTGTTTGAAATTGCAAGTGTTTTCGAGTGAACTTCGTTTATCCAGCAAACTTCATTCTTTGAGCATACTTGATTATTCCTTCAATAGTTCAAGTGTTTCTCTAAGCATACTTGAAAATTTCAAGTGCTTTCGAGCAAACTTAACTCCATGAGTACACTTTATGCTTTGAGTATACTTGTGTTTAATTATATCAAGTCTTCTCAAGCATACTTTGAACTTTTGAAGTATTGTTGAGTAAACTTTGTTTTCGAGTATACTTTAATGTACATCTCTGAAAATTTGTTAATTCTTCAATTGTCTAAGTGAAATCGAGTAAACTTTGTGATGATTAGGTATTCGAGTAAGGTTGACATTTAGAAATACTGGTAAAGTTATTATTTTGGGATCTTTATTGATCTCGAGCAAAGTTGCGTACTTGAGCAAGTATACTTGATTATTTAAACTTGTGATTAATTTCTCGAGCAATCTTGTATATTCGAGTAAGCTTCTTTCATTTTATTTACTTAGCTTATTTCTAATAATTTAGGCACGAGAAAACGTTAGGTACGAGAAAGCTTTTGCAAAAATACTTTATCGAACAAGCTTTATGCTAGTTTATTTAATATTAGGTTTTTTGGTAGTATTCTATCACTAAATGACAAAATTTATTTAAAACTCACTTTCAAATGTGCACAGAATGCACTATAAAAGGGGGACTTAGAAACCTTTTCATTTCACATTTTCCATCTTTCACTATTGCATTATTGTCCACTTGCTCGTAACCCAAAAACTCAATCGTTGCTCAAAATCCTTACCCAAAATTAGTCATCCTTTTAATTCCGACTCGGTAAGCTTCAATTGAATGTTTTTCGACACTCATTGTATGAGTTTAGGGTTTCAATTTCATGTTTACTGATATCTCTGTTTTCTGTGTAGGTTATTAGTTTGTCGAAAAACAGATTCATAAAGATTATCCTCTAACCTGTTCTTCAAATTCTAACTTAATGCATGATAAAGTTATGAACTTTGATGACTAACTTTACTTTGAACAAATCTATGTTTGCGATGGTGCAGAAATGGTGTATCCTTTTGAGAAGAAACACAATATGTGCGCCTTTCTCCAGGTCACATAGGAGAACAGGCCAGTGGAGCTAATGATTCAGTGGCTCTTTCGTTTGAATCTTCGTTTTGCTCTTATAAAAAAGTCTTATAATATACAAACATCATCACTTGGATTTCTAGAATACAGATCAGGGATTGGAGGATGATGTAAATGGCAGAATAATTGAGGCAATTGTGGCTGGACATGAGATCGAAATTACTGAAAATTTGATACGGGCGAGTCTCCAACTGAATGATAATTTTGATGTTCAGTTATCCTTTTCTACCCAACGATTGTTGAGGGTTTTCCAAGTTACAATGGGGGTACCAAGGGAATGTTAAAGAATGAGAGTTTCAAAAGGGCATGTTCCCTATTTTATATCGATTTCTAATTCACCACATTATCCAAGGATTTACACCAAGGAGGGGTACTTGGACCTTCATGGGCAGAGAAATCTCCACTGCTACCGTTGCTATTGTATATAACTCGCCATTCAACTTTTCAAGAATTATATTTAAAGGCCTGGTGGTAAATTTACGCAAGCGAAGAGAAGATAGATTTCTGATGTACCCCAGATTCTAGCAAATCATTTTTAATATTCTCTGTCCTGATCTTTCAACTTTGGGAATTACTCATGTCTTGCAAGACCCAAATGTATATAACATAATTGCCAGGTTGGGTGCCACAAACAACTTTAATCCGGAGGTGGAGTATTATATTCTCCCATGGCTTGTTGATAATAATATGGAGATCATGGCTGTGCCAGAGTCACCAAGGGTAACTAGTGATGAAGATGGTAATGATAATGAAGATGATGATGACTTGTCTGATGATGATGATAATGATAGTGGAGGTGATGATATAGTTGTTGATCAAGATGTTGAAAGGGAGGAGGAGATTGTGAATGTTGACAATGTTGTAAATGAAGTAGTAGCTAAAGTTCAAGGGGGGAGCTAACAAATGATGACATTCTGGCTTCTACAACACCCACCTCACCACAACACCAATCACCACCCTAATACCATACCCAAGAACCATATATTCCTTCATCACCACACCATAACCAAACAGTTGACCAATACATTCCATCCCTACCAACTTCACCACAAACCCAAACCCAAGATCAACCTGAACATGAACCATATATAGCAAAATACATTTCATCCCACCTTAAAAACCAACCCAACACACCTTACCAATCACCAACACATTCCCAAACCCCTGACCAATAGCATATACCAACTTCCCAAATTATTCATACATATACACCCACAATACAAACTAGAAACCCATTACCAAGCACCAGTGGAAATATTACTAAAATCCCAACTCATGCCACTCAACAAACTCCAAACCCTGATACATTTTCTATCTCACCTATAAATGTTGGGTCACGATTGGTTAGACTGACGCATATCAACAGACCATGACATGATCAAGACAAAATAGAAATAATATAGAAGTATCGAAGTATTATACAAGATGAAATTTATGGCTTGGGGCATGTAATACCGAAATCCCTATGGATTTCGGTTAGGCTAGTTTGGGCTTGGCCTTTGGGTCTTTTATGGTAACCCTATAAATAGTTAATGTTTAATAATTTTAGGGTTAGATGTTGTTGAGCACTTTGAGAGCCACCATAGTTCTAGAGAGCACTACATTCTTTGGCTAAGTGGTTTATGTATCTGACGCTTTATTGATAATAGAATTGTATGCATTGAACCACTTAGCCAGAGAATGTAGTGCTCTCTAGAATTATGGTGGCTCTCAAATTGCTAAACAACATCTAACCCTAAAAAATGTTTAAACATTAACTATTTATAGGGTTATCATAAAAGGCCCAAAGGCCAAGCCCAAATAAGCATAAACTAGCCTAACTGAAATCCATAGGGATTTCGGTATTACATGCTACAAGCCATAAATTCCATCTTGTATAATACTTAGACTCTTCTAGATTATTTCTCTTTTGTCTTGATCATGTCATGGTCTTTTGATATGCGTCAGTCTAACCAAATCGTGACCCAACAATCTCCCCTAGACTGATGCTTTCAAAACTTTCAGAATCTTTACTCAGACATGATCAACAACTTCACGTGTCTGGAACAACCCATTTAATAAACATTGATTTTGTGGTTGTTCCTGCACGCATAGTGATCAGCTGGGCATACGGACCCAAGTAATGAATGTCTTGGGATTCCCTTGAGCATCAACACATATGACCTCTTGCCAACTCATGTCTTTACCATCATCTAAGAGCATATCTGGTTTTATAGGTTCGGTTTGTTGAGTCTTAACTTTCCAAATCAGTTTTGGTTTAGTATAACATGAAAGAACAGAATTTGGAATTGAACTTGTTGAAATAGAACTCTCAACACTCTTAGCATTGTTTGATTTTGAAAAATTGAATTGCCCTTTACCATGTTTAAAAATCATCTGAGTGCAAACCTATCGTGTTAACCTTAAAACCTTGAGTGCTCTTCACCTGAACAGTCTTCATTTTCATTGTACAGTATAGACACTCTTTCTCCAGATGCCCACCATTCCCACATGCGAAGCACACCTCAATTCTCTAATTTTTCTTTGCTAAGTTCCAATCACCATTAGAAGGTCTAACTCTGGAATTCCCTTCCGTTGATGTTTTAGGTGAGACCCATTTCATCGGCTTAGATCGAGACTTTCCTTTGAATGTAGACCCTTGATTATTCATATAATAAGGTACGTAAAGCCAATGAACACAGTGTCTGGCTATGTGACCTAGAGTGCCACAATGGTAACACATTTTCCTTTTAACACCAGCAGCAATTGGTGAAATGTCAACCTTTCTAGGTTTCTTAGCCCTTTTTCGACCTTCTTTAACCTTGAAAAGCTTTTCACATAGAACCTCTTCAAGATCATCATTTTGGCTATCACAGTTCTCAATGTCAACATTTTCAGCGCATGAAGTAGATGCAACAATATTGTTAACACATTTAAGACCAGGATTGATTTCCTCTAGGGATCCTGATCGAATAGGTCTAGATTGAACCTGTTTACCATATTTCATGTTCCCCTCCCTGGCCTCTTCCTCTTCAGTTACAGGCATACTCGTATTATTATGATTAAAAGGAGGAGGCACCTTTTCATATCCTAATCCCTCACACTTCTGATTTCTATACTTTAATTGACACGTAATCATGTTCTCAACCACCTCATTTGAAACATCAAACTTCTTGAAGTTGAACTCGGCATTATCAAATTTATTTGTTAATTTTGCTATCTCCAACTGGAATGTTTCTAACTCGGTAGTTAATTTAGCAATACGCCTCTTGGTATCTAAGTGGTGAAAACATTTTATACTAAAATCTTCTTGAAGTTTACATATGTCGTGATGTTGTGCATCTATCTTTTCTTTACACATTTATCGTTTTTCTTATGAGTGTAGTTTTCACATTTGACCCTTTCCATCTCTCTTACCATATTGGAATTTGTTAATGTATTTGAATCTACCTTGTAGGCGAACTCTTCATGCTCTGAAATACTACTGAAGAGGGAGCAGACTGATTAAGAGTACTTCTAAACATTGAGAACATCTTTGTTTATTTACAAACCAAGCAGAGAACATCTCTGAAAAATTGAAAGATATTTACAAACCAAGCAGAGAACACCTTTGTTTATTTGATCAATTAAGGAAATTTAATCAAATGGTGGCAGAGAACCACTTTGTTGACTTGATCAATTAGGAAACCAAATCAAATTATTTGAATTCTTTAATTTGAAATTAAAACAGAGATTAAATGAATCTCTTTCCTCCAATAACCAAATCATCACCCCAAAGATCTTAAAACTCTCGATGAACACTATGAACAATTCACCAAGAAATCCAGAAATCTTCAAAACCAAAATCTTGAATCGTTGATATCAAACCCGACTCTTGAACTGTTCAAAAGGCTCTAATACCACTTGTAAGTCCCGAATCTGGATCACTACAGTATGATATCAACAAACACACGTCAAATAGGCGGAATCTAGTTAACTTGGTGATTCAAGAACAACAATGATTACAATGAATGTTTGTAAATAATAAAAGATGAACACGATGTAATATGGTTTCAATGAACCATTCAAGACACTTCTTGAACGATTCAAGGCTCGGATTTGATATCAACAAATGTTTGGAAAAGGCTCAAATTACTTGAGTAAATTATCAATGATGTTTTTCAAAAGTAATATTTCGTTCATGAAATATGATCACACTGAATGTTTGGAAAAAAAGGTGATTTTTTATGCAGGAAAATCGAAAAAAAAAGACACTTCTTTTGAGTGGGACTTTTTTATTGAGAATTTTGGCGATCATATTTTTAGATAAAAAATAATATATAAAAAAATAAAAATTAATTACTCAATGGATTCTCCACGAACCTTCTCAATGTTTAGAAGTACTTTTAATCAGTCTGCTCCCTCTTCAGTAGTATTACAGAGCATGAAGAGTTCGCCTACAGAGGTAGATTCAAATACATTAGAAAATTACAATATATGGTAAGGGAGATGGAAATGGTCAAATGTGAAAACTACACTCTTAATAAAAACGAGAAAGTGTATAAATAAAAGATAGATGCACAACATCAGGACATACGTAAACTTTAAGAAGATTTTAGTATAAAATGTTGTCACCACCTTGATGCCAAACAGAAAATGTTGAGTCAACTGCTGAATTGGAAGCCTCTAAGTTAGAAATTTCAAATCTAACCAATAAATTTAAAAGGGCTGAACAAGATTTCAAAAAATTTGATGGTTCCAGTAAAGTGGTCAAATTCATAATTGAAAATCAATTGTGGTGGAAAGAAAATGAAGGTGAGGGTATAGTATATAGTCACTTACCCCCACCATACAATGACAA
Source organism: Bidens hawaiensis (assembly GCF_021521415.1). Classification (NCBI taxonomy): domain Eukaryota; kingdom Viridiplantae; phylum Streptophyta; class Magnoliopsida; order Asterales; family Asteraceae; genus Bidens; species Bidens hawaiensis. The sequence continues at coordinate 298,364 of NW_027493394.1, read as the reverse complement.
CTATAATGGTCTTCCTCTTACCAAAGAGCAGAAAGAAAAGGTAAAAGACACGAAGTATGGTAAACCGGCTACAAATGACAAAGTCGACTCAGTAAAGGCTACCCGTCCACTTCAGAAGTGAACGATATTAATGTGTTTGCCTCATGTGCAGGTAAAGTAATCATTGAGGATTGGACTGATGAGGATGATGATTCATGTGTTTCAAATAATAAAGACATTAATTCTGATGTTCCTTTAAAATTACCTATTTTGAATTATGTTATTCCGATTGTTTGTGTGGGCTCTGTTTTTAAGAGCTAAGACAATTGTGTGATTGATTTTGTTAAAACCTTATATTCTGGTAATGTGGTTTTTAATAAGTTTAAAAAAGCGAATAATTCTAATAAATACTCATTGTCTAAGTTTGTAAAAGAGGGATGCTCTAATGACAAACAGGGTAATAAGCCAAACAATGTGTCAAGCAGTAAACACCAGGCAAAGCAAACTGGTCCACACAACCTGTCCAGACAGAGAGTTGACCAAAATAAATTCTATATAAAACGTCAAACTTGTTTTAATTGTGGCACTCCTGGTCATATTTCTAGAAATTTTCCACACCGTCCATATGTCCCATACTATGGATTCTATAAGAGGAATATTCCTCGTAATACCTATTAACGAGATTTCAGGTATCACCAGGCTAATCCCTTTGACGGTGATTGAAACAGAAACAAATCTGGTAGGTTTAGTCCTCATCAGACCAAGCGTAACATGTTTCGTGAAAGTGGTAGAACGGTGCTTCGGTCTCAAAAATGAACACAGCTTCTAAACCAAAACAAGTGAGAAAGACAAAGTCATTTGTGTCTCCCACTTGCCAATCATAGACCAAGTCATCCATTCGTACAAATAATGCCAAATCTTACAATGGTAGACATGAATGGTTGCCTAAGTCTCCGGTGAAAGAGGCATCGGATTCCATATTAGATGATCGGAAAGACATGTCATGGCAACCCGTGACAACTTTAGACGAATAAGGTTCACCCAGTGTAACTATGGACTGGGTACCAAAGTCTAACTAATCTCACACATCGTGCAGGAACAACTATGGAGGAATATCATCAGACCCTGGTATGTTGATAGTGGTTGTACCAGGCACATGACATGAGACATTTCCCAGCTACATAACATTCAAATCTTTAACAGTGGGTATGTTTCCTTTGCGGGAGGAGAGAAAGGGAAGTGATATGATTATTCAGTTTATAGCTTTTTAGAAGCTTCATATGTTTTCAAATGAAAATTGATCCAACCTTTGGAAAATGATAGAAAGATTGATTATGCAGGTGAAGTTACTAGGCTTAAAAAGCTCTAGAACAGTCATTGACTTGCATGGTAGCTTTCCATGATGCGTAAAAGTTGAAGTGATATAAACTAAATATGCTAAACTTACTGTGGACAGTCATTTAGAAGAAATGTGCATGTCTTCATACACATCTCTCCGAATGATAGGCAGAAAAGTTATTACCCAGTAATACACGAGCCCGTTAGTGTCTTGATCTCCAAAAATAATATATTAGTGTCTTGATCTCCAAAATATTATATCTTTGTTCTTGTATTGTTGAAAAAGGGGGGTGGGGTTATATATATAATATTGTGTTGAAAGATTTTTCGGTTTTGAGGCTTAAAGGGTCAAACTAGAACTGCAAGGGTGATGCATTCAAATATGTTTTGAAAACCCTGAATGAAAGGCATGTAAGTCCAAATGAGTTGTAAGTCTAACATTCAACCTTAAAGCTTAAGTTTTTGCTCATATAAAGAAATTTTTGATCAAGCACTAGGGATTGGAGTCAAATTGGGGTGATCTAGGGAAAGCCAAATATGCTTTGAGAAGAGATAATAGGCATCACCGATCCATGAGTGATGTCCATCTAAGATTTATGTCTAATTGAACCTAACTTGTATCACTGACGCAATGAAAATCATGCTAAGTTTATTATATCTACTATCAACCTGTTTCTTTATGTCATAATAACGTTGAATATGAATCATAGTGAAAGCATCTTAATCAATACGATTCCTTGTTCGGATCTTTTCGTAAGGGCGGACTGTTTATCAAAACTGAAATTTGATTCCAAAATTTGCCAAATTACAAGAAGACTAAGTGATTTTTTTAATTGTTTTTATTATTTTATTTTATTCCATTTATTTTGTTTTCATTTCTTAATTACTCTCGTCGAAACGGATGTTATAAGTAATCGGTTTTAAAAAAGCGTGTTTTAGGCTTAAAATCTTTTCAATTCATGTGACATTTATGTTTGATTTAAACAAAATGTCTTGGGCCAGTTTCCTTTTGATCTTGGCCCATAAGGGTTCTCGGCCCGTTTGGATTTGTTTTGATATAAAAGTTGGATTTGCATCATTGAAATCATTTTTTCAAAATCCCAACTCTCTCAATAATATCTTCGGCCGAAAACCCTTAGCGTTCTTTGCTAATCAAGTTTAACCAGCTCTTGTGTTTCACGTTTTTTGTGTGATCTACGTTCATTAACAGGTAAAGGAATAGTAAGGACAACATGGTCGGTTTATTGGTGTTTGATTGAGACTTGATAATGGTGTTTGATTGAAAATTGCTTGGTGTTAAGATCTATGTTAGAATGTATCAAGGATACTTGCAGATTTCAAAGTGGAACTCAAAGGGTTCTCTACTTCAGATAGTTTGACCGAAAACCCATGGTCAAACCAAGAGTTCTCGGTTGACTTGTTGACCAAGAACTCTCATTCTCGGTGGGACTGGACAGAAAACCCATTCAGACAGAAAACCCAGGACAGAGAACCAAACCAGACCGAAATCCCTCTGTGTGGACAGAAAACACCTCTCAAGACCGAAAACAAATATAAAATCATTATTAATGTATACTTATAATATGATTTTATCATGTTGGATCCCTGACGTATTGTAAATTTAATATATGTCCTCAAAATGTTAAGATCGTTGATTAAGTTAAGTGAATGCTTACTAACTTGATTCGTTTGTTGCAGTAATGGCTGATCAAGCACCATTAAAGTTCGTTGATACTCACAACATAGCTGGATGTTTGTATGATCCACCTTTGGGACACAAAGAGTTTATATCCATGATCGTGGCACTCAACACTTGCCGGATTTCTCACGCTATACGAGAAACTCCTGTCACATAGAAGAAGATGATCATGGAGTTCTGGAATAATGCTTCTATTACTCAACGAGGAGTAGGTGGAGCTATTACTATTGATTCCAAAGTTCAAAAGAAGTAGATCGTCATCTCAGAGGCCATTATACGTGAAGTTCTTTTATTCGTAGATCAACCAGACAACCCAACGGAATATCCGACTAATGTTGTTACTGAAGTTTTAGTCAGGATGGGTTATGAAGGATCCTATCCTCCTGCTATCAAGAAACTTTTCCATCCATACTGGAGATTCCTGATTCACACATTCTTTACGTGTGTGTCAGGACGCAAAGGGGGATTAGACGAGATTAGCCATATTCAAATGTCGGCTGTAGTTGCTCTGAGCATGAACTGGAACTACAATTATTCTAAGTTTGTGTTCGATGAGATGATGTAAGGCCCTGTTACCGGTGCCCTACTTTGGACGATGGATTTACTCATAAACACCGTTCTAAATATCATAGTTAACTAAAACTTTGCGCAGAATATAAAACTTTCATAAAACATTACATAATAATTCATAACTTGTCTTAATCAAACATTATTGTCTTTCAAATTAAACATCAAATCATAAAAACAACTTGAGTCTTCAGATTCTAGCTTCTTTATTCAACTGCCATGTGCCCCTCTCAAGCTAGCTGCCCCATCCTACTCACCTGTGTGCATACTAAAGTCAGCTACGCTGAGTGATTTATAGTTAATCATACATCATACAATATATACACTTACCTTCATTTATGCATCCGAAGATACACATTAAGTACTTTACTTATTACTTTCATTTCATACATTCATACATATGTTCATACTTTATTACTTCGATACTATATACTTACTGTCCTATCTATCTCATATATTATAAGAGTCTAATCCCTTCCTTTTCTATCTCAGATATTATTAGGGTCTGATCCCTCTCCTTTTCTATCTCAGATATTGTTAGGGTCTGATCCCTCTTTCCTTGTCTTTCTTAGATATTATTAGGGCCTAATCCCTTAATTCCTCCACACTCATACATACTGTCTTTACATACACGTAACATACATATATTTTGTTTAACATTCATACATACTCATATGTCATACATGTATCTTTCATACACATTCATCTTTCATATACATACCTTCCTTGTCAATACGTGCAAATCCGAAGATCGTTCACGTAACGACAAGCTTTCATTCACATTCAAGTCATATATTAATTAACATATAAATATTTCATGGCATAAACTTACCATTTAAGGTAAGTGTATTAACTATCACATCGAGTATGCACACAGCCCCGAAAACATAACAAGGAAAATGGGGCTAGAAACTCACATGGGTTCTGTTACGTTCTCCATTAATTGTTATTCCTCTCTTTAACTGTGCTCGGCTAACTATACATTATTCACATGTATCAATACTTGTCCTAATCACATTATTCAAGTTTCACCGGAATTGGTTAAGTCCGGTCTATTCTAATAGCATTGTATTTGAATACCTTGTATTCAAATGGTATTAGAGTACTTTTATGTTAGAATACATTTGTTTCAAATGATCATATTGTATTCTAATGATCATATTGTATTATAATCTTTCAATTTATTCTAATGAGTCATTGTAATAGAATGGCTCATTGTAATTGAATGGGGCATTTGTAATCAAATTATGTATTGTATTCAAGTTCATTAAATGTATTCGAGTCCTACAATTGTATTCGGATAGGGTTATGTATGCAAATCTATCTATGTATTCGAGTCATTCTATTGTATTCGAATGTGAGCATGTATGCGAGTCATGCCATTGTATTCGAACTTAGACCGTGTATGCGAATGGATCTATTGTATTCTAATTCAGACCATGTATGCGAATTATACATTGTAATCGAACCTTCGTTGTAATCGAATGTACATGTATTTGAACGAACTGTACTGTAATTGAATTTACCAATGTATTCGAATATTCATGATGTAATCGAATGACTACTTTGTATTCGAAATTTTACATTGTAATAGAATGGTTCACTTGTAATTGAATTGTCCTATGTATTCGAACGAGCTGCACATTTTGGTCTGTTTATTACCATTATCACTACATCTCTTGACTTTAAATCCCTATTATGGTCCGGCATTAACCCATAAATGTTTTCCAAATAATTTTCGGCCAAAACTCGACCCGTGTAACCATAAATATTGGATCTTTATGATTTAAAACGTTCTAAGTCTAGATCTAGGGTTTCTTTATGAGTTGTATATAAATGAGTTTGTTAAGTCCATTTTAAACATCAAGTTTGCAACTTTATGATTTATCTAGACCCGATCTACTCTAGGGTTAAGTCTCAAGGCAAACCGTTCATAAAAACGTAATCTTTAACATAAAGAACGTACGCTTACTCGTTTGTAGGCTACGAGTTAGCTTGGTTATGAACTTTAATCTTGTATCTTGCTTAAATATCCAAGATCTATCAATCTTTATCTCGGTTTTTGGTCTCGGATTACTCCTATAGCTCGCGGCCGTATATGGAAGGTTATGTGTGTTTTAGAGTGTGTAGAGAATAAGATGGATAGAAATAAGGGTTTTAGGGTTTTAGGGAGGTTTAAGGGAGTACTTATACTCACTTAAGCCCATGAATCTAAGGACCATCCCATCCCTTATTCCATCTTTCCCCACCCAAGTCCATATTCCTTATTATATTTAATCTTACTTAAATATTATCACACGTTTAATAAACATAAATTTCTATATTTATTACTACAAAATTTAGGATGTTACAAGTCTTCCCTTCTTAAAGAGATTTCTTCCTCGAAACCTAACTATTACTAAAACAATTTAGGGTAAAACTTGCACATCTCTTCTTCGACTTCCCAAGTAGCGTCCGATCCTTTGCGGTATCACTTTCACTAAGGGTATACCTTTGTGATGAAGTTGCTTTTCCTTGCGGTCAACTAGCTCTATAGGTTGCTCAATGTAGTTCAACCATTCATCAACCTCAATGTCCACCAATGGCACATGAGATGTGTCATCATCCAGAAATTTCCTCAGATGATAAACACGGAAGGTTGAATGAATTCCTTCTAATTCTTCAGGTAAATCTAGCTTGTAAGCCACTTCCCCCACACAATCTACAATCTTAAACGGTCCAATGTACCTCGGACTCAAGTTTCCGCTCTTCCTAAAACTGATAATTCCTTTCCAAGGCGAGACCTTAAGCATCACATTGTCACCAACGTTAAACTCAATCGGTCGTCGCTTCTTATCAGCATACGACTTCTGACGGTCTTGAGCAGCTTTCATTCTTGCCTTGATCTAATCGAACTTTGAAGAGGTTTCTTGCACAACTTCCAAGCTTCTGAGCTCTTTCTGACCAATTTCTCCCCAACATACAGGAGTCCTACAACGTCTTCCATACAACATTTCAAATGATAGCATACCAATACTTGAATGGTAGCTGTTGTTATAAGAGAACTCTACCAGATGCAGATGATCATCCCAACTTTCTCCAAAATCTAAAACACAAGCATGTAGCATATCCTCTAGGGTTTGGATCGTCCTTTCAGACTATCCATCTGTTTGAGGATGATTTGCCGTACTAATGTTCAATCTCGTTCCCATAGCTTCACGAAAATTCTTCCATAATCTCGAAGTAAAACGAGTATCTCAATCAGACATGATCGACAGTGGTACTCCATGCTTAGTCACAACCTCTTTTTTGAACAAACTTGCTAACATTTCTGACGAGATAGCCTCTCGTATAGGCAGAAAGTGAGCACTTTTGGTCAAACGGTCCACTATCACCCAAATGGTATCATGATGTTTAGTTGTACGAGGTAGATTAGTTATGAAATCCATGGTGACGTGTTCCCATTTCCATTCAGATATCTCTAAAGGTTGAATCTTACCATAAGGCTTCTGATGTTCGGCTTTGACTTGTAAACAAGTTAAGCACTTACTGACGTAATCCACCACATCATTCTTCATACCCAGCCACCAATAGTCTCTCTTCAAGTATTGATACATTTTAGTGGATCCCGGATGGATTGAATACCTTGACTTATGAGCTTCATCTAATATTCGACCTCTAAGATTCCCATGGCGTGGAATCCACATGCGGTCAAACCTAGTCTTAACACCATGAGTGTTCTCCATCAACTCGTCTTGCTGACCGAAAATCCTTACTTTCGTCACTAGCACTTCATCTTCTAGTACTTATGTCTGCATCTTGATGATTTCTTCGAAAAGATTTGAGTTCATAATCAGTTTATACGACTTCACTGTTGCAATGACTTCTTCTTTCTTACGGCTTAGCGCATCGGCGACCAAATTAGCTTTACCAGGGTAATACTTAATATCACAGTCACAATCCTTTATCAACTCTAACCATCTTCTCCGCCTCATATTCAATTTCTTCTGTTCGAAAAAGTACTTTAAACTTTTATGATCTGTGAAAATAGTACACTTAGTACCATACAGATAATATCTCCATATTTTGAGAGCATGCACTACTGCTTCTAGCTCCAAATCATGCGTCGGATAAGTACTTTCATGAGCTTTCAACTGTCTGGACGCATACGCTATAATATTTCCTCATTGCGTCAATACGCAACCTAACCCACGATGCGAAGCATCGGTGCAAACAACCAGATCCTTGTCACCATCGGGTAAAGCAAGAATTTGAGCTTTCGTGAGTCGTCTCTTAAATTCCTCAAAAGGTTCATCTTGGAACTTACCCCAACAGAATACTACCGACTTTCGGGTCATACAGGTCAACGGTGCAGCTATCTTGGAGAAGTCTTCGATGAATCTCCTATAATAGCCAGCCAACCCTATGAATCTTTGTATATCAGTCGGGTTATGCGGAGTCTTCCAATTCGTTATCGCCTCAATCTTAGTTTGGTCCACGGTAATCCCTTCAGAATTGATCATGTGACCTAGAAATTGTACTTCTCGCAACCAGAATGCACATTTCAAAATCTTAGCATACAGTTTCTCTTCCTTCAAAACCTCTAATACTTCTCTCAAATGCTTGGCATGATCAGACTCGATCTTTGAATAAATCAATATATCATCAATGAAGACGATAAATGACTTATCCAACATCGGCTGACACACCCTATTCATCATATCCATAAATGCTGCAGGAGCATTCGTTAGACCAAATGACATCACGAGGAACTCGTAGTGTTCATACCGCGTCCGGAACGTTGTCTTAGGGATGTCTGCCTCTTTCACTTTCAGCTGATGATAGCCTGATCTGAGATTTATCCTTGAGAACAAACTTGAATCTTGTAGTTGGTCAAACAGATCATCAATCCTTGGCAACGGATACCTATTCTTCACCGTAAGCTTGTTCAACTCACGATAATCAATGCACATTCTCATACTTCCATCCTTCTTCACAAATAACACCGGCGCGCCCCACGCGGAAACACTTGGTCTTATAAAACCTTTGTCGAGGAGTTCTTGCAGCTGGGACATCAATTCCTTCATCTCAGACAGCGCTAGACGGTTAGGCGCTTTCGCGACGAGCTGGTCTCCTGGTATTAAATCTATCTGGAATTATATCTCTTGCTCCGGTGGCAACCCCGGAAGATCCTCTAAGAATACTTTTGGGTAGTCGCACATGACAAGAACATCTTTCATTTCTTTTGTCTTGTCCGTAACATTGACAACATACGCCAGGTAGGCACCGCACCCTCGCCTTAACAAACTCTCGGATCTTATCATCGAAATGACATTAAGCCCAGAACTTTCCTTATCACCATAAACCATCACCGCACTACCGTCCAAGGATCTTTATCTTATTATCCTACTCTTACAAACTATCTGACCTTCATACTCAGATAACCAGTACATTCCCAAAACCACATCGAACCCTCCTATGGTCATAACATACAAAGTAACAGGGAACTCATGTCCCTTTAACTCTATCTTACAGTCCTTAACCATTTTCATAATTTTAACCGTGGTTTCACTAGCGGTTTATATTTTAAACCTTTCAGGCACTTGGAAATATTTCATTTTAGCTAATTTACTGAATGGTTTGGCTATAAAACTCTTATTCTCACCTGAATCAAATAATATGAAAGAAGAAATATTGTTTACTAAGAAGCGTACCTGTTACGATGTCTGGGATCTGCTTGGCCTGCTCCTGGGCTAACATGTAGTCCCTGGTCTTTGGCCTAGCTTGATCAATATCCTTCTTTCCACTCCCTCCAATCCTATCATCGGTGCAATCCATAGAAAAATGACCCGTCTTACCGCACTTGTAACATGCGGACTTTGTAGTCCAATCTGGAGCATAATGCCCCACCTTTCACATTTATAACAGGCATTCGACCCAAGCCTGCATTCTTCACCATGAGCCTTACTACATTTATAACAAACATCAGATCCTTTACTCCACTTGAAGTCACCCCCATGAATCTTTCCACAGGTCTTACACGTCCTCTTCTCAAAATCTCGGCTGCTTGTTATTAGGGTTTCACAATTGAGTACCGGGTCGTTTAACATTAGTGACCCACTTCTTATCTTTCTTCTCTTCCATCACCACATCGTCCACTGTCAGGTCATCATAAACCATCTCTGCAAGTTCAACAGCAGATTCAAAGGTAGCAGGTTTATTTGCCCTGACCAACGTGCGGACGTTCTGCGGTAACCCTCGAATGCATCACTTGATCCTCTTGGCTTCCGTGTTCACCATGTCAGGCACCAACTTGGACATGCGGTTGAATTTAGTGGTATACTCGCAGTGTGTCATCTTACCCGCCTTCAAGCTTAGAAACTTCATTTCCGCTCTCTCCACCTCTGCATCAGCACAAAACCTCTTCATAACCAACTCTTTCAGATCGTCCTATCTCAAAGCCTTCATCTCTTCCCGACTCTTCCTCTTCTCAATCGACTCCCACCAGTACATCGCTTCATCACCGAAGGATTTGGTAGCATAGCCCATAGCTTGGTCAGGACAGCATTCACTAATTCGGATAACCTTGTCCATTGCGGCTATCCATTGGAGAGTAGCGATTGCGTCTCCCAAAAGAGTAAGTTTTGGCGGGTCGCAACCTTTGAATGACTTGTAGTTGCACCCACCTTGGCGTTTCTTCCTATCATCAACCTTCACCGACTTAACCTCACTCGAGTCACCCTTCTCTCTTTCATCATCTTTCTTACCCTTCTCTCCTGACCCTTCAACAGTTCTTCAATGGCTTCTAGCAGACCCTTCGGGACTCAAGTTGTTTATAACAGCAGCTACAGCTTGAGCAATGGCTGCTTGAACTGCAGGGTCAAGTTGATACCCTTTGTTGTTGCTCGGGTTTTGCCCACCTGCGCTTCCTTCTTCCCCTGTGTTAGAAGCTGATTATACAGAAGGTTGTCGGACAATACGTGGCCTACCACGACCTCCAGTGCGACCTCCTATTCCAACAACTTCCCTAGCTCTAGTCATCGTATTCTGGAAGGGAAACCACAAACGTCATCACTCAAGGAACCATTTAGTACAAGGATAGTAAGACTAATAGGTAATAACAGTGGCCAACTGTGATTAGCTGATCACGTTACATTCCGTGTCCTATACACTTCCTCTTATGAGTCTGTTTGTGCTAATTCTATTTCTAACAGTTAGACAATCAAACAATCAATTAATCCTATCCCTATCCTTCACATATTCTTTCTTTAGCCACTAAGCTAACATCAATATACATTTTTATTTAACTATACACTTTACCTTTACTAAGCTTGCTTGAGTGACACATGGCTTTCTTGAACTGGCATCTTCTTTCTTTTCTTGCTTAAATCCCATTCTCTGTTCGAGTCTACGCATGCAGGATGCTTAATTCTCTCAAACTTATGCTCTGATACCAACTTGTAAGGCCCCATTACCGGTGCCCTACTTTGGACGTTGTATTTACTCATAAACACCGTTCTAAATATCAGAGTTAATTAAAACTTTGCGCGGAATATAAAATTTTCATAAAACATTACATAATAATTCAAAACTTGTCTTAATCAAACATTCTTGTCTTTCAAATTAAATGCCAAATCATAAAAACAACTTGAGTCTTCAGATGCCAGCTTCTTTATTTAACTGCCATGCGCCCCGCTCAAGCTAGGTGCCTCATCCTACTCACATGCGTGCATACTAAAAGTCAGCTACGCTGACTGAGTTCTAGTTAATCATACATCATACAATACATACACTTACCTTCATTTATGCATCCGAAAATACACATCAAGTACTTATACTTTCATTTCATACATTCATACATACGTTCATACTTTATTACTTCTATACTATATACTTACTGTCCTTTCTATCTAAGATATTATTAGGGTCTGATCCCTTCCTTTTCTATCTTAGATATTATTAGGGTCTGATCCCTCTCATTTTCTATCTCAGATATTGTTAGGGTCTGATCCCTCTTTCCTTGTCTATCTCAAATATTATTAGGGTCTGATCCCTTACTTATCTATCTCTTATATTATTAGAATCTGATCCCTTACTTCCACCACACTCGTACATATTTTCTTTACATACCCGTAACATACATATACTTTCTTTAACATTCATACATACCCATATTTATACATATATCTTTCATACACATTCATCTTTCATATACATACCTTCCTTGTCAATACGTGCAATATCCGAAGATCGTTCACGTACCGACAAGCTTTCATTCACATTCAAGACATATATTAATTAACATGTAAATCATTCATGGCATACACTAACCATTTAAGGTAAGTGTATTAACTATCACATCGAGTATTCACACAACCCCGAAAACATAACAAGGAAAATGGGGCTAGAAACTCACCTGGGTCCTGTTACTTTCTCCATTAATTGTTATTCCTCTCTTTAACTGTGCTCGGCTAACTGTACAATATTTACATGTATCAATACTTCTCCTAATCACATTATTCAGGTTTCACCAGAAATGGTTAAGTCTGGTCAATTCTAATAGCATTGTATTTGAATACCTTGTATTCGAATGGTATTAGAGTACATTTATGTTAGAATACATTTGTATTCAAATGATCATATTGTATTCTAATCTTTCAATGTATTCTAATGAGTCCATTTTAATTGAATGATTCATTGTAATTGAATGAGTCATTGTAATTGGATGATCCATTTTAATTAAACGATTCATTGTAATTGACTGAGTCATTGTAATTGAATGAGTTCATTGTAATTGAATGAGTCATTGTAATTGAATGGCTCATTGTAATTGAATGGGGCATTTGTAATCGAATTATGAATTGTATGTGAGTTCATTAAATGTATTCGAGTACTTCAATTGTATTCGAATAGGGTGGGTCATGTATGCAAATCTATCTATGTACTCGAGTCATGCTATTGTATTCGAATGTGAACATGTATGCGAGTCATGCCATTTTATTCGAACTTAGACCATGTATGCGAATGGGTCTATTGTTTTTGAATTCGAACCATGTATGCGAATTATACATTGTTATCGAACCTTCGTTGTGATCGAATGTACATGTATTCGAACGGGCTGTAATGTAATCGAATTTACCAATGTATTCGAATATTCGTGATGTAATCGAATGACTGCTTTGTATTGAAATTTTACATTGTAAACGAATGGTTCACTTGTAATCGAATTTACCAATGTATTCGAATATTCATGACGTATCTCGGTTTTTGGTCTTGGATTACTCCTCTAGCTTGCAGCCGTATATGGAAGGTTATGTGTGTGTTTTAGAGTGTGTAGAGAATAATATGGATAGAAATGAGGGTTTTAGGGTTTTAGGGAGTTTAAGGAAGTATTTATACTCTCTTGAGCCCTTGGACCTAAGGCCCATCCCATCCCTTATTCCATCTTTCCCCACCCAAGTCCATACTCCTTCATATATTTAATTTTACTTAAATTTTAACACACGTTTAATAAACATAAAGTCCTTTATTTATTATTACAAAATTTTGGATGTTACAGATGATAAGCAACTTGAATGAAAAGAAGAAGGAGATGTTTCCAACGTATCCTAGGTTTCTACAGATGATCTTTGTCTCACACTATCCTGACCTTGTCAAATCTGTAGAGACGCTAAATCTGAGAACCATGGGTCCCAATACCTTTGGGATAATGAAACAGTCAAGAAAGGGATCAAAGATTGTGTACAAAGGTCTTCACGAGCTAGTCATGTTCGGGAGATTTGCTGAAACTAAGCCTGTTCATGTACATGTTCAAGTTGTTGATGAGCATGTGATACCTGCTCAGAGACGCACTGCTGCGTTTGAGACCATTTCAGACGATGACAAACCTGAAGATTTTCCAGTACAACACATGGATATTGAACACCAAGAAACTGAAACTGCTCTTACTGTTGAGATTGAACACCAAGAACTGCAACTGCTCACACAAATTGTCATTTAAAGCACACAGTCATCATGGAATCAAATAATCACAACTTTCACTCACAAGACCATAAAGATAATCAGTTAGCAAAATGAGCACACATCATCAATCAGACCTCATCATATTTGATCATTACCAAAGCTTTCAAGAGAAAGTGGAATCTAGTTTTATTCAGTGGCTTGGTGAATAGGCCAGCCAAGTTATCACTAGTATCAACTCTTTTCATTTCAATAAGTCCTTTTTCACTACAATCTCTAATGAAATGACATCTGATTTCAATGTGCTTGGTCTTAGAGTGTTGGACTAGGTTCTTAACAATGAACAAAGCAGCAGTATTGTCAATAAAGATAGGAGTGTTCACGAAATTCAAACCATAGTCCAATAGTTGATTTTGAATCCAAAGGACTTGTGCACAGTAAGCAGATGTAACAATGTACTCAACTTCAGCAGTAGAGATTGACACAATAGTTTGCTTCTTGCATTTCCATAACACCAGCCCCTCTCCCAAAAATTGACATCCTCCAGAAATGGACTTCAGACTTATGTTGCAGCCATCATAGTCACTATCAGTGTAAGCAGTTAGATCAAAGGCATGGTTCTTTGGATACCATATCCCTAAATCAGGCTTCACCTTCAAGTATCTAAAAATTCTCTTGACAGCAGTCATGTGAGACATTTTGGACTTGATTGGAACCTTGTAAACACATAAACAGCAAACATAATGTCTGCTCTTAAAGCAGTCAGGTACATTAGACATCCAATTTTTGCTCTGTAGTCATGTTCATCAACAAACTCTCCTTTTCATCAGCAATCATCTTCTCATGAGTGTCCATTGGAGTTGAAGCAGTCTTGAGATCTTGACATTTGAACTTGTTCAGAATGTCCTGTACATACTTTGATTGACAAATGAATATACCATCCTTCTTTTGTTGAACTTGCAATCCCAGAAAGAAATTCATTTCTCCCATAGAGCTCATGAAGCATTTTGACTTCTTTACTTCCTCAAACTCCAAACACATTTATTCATTTGTTGATCCAAAGATGATATTATCTACATACACTTGTAGAATGAGCAAATCTCTTCCTATTTTCTTGTAGAAGAGGGTCTTATCAATGGCTCCCCTTTTAAAACCATTTACAAGCAAGTGGTTTGATAACTCATCATACCAAGTTCTTGGAGCTTGATGTAATCCATATGGAGCTTTGTTCAACTTATAGAATCTATTTGGAAAATCAGGATCCTCAAAACCTGGAGGTTGAGTCACATACACCTCCTCTTCAATCTTTCCATTAAAAAAAGCAGATTTAACATCCAGTTGAAACACTCTTATCTTCTTTGAAGTAGCATAAGCTAGGAAGATTCTGATTGCTTCTAGCCTTGCAACAGATGCAAAAGTTTCCTCAAAGTCAATTCCTTCATCTTGTAAGCATCCTAGTGCAACTAGTCTTACTTTATTCTTTATGAGAATCCCTCTCTCATCCCATATGTTTATGAAAGCCTGTTTGGTTCTAATGGCATTCTTCCCTTTTGGCTTATCCACATGTTCCCACACTTGCAGATCCCTAAATTGAGCCAAATCCTCTTGCATTGCTTCTACCCAACTATTGTCTTTTAAGGCTTGAACAATGTTCTTGGGTTCAATTTGGGATAGGAAGCAGGAGTACAAACAGATGTTTGCAGATTCAGATGCACTTCTTGTAACTCTTTCATATATGTCCCCAATGATGTTTTCAGGTGGATGATTTCTTTCAACAAAGGAAGTTTGCACAACTAGATTAGTAGACATATTTGAATCCAGATTTGTATCATTGAGATCAGGTTCCTCAATGATTGTATATATTGTTTTATCATTCACTTCAGATGATTCTTTAGCAAATTGTTGTGAAGTTGAAGCAACATTGTTTTCAATGTTTAAACGTTGAAACAATGCTTCAAAGTCTGGTTGTCTTTCATCTTGTTCTTGATCAAACAGTTCATCAGATTGCACTTCATTGTTCACTACTTGCTATTGATCATTTTGATTGTCAGTTTGCTCATCATCCATGATAGGATTTTCTTTAACAGGTGGTTGCTCAAGATTTTCATTTTGCTCATTTTCTGGTTCATAATCAGAGGCATTTTTAACAAATGATTATTCAGCATTCTTGTCTACAACCTTTGACCACAATTTGTCCAAGTCAACCTTCTATTCTGAAGTTTCTTCTTGGACACTTGTTCTATACAAAGTTTCATCAAAGTCTTCAGGATAAATCTTGTAAGACTTGATTAACTTATCAATATTAAACAACCAAGATGCTCCATCAACTATATGAAACTGGTTTTCATTGAATATCACATCAGAAGATTCAATCACAGTCAAATGATCTTTCACATATACACAATACGCCTTTGAGTGTGTGGAGTATCCAACAAAGAATCAATCTAAAGATTTTAATTGAAACTTGTTCAAATAGTCTTTGGTATTCAACAATGAGCACTTGCATCCAAAGGGCTTGAGAAACTTGATGTAGGGTTTTCTATTGAACAAAATCTCATAAGGAGTCTTGTCTTGACTTTTGTTGAGAAGAACCCTGTTCTGAACATAACAAGAAGTGTTGATAGCTTCTGCCCAAAATGTAACAGGCAAATAAGTATCTGCTAACATGGTCCTTGCAGCTTCAATGAGTGTTCAGTTTCTTCTTTCAGCTACACCATTTTGTACAAGAGTCCTAGGAGCATTGAATTGTTGGAAAATTTCTTTAGCTTGACAAAATTTAGTCATCACCTCATTCTTGAACTCAGTCCCATTGTGACTTCTCATAACCTTCACCCACTCATCCAATAGGTTCTCAGTCCTTTTAACACAACTTCTGATCAATTCAGCAGCTTCATCCTTGGAATTCAGAAAATAAACAATATCTTTTCTTCCCTATACTAGGAACACTCACATGTTCAATTGAGTTTACAAGTTTGATTTGTGTGATGACTTGTGCTGCTTGCCTTTCTGACATGAGACGCATTTGTCTTCAAGCTTGAACTCCCTTGTAGGTAAACCAATTACATATTCACCTTTAACAAGTTTGTTCATGTTCTTTAAATTAACATAAAAAGGCTTTTTGTGCCACAATTTGGTTTCATTTTCAGTGGCCTTTGAAACAAAACAAGTTCCACCCCTAGAAACTACATCTTTTATTTTCAATTCATACAAGTTTCCATTTCTAGAAGCCATCATCATAATCATATCTGGAGGAATCACACATACACGTTTGAGGATGAAACAATGAGAATCATCAAATCCAACCTTATAACCTTTATCACACATTTGTGAGATGCTCAAAAGATTATTTTACAATCTTTCCACATAGAACACATTATCAAATGACACTTTGCCATTGGTTAGAATTCCTTTTCCCATAATTTTTCCTCCATTTTCATCACTCCCAAATGCAGTAGGTCCTTCAAACTTCTCTTCATAGTTCACTAGTGACCTCTTGTCACATGTCATGTGCCTTGAACATCCACTGTACATATACCATACATCATTGATTGGTATGGACTGTTCCTGCACAAATCAAAGAAAAGGATTAGTTAAGGGATGAAATACAAGCTCCATTAGCTTGAAATCATCAACAAAATTAACAGTTGTTGCATTGGGTTTGGGATCTTCATAAACAATTTCACAAGATTCATCACAATTTCACAAGATTCATATGGTGATCTCACATATGGAACTATGCTTTTGCATTCTTAAATGACAAACTCTCTCTTTACACTTGTTACTAGTGTTTCACATGTCACTTTTGCTTTATTTCTTGGTTTCCAAAGACATCCTTGGGGTTCGAACCCATGTTTAAACAGAAATTTCTCATCAGCATTCAACTCTCTTGATTTCTTTCTCCTAAACATCTCTATTTTAACCTTTTCTTCACCCTCTGTTGACTTTCAATGGTCAACATATTTCACTTTCTTAACAGCCTTATTAGATTTTATTCTCACAGGTTGTTTGATCATTGGAGCCTTTTTCTCTTCAGTAATTCTATTCTTTCTTGTCAACCACTTTATTTTTCTTTTCACTGTTTACTTCAGCCCTTCTCCCGGTATCATTAGATGGCTTCTTGCCCTTGCCAAAGTATTCATCATACTACTTCTTGTAAAGACCAAATTCTTGCCCAAATTTGGTTGTATTTGGGACATGAAATGGCTTGAATGTGAATCTTTCATGACACGAATCAGTGTAATGTCCAAACACATCACAATGCTTACACCAAATTTTTCCTTTGAAGCTCTCACTTGACTTCCCCTTTTTAAATCTTTCACTTGGTCTTGGGGGATCAAATCCAATGGTCTTTTGAGTATTGAAACCATCGAAGTCAATTGAGAAAGGTACAAACTCCTCGATCTTTATGTCTTGTCTTTCAACTGAACTTTTCACAAAGATTATCCTTTCCATATTGATTGGTTCATCATTTGAGTTATCTCTAAATCTTGATTGTCTTCTTTCATAATCTTCCACACTTTCTACTTCACCAACATCAAATAATTCTTGATTTGAGAAAACAGGATACACAGGAATAAACTGATTACTGTTCACAGTTTCTTCAGTCTTCTTCTTGATCTTAACCTTTTTCTCCTTTAGTACTTCTTTTCTTGGAGGCTTCACTGAATTATAGTTAATTTTTTATCACCACATATGTCAATTGACACATGTTCCCTTCTCATTTGTTCATGATGTTTTCTCATCTTGGGTATGATATTTGGTAGCAAAGGAATCTTGCTTGATGAACTTCGTTTGCTCTTTATTTTATCCTTTGAACCATTATCACTTGAACATTGATTACTTGATTCACTTAAATCATCCTTGTGTAAACAGTCTTCATTAAAATCATCTTCAGACACTTGCACACCAACAGAAATCTCAGCATTCTTCTCTTCTTTCACTTCTTTTTTCATCACAAACTCACCATTGTTATCAACTTCAACCAACTTATAATTCTCAATGAATTCTTCCTTTTCTTTAAACACTTCTCTAAACTGATCAAGGAAGGCATTTCTCTTTTCCTTATCAACCTTCAATGAGTAATTTTCATTGAAAGGTGGAGGAACAACCTTGTATTTATTTTCCTCCTTGACCTTGTTTAACTTCCCACAAATATTTCCAGTTGAAACTAAATTTTTCAGGAAATCAGTTTCAACTTGATGTGTAGTGTTCTTCAACTCGGTGTTGCCTTCGAACATTTCAAAAATAGCATCAAACATTGTTTTGGTTGTTGTGTGATGAGCTACACTGGTCAAGATTTCCCATGATAGACCCAGCTTCAACATTGCTAATGCTTTGTCATCTTTCTTTTTCATTCGACTTTCAACAGTTAGATTCTTTGCTGTTCCGTCTGGCACATAAGGCCCATTCTTAACAGAGTTCCACATCTCAACATCGTTGTAACAGACGGAAGCTTCGAATAGCACCTTCCATTAGATGTAATTTTCCTGTCATTACAGCCTAGGAGTCTTGTTATTAGAAACCTCTTGCTCATCCGTTTATCCCGACATATTTTTGGTATTTTAGAATAAGATTTTAAATGAAAATTTAGCAAACTTAAATGAAAAGCTTAGCAAATTTGAAAAAGTAATCAGATCTGTGGTTCAAATCCTCATACCTGATAGATTTGGATGGATAAGAGCAAGATCTTTAACACAGGTAAGAAATTTATGATAGATATGAGTAAGAAACACTTTTAAACCTCCAAAATATTGTAGATCTGATAAAAATGTAAAACAGGCCAGCTGACGTCACAAACCAATGTAACAGTTGTCAGTCGACGTCATTCTTCATCTTCAAAATCAACATTATTCAGCAACAGTTCTTCACAAAAAATAGCAGAAACAAGTTCTGATACCACTTGTCGGTCCCGAATAGCTCACTCAATAGATCACTCAATTACTGCCGTAACCCACACATAAGTGTTGACAAGAGGGTTACGGCTTACTATTGTTGGTAAAGAAAAATAGAATATTAAAGGCAGAATCAATAATACTCTAAATGTTGCTCAACGGACATGAAAGTAACAAACACACAAAGTAACTCAAAATATTTCCATATATATTGTGAATGATACAATGAAAATCAATTAGGGTTTCTAGGTGGAATGTTTGGATTTATGACAGCTTTCCATACAGGAGTGAGACAGCCGTCAAATCACAATATTCTTGTTTTCCCGTCTCATGTCGTATTTTCGTGTGTCCTAAATTATTCCTTTTATAGGCCTGCCCGGACACCTGACATTCCCTTCTAGAAACCCTAATGATTGAAACATATTCAAAAACGTATTACAAAAGTTTCTAAGTATAAAATGGTCTTCGAAGAAACTTTGCAGCTTTTGTATTTAGCGAGCAGGCCTGGTAACCATTAAGTGTGCTGGGGAACAGTTCTCCGGGCAAGCTTTCCTTAGAATATTTTCCTTAGAAAATATTCATCTAGGATACTTCAATCCTCTTGACCATATCAAACTTTGCTCGATAAGGTCCTACTAGCAAACTTGTTCTTCAGATATCCCTTCAACCTTTTGTTAACTTAACTTATTTGAACAAACCCAAGTATGCTAGTAACATTTTAGCTTTCTCGAGGTTGAACCTTACTTGTAAGAAGTCCTTAAGTAAATTATTTATCAATTTCCTTCAAGCTTGCTGGGACCACTGTTTATTATGAATAAACCTTGCTAGATCTTCCAAAAGACTTGGTTTTAGCTTGGTTTAGTCAAGAGTTTGCTATGAAACAAACATTTCTTGACTTTGAAGAACAACCTTTCTAGACAAAGTGAACCTTGTTCGTTCTATCACTTAAGAGGAATTTAAGAAGATAACTTTGCTGGGATAGCAACATACCTTGCTAGACTTAGTAAAAGCTTGCTGGGAGGCCTGAGTTTGCTCGATTTCCATACTTAGGTCTTTTCTTATCCCAACATGTTGTCCTTTAGTGCTTGAAAAATGTTCATTGATTCTATTTGGGATAGAAAGAAAGAATATATAGAAATGTTTGCAGTTTCTGAGGCACTTCTGGTCACTCTTTCATGCAGGTCACCAATGATGTTTTCAATAGGATGATTTCTTTGAACAGAAGAAGTTTAAATGATTTGAGTAGAAGTCAGAGTTGGATCAATATTTGAACCAAGACTTCATCCGAGGAGATCAACTATGGGAGTAAAAGTATTAAATAAACTCTCATAATCGAACACCCAATCAGGACCCTTGCCAGCAGGAGGTGTTGTGTAGCTTTGACAGTCTACATGATATCATTCTTCAACACAACCCGAAGAGAAATTGAAAACCTGTTTCATAAGAGATGCATAGCCCAAGAAGTAACCCTCAATGGCATTCTCCTCGAATTTTTCCGCATCTCGTTTTAACATTGTGCAAGGACAACCGAAAGGTTCAAGAAACTTTTAATTAGGTATGCGGTTGTTTAGAAGCTCATAACTCGTCTTTTATAGCTTCTTAACCGTTAGAACACGATTGAGCGTGTAGCAAGCAGTGATCACAACCTCATTCAAAAATTTATCGTTCAACTTGAAATGTTTTCCCTTCTTGCATGCAACACAGTGATCGGTCAACTTGAAATGTTTTAGTGAAACCCCTTCCACTAAATCATTTGCCATCAGATGGTTCATCTTTCTGACATGAATGTGACCCATATGCCTATGCCATAGAATCAAGTCTTTCACAGTTGCCTTAGAGACAACACACGTTTCAACAGTTGTAGAAGTCGATACTTTATTACTCATATTCAATACATAAATATCATTCAACAGAGGAGATCGCATAACAACCATGTCTTCTGGAATGACATATCCTAGTTTGAGTATTATGCACTCCTTGTCAGTATACACGGTGGTATACTTTTTATCTCAAATTCGATAAACACTAAAAAAATTGTGATCCACATTGTTACAACATCTAACTTTTTCAAACGTAATACTACCGTTTGACACATCACCCTCCCTGGTAATCATACCCCCAGAATTACCCGCAATAGCTACATAACCCCCTTATATATTCTTCACATTGGTTAGAAGGTTAATATTGTCGGTAATGTGAGAAGAGAATCCACTATCCATGATCCAATTTTCTCTAGATATAGTCTTGGATAAACTCTGCACATTCAAGAAACATGATTAGACCAAAAAGGTAGCCCAGGCCTCAGTCTTGGGCACCTCTTTCTTTTCAACAGAAGTTTTAATGTCAGTTGACCCTAATTTTGATCCATGCATTTGTGAATAAGTCACTGGTCTCTTCGACTTTCATCTCAGATAAGCATCTTGAATCACCTTGTGTCAACATTCTTGCAAAGTGGTTGTGTAGGAACAAACACGTTGTGGTTTAATTTAACTAAATTTTCATTAACATGAACCACCTTGCGTGGATTCACATTGTGAAACATGACATGGGTCTCGTTAACATGAGACATTGGTCTCTTGAGAATCTCTTTTTGGGTTGTTCCTTGATAATTGGATGAGCAATTCACTTTTCGTGTTCCAAAATTCCTTACAACGTGTCCATGTTAGCCACATAAGAAACATGTTCTCATATCCACGAACACACGTTGTGGTTTGATTGAAGATTGTGCAATACTCGGTTGACAAGAATTACTTGAGAGTTTAACAATATCTTCATCATCAAACGTCAAAGCCTTTTTCTTTTTGTAAAAATCCAAGTTTGAACACTTCGAAAAAAAATTGTAAAGTGTCGATTCCAGTAGAACTAACAAACTTTACTGGTTTAATGGTGTTTAAATGATGTTTCAAACTCGGTTGAAGGATAGGCTTGTTTAACAACTTAGATCTTGCGAAAGCTTTCTCAAGCTCATGTAAACTGAGGTCTCGTTTTGAAAGACACGTGTTTAATGTACCAGCAGAAGGATTAATGAACCGCATTAAATCCTCAACAGAGATCATTGGTTTCTCTGATTTCTTTGTTTTAACATTTGAATTGTTGTTCTTAAAGTATTTGAATTATACACAGCTTCCTCCAATTCATGAGGCTCACACAAAATGTGATTTGAATGTGGAATATTCTTAGCCTTATGTATAATCTGAGGTTCAAATGCATCCTCGATTACAACCTCTTCATTAGTATTGACAAACACTTTGGTGCTTTGAGTATGAGATTCTTGACGAACAGTTGGTTTAACCTGAGAATTTTGTGTTGGCTATTTCACATTAACGACTATCTCAGATTTGTCAGTTTTAATAACATTTTAATCTTTATCAAAAAAATGGATTGTTTGAATAGTCATTGAAAAAAGGTGGAGGTACCTCTACAAATCCTAACCCATTCTTTGGACCTTTTTGTTTTCCGGAAACTTCAATAATTTCATTTAAAAGGAAAGATGAGTTTCTAAATTTACCCAACTTGTGTCTTTAACTAAAGAATTTTATTCTCAATCTCGGTTATCTTAGTTCTCGATTTGAGAATCTCTTGAAATTGTTTATCAATAATGGTCAATTTCTTGCAAGCTCGGCATTCATATCCTGATTACTATTAGACAATCCTTCTATTTTGTCCATCGATTTCTTTTGTAAATCCGATGATTGTCTATAGTTTTCTTTCACAGAAGCAAGTTATTTCAGAAGTGATTCGTTTTGAGCATGAATTAAGTCATATTTTGACTTGAATTCCTCACAAACATCACAAGACACAGTTTCAGATAATTTAACTGATATGTTAACTGAATTCTCAGACACATGAGAAATAGAGATAGGACTAACCTCATTGATTTTAGCCATACGTTGGATGCATGTTGATTGATATATTAGAATCTGACCCAGTCTCTGATTCGCTCTAGGTGACCAAACCTTCTCCTTTAGCATCTTGAAAATTCTCAGCAGATTCAAACACAACAAGATTTTCTTGATTTCTTGCACCATTACCCAGTAGCCTTTGATTCCAGTCTATACCATCAGCCATGAGTAATGCTTGTGAACCAACAGTTTTTGAAGAATCACCCCCAAAATCTTTTTCATTTGAATCATTGAACTTCTTGCCCGAGCTTCTCTCTTGATTATGGGGCCATTGTATTCTTTCTTTGTCTTGTCGCACTCTTTTGCAAAGTGACTAAAATCCTAACAGTTATAACATCTTACCTTATGCTTGTCAAAACCAACCCTCTTATTGAAGGTAGGTAGATCTTTTCCCGTTCTCTACATGAACTTATGTACCTTACAAACAATCATTTCCATATTTCATTTCAAATCCATTAACTCCAAATCATCTGGATCGATCTGGTCATAGTTTTCATCAATAAGCTCACTTGTGGCAATTTTACCACTCACCAGATTTTCATACGAACTCATGAAAGCACTTAGAAAAGCAAAGTTTTTCAGCTTCTTTTATGTTCACATTTGGTGATTGAGCTGAAGCATTTACAGAATATGGAGTGTTTGTTCCACCAGAACATTTGTTTGACCCAGATGCCATGAAACAAACATTTAGCATTTGTTCATTTACTAAAGATGGCATTTCTTGTGAAGTCTGAGATAGGAAAGCATTGATTGGAGCTTATGAGCTGCTTAATGGTAACAAACCTCCATACAAAGTTAGATCTTGATTATCTTTTGATGAATTCTGACACTTCAAGTCATATTCCATTTCCTCTATATTTTGCATGAATTTCATTACCGTTAAATCCTCAGATTTAAAGAATAAATTTTCTTTTAAAACAAGTAGAAAAGTGGAATAAGAATTTGGCAATGCATTCTTTATAGTGTCAATCTGATCTGATTCCAATGGTTCCATTTTCACTTTGTTTATTTCAGCAATCAGATGATTAAACCTGGTTAACATCTCTTCTACAATTTCAGCATTTAACAAGCAAAAGTTTCTGAACTGAAACTTCAACATGACCTTTTTGCTCTCTTGTGTATTACCCATGCTTCTTATGTGTTGAAACAAAGAAGCACAAATCTTAATACTTCACACCTGGTGGAAAATATTATCTGGTAAAGCCATTGTCAAAGTAGAGTATTCTTTGGTTTCAATTTCTAAGGCCTTTTTCTCTTCCTGAGTATAAGGAGAAAAGCCTTTGGTTCAAAAAAAGTAGTTGCATCACCAAGCAATGGAGCGATATAAACATCATCAAGGCATCTAGAGCAATCTAGATGTACGGATCCTAGGTGTGCTTGGAATCTTGGTTCCCACTTAGCAAAGTCACTGAATTTAATTAGTCGAGGACATTTGGAATGTGAACCGATTTCAGTGTCTAAGTGAAGCATCTGTTGCATCATCATATTTTAAGATGCCAACGCGTAAAAGTTAGCCATGTCAAAAATATGGGTTAAATGATTAACGAGTTCATGTTTTAGGTTAAAAGGTCCAATATTAAAACTTAAGGGTGTAAAGTGTAACTTTATGTAACGAATGAATAAGTCTTGTAATGAACGATGAACAGTAACATGAATGAGGATATAAAGTTATGGTAAAGAATGACACCACTGTAGTAACGAATTGCTATAACGAATGATGAATCAATAGTAACGACTGAACATACGAATGATCAAACGAATGTTAAACCGCTCAGATGCCTCATGAAACATCTCACCCGATTGTTGTTGGAAAGTTCTCAAACTTCGTCTTGCATCATTGGTCTTTTGAGACATGTAAAATTCTTCCAAAAATCTTTGTTGCATCTCGGCCCAAGTATAAATGGATGCGGAAGGCAATGTATAAAACCATCTCTTCAACTTATCTTCCAACGATAATTGAAAATAACCAACTTAACCTCATCCAAAGAAAACCCTTGACCCCCAATCGTGTTGCAAATGGAGTCATACGCCTCCAAGTGAAAGTAAGGTTCTTTCGTTGTTAGACCCTTATACTTTGATAAACTTTGGAGTGAATTGGTTCTCACCTCAAATGTTCTTCCATGTTGATTTTGAGGAATAACCACCGGAGATGGATTATTAGTGATGACCAGTCAAAAGTGAGCTTCAATTCCCGTAACCATATCTCTGGCATGCCTTCTTGGTACCCCATCAAGACTCTTGGTTGATCCATTTACCTATACATGGGCCTTGTAAAAGAACTTTTTGTGGAACTTGTTGTTGTGCAAACGGTGGTGGTTGAACTTGTTGTTGAACAACCGGCGATGATTGTCTATTAAACTCTTGAACCGGTTCCATTTGTTGCCTTTGAGCATAGGCAAAGTTCCCTTGATTCACCCTTTGATTTCTATCACCATCCGTGTAATAACCTTCCACTTCACTCGATGAAGTATGTATGGTAGTAGAGATTGGTGGAAATGGAATTGGTGGAGGTGTGGCTGGAAATGTTTGACCCGTAATTTGAGCCAGTGATTCCATTGTGATGTTCGATGCAGTCGGAGAACCAAGAACTTTGTTCTCCCGAAGTAACACTCGGTTTCGTCTAAGAGTTTGTTCAATCTCGGGATCAAAGACTAGTGGTGATGACCTGTTAGAGCCTCTAGCATGCATACATCTGTAAGTACCTACACACTAATACAACCAGCTTAAACCCGAAAATAACAAACAAAAACTACAAAATTTAGCACACGTTGCGCACTACTCCCCAGCAATGGTGCCAAAATTTGATGTGAGGTTGAAGACTCACTCAAAAATAAACTAAATACAACTAAAT
The DNA here is from genome assembly GCF_021521415.1 of Bidens hawaiensis. Lineage (NCBI taxonomy): Eukaryota > Viridiplantae > Streptophyta > Magnoliopsida > Asterales > Asteraceae > Bidens > Bidens hawaiensis. The sequence goes on along the minus strand of NW_027493394.1, from coordinate 272,198 downwards.
AGATAGCAGTAAGTGGGTGTCGAACACAGAGAGTTTGTGGAATGTGTGTTTACAAGTAGCTTTATTAAACAACTAATTAAATTAAACTAAATTGCATAAAAAGTAATTTCAGATTTTGATTTATTGGAATTGATTACTAAAAAGAAATAAAATAAATTGAAAAAAAGATTAAGATTGATAAATGATTAAGAACAAGCGACCATCTTAGATTTCATGTTAAATCAACATAACGTTCATGCTTACTAGAAAGAACCACATAAACATAGTTCAAGTTTAATTACTTGTTTGTGATAAAAGGGAACTAAGTACTTGGATTAATATAATGCAAGGTTGTTACCCAATGATCAGTTAACTAAAATTCAACCTTAATTCCTCCCATGATATCAAGATTACCAATAGCACCAAAAATGTATGGTTTGGATTATGATCAAACACAAGCATAATTTACAAACAATTATTCAAACACCATAACAACCAAACAAATATTGCAAAGTCATTCTATAAATTCAAGCATAACAAAGTATATCAATTAAACCCTACAACCAAGACGATCACCAATTGAATTAGCCACTCATAGTTTCGAAGATCATCATCACTTCAATTGTGTTAATCATAGAAATCAAAGACCAAAACAATTTATTGCAATCACCCACAATAGTGTTTTGCATCCCCAATTCGCCTCGGTCGTTACCAAGTGAAAAGTAGGTGAAAATACATCCAAAAACGGCATAAAAACATGTACATAAACGATAGTTTCGACAACGGACTGTACTCCACGTTGCCCAACGTGGGCCACGATCGGGGTCACGGAGTCCCCAGCGCTAATAGTACGGTGAGCTCTGGTCTTTTGGGCTCAGGTTGACCGTTGCCCACGGTCTAGACCGTAGCCCACGGTGGTTTTCAATTCAGCTTCTTTCTTTTGGTCTCTTTTAGTTCCTCTTGCCTCTCCGGTTCCTTCGGTTGCCTCCTTGTACGCCATAGTTGCTCAGGAACCTCCTTTCAACTTGAAATTAACCACACAACAGTAGTTATCTAGTTCCATGAAGTTAACACTAACTACATAGGTTTTTACATCATTTAAGCTCAATTACGGGTCATACTTCGATGCACCCATCACATAACGACTGGCTTAACAAATAAGGTAACGAATCAATACGTCACGAATGACGTTTCTATAATGAATGAGTTTATCACGAATGGGATTTTGATGACGAAAGGTCTACAGTACAATAATGAGCAGTTGTAACAACCTACTACATGTCAATAAAAGGTTATTATATTCAAACGAATGGCAGCTACAGTATAATGAATGGATCGTTACACGTGATGAATGGGATCTTCAAATCTTCAAGAAGATTTCCAGATCATCAACAATACAGATACAGGCTTTAATCCAAACATCGATTATTTATGGATTACTCGTCCGTATCTCAAACAGTTTTAACACTTAATAGCTTAAAAACTCGTACAATCCCCACGAACAAACCCTGATTCGTCTGAACTTTCAATTCTAAGCCAAACTTTTCTAAAATCAATCTGAACCACAAACAGGTACCTCTGTTCCATACACTATCAAATCAAACTCAATTCCATTCAATTCACCAACAATAACACAATTCGACTAACACGAACCTTGTATATCTGATTACGAACTGGATTATAATCGATTAGATCTCAATTATCCATTACTTAGCAATAACTGAATCAAAAACAATAAACACAATTTCAGATCACAACCTATTACAATTACTCAATGAATTCTCATTAATTAATCTTAATTAATATCTAAATCACCATAACAGTCGAACACTTAGCTCTGATACCACTTGAGAGATCTTAAATAACAGAAACGAATCAATATCAATTCATACTATTATACGGATCAAGTTCTTGATATGTTAACGTTGATTCAAGGCATGAATGAAGTGTGTGTGTGTGTGTGTGTGTGTGTGTGTGTGTTGAAAGGGAAATTCGGCAGAGTAACGTCACTCGGAAATAATAATAAACACACTTGTTAATTTACGATTCAGAAAACACCTATATAGAAGACGAAGCCCATTCGTTATACCGGTCATAACGAATGGCACTCATTCGTCTTCAATCCCTACTTTAATGTAACCGTTTAGCGAATGACTCATTTGCTATACCTCATTCGTTAACATTCCATAACAAATGGTACATTAATAGTAACTATTAGGCTCATTCGTTAAACATTCTTAACGAATGGCTAATAAAGATAATGTATGAGTTCATTCGTTAAACATACTTAAAAAATGACCACATAAACATAACGTATAGACTGATGACAAGACCAAAATACCCTTTTACATTAATATAAATAAATTACAATAAATACAAAGACCGGGACGACAAAAACAATGCACTAACATTACTCATTCGATTGGATTCGTTAATTCATTCGATCCGTTTACTTTTCGTTAGTCGATTCGATTTGTTTACTGGTTCAATTTTATTCGTTAGTCTATTCAATTAGAATATGGTTTCTCATCTTGCATAAGGAATCTAGTTTCCATTTCCATCACTTCCCAGTCTTTCCTTTTGACTCGTTTTGCCCGTCTTGCATAAGAAACGAGTTTTGGACTATAACCATATCGCTTCCTTGCACTAACCCGGTCCAAACGTTACCCGTTTGGGCCGGTATTGACTCACACATGGTTTTTCATAACCAACTTTGTATTTTTCTTTCATAATGAAGCCCGATTTGCCCTAATATCGAGCCCTAAGGCAAACCGTTCTTGATGACTTAACCTTTAAACCTAAACATACCTTTATATGTTTGGTTTGGTTCAGATCTGGATCAACACACGGATCTAGTGTAGATGTGGATGCTTGAACACGAACCCTAACATTTCTTTAAGCTCGGATCTAAGTCCGGCTGAAATGAGAGATTTTGTGTGTTTTTTAGTGTGTTATGGAGGTTGTAAGATGGAAATGAGGGTTTTAGGGAGGTTTAAGGGTGTTTATATACCCTTAAGCCCATGGACCTAAGACCCATCACCATTCCTTATCCCATATTTTCTTGTCCAAGCTCACACTCTAATATTTTCATTTAACTTAACTAAATAATATTACACTATTAGATAAACGAAATTCCTTTATTTATTGTTATCAAAAGTAAGATGTTACAGATAAACGACAATTTTTCCATGAATTTCTTATGCATATCCATACTCTTGAATAAAAACTTCCTTGGTTCGCTGACATCACAAACTACAAAGCTAGTGGAATCGTTCTCAAAGGAATGACATATCAACAAAGGAAGAAATTCTTTTCGGATATCAAATATTACTTTTGGGAAGACCCATACTTATTCCGCATATGACCTGATAATATTATTTGAAGATGCGTATATCAGGATGAAGCACACAATCTACCAAGGAGCAACTGCAAAGAAAGTATTTGACGCTGGCTTCTACTGACCTACAATCTACCGAGAAGCAAACAAAGTGGTTCACTCATGCGATGCATGCCCACGCCCTAGTAACATCTCATCCCGAGATGAAATTTTACAAAGGCCAATCCAGGTCTGCAAAATATTTGACGTTTGGGGCATCGACTTTATGGGACCATTTCCAACATTATTTGGTCTTCATTACATCCTAGTTTCAGTAGATTATGCATAAATGGGTCAAAGTCCAAGCTTTACCAACCAACGATGGCGGTCAAGTTTTTGAAGAAACTATTCCCTCGTTTTGGTATTCTCAAGGGACTTATAAGCGATTGAGGAACACACTTATGTAATGTGCAACTGGAGAAAGTGTTGGCCAGATACGTGGTTCATCATCGAATCGCTACACCTAGTGGCATTTCCTAGTTGCATCGTTGAGTTTGCGATAGTCGATGCAAACTCGCCATCCCATGACAGTTCTTATGAGATTTGAGAACTTTGAGTAATACTTCCTTCTCATCGCACGATAAGTTGGAAGAAATGGCGACAAGTAAATGTGAATTGCCTTCAAGGAAAGCTTACTAAAGGTTTTTGGGTAGTTCTTTGAGTTCTAGAGTAAGTAAATCTTCAATGGAAGGTCTAGCTTTGGGTTCTAGATCCTTTTTTATTGTATTAAATGTCCCATGCGAGTTTCTTTCTCCTTGTTTCTCTTTTAGACCAATAATTTATTTCTCTGAGATAACTGCATGTGCCATATCCTCGATCAGTTGTGTGTCACGTGCCTCTTTTTTAGTTGTTTTTCATAGATGACAGCTTACTATTGATTCACACATGTCTAGGAAGTATGTTGAATCATCAGTGTATTGCGGATGTTTCATAGATTTGCCTATGTCAAAAGTTACCTCCTCATCTCTTACCCTAAAACTGAGTTTGCCTGTACAAACATCTATGAGTGCTCTAGTGGTAGCTAAGAATATTTTTTTCTAGGATAAGGGGCACAGAATTGTCTTCATCCATGTCTAGAATCACAAAGTCTACTGAAAAGAAAATTTGTTAATCTTAAATAACATGTTTTCAACTATGCATCTTGGGTATTTCACCGGTTTGTCTGCCGGCTGAATGCTAATGTGGGTTGGAGTAGGTTTTCCAAGTCCTAGCTTAGAGAAGATTGTATAAGGCATTGAGCTGATGCTATCACCAAGTTCGACTAAGGCATTGGTGACAAACAAGTTACTTATCGAGCAAGAGATAGTGAAACTTCCAGGGTCAATCATTTTCTTTGAAAGCTTGTTCTGGAGAATGACGGAGCATTCTTCACTGAGTATTACGTGTGATAATTCCTCTAGCTTCCTTTTATTGGACAGAACTTCGTTAAGAAATTTGCATATTTTGCATTTGGTAAATCGCTTCTATGAATGGAAGGTTAGTATGCAATCGCTTAATGAGTTCTAGGAATTTTCCATATTGTGCCTCCAATTTTCTTCTTCTTTAGTCGGGCTAGATAAGGAATTGGTGCAACATATAGTTTCACAGCTTCTTTGACGGGTTTAGGAGTAGTTGAGTTTGGTTGATCATTGGGTGTGTCAAAAACATCAGTCTCACCTTCAAATTGGATATGTGTGACTTGTGAGTTGATTGTGGCAGTTATGTCACTTCTTAAGGTTATGGCATTGGCTTGAGCATTTGGGTTAGTAACCGTCCTCCAAGCTATCTTTCGTAAAGTAGTTGGGCTAACTGACCTACTTGGTTTTCAAGCCTTATGGCTCCTTAGCTCCACTTCGTTCTTTAGGAATCGTTTTTGGTCAATTTGTTTGAAGCTTCAGTACTTGCTATGAGTTGAGTCAGAAGAGACTCCACTGTAGACCCACTAGTCGTTTGTTGGATGGCACTTGTATAGTGGTTCTGGTATGGAGGTTTAGGTTGAGAGAGTTGGTTTTGATTGAAATGTCGTTTATTAAAGCAAGGTGGAGCTTGATTGTTGCCTCCAAACCATCAACGGAAGTTAGGATGGTTTCTCCAACCAAGCTTGTAAGTGTTACCATACATGTTGTTATGTCATCCAACGAAATCACATTCTTCGATGGTCAAACTTTGCCAGTATTTAACCTTGTGATCTCCCTCACACTTGTCACACTTTACCTTTGCTTTGACTAGCTCAGACTGAAGTTGTTCAAATTTCTTTGAGAGGGCCTCTAATTTTGCAAAGATAAAGGTACTATTATCTACATGGTGTATGCCTTTGTGTGATGGGATTGATCGAGGTGGGTTATAGGCAAAGCTTTTCGTGGTAGCTTTTTCCAGGATCTCGAATACCTCATCAAAGATTAGGTTCTAAATCTCCACCAGTGATATGATTGATTTTTTGTTTATTTTAGCAAGTTTGAGACTCGAAGAAAGTATGGACTTGAAGCCACTTGTTCAATCCATTTTGAGGAAATCATCAAACAAGGCTCTTTTATCTCTCCCATGTTTCATGTAGTGACTCGTCTTCAACGGTTCAGAATCTGGTGATGCTAGCGCAATACTTGGCAGTTTTGTCTGGTGGAAAGTATTTATTGCTCTACCATCTGAATCCATGTGGTGATGGCACCGGATGGTAAGGATTCAAGCCATTCCAATGTGTGGACTCGGAGAGAAAATGGGAAAAGTTTAAGTCTAGCTTGATCTTCGGAGCTATTTGGATTTTGAAAGTTCCACATATTCAAAGGAATCGTGAAATATGAGACAAATGATCTTCATCAAGAATTCCATGAAATTTTACAGAGTTTTCAATCGTATGAATGGTGCTAAATTTAATTTTGAAGTTTGAAAGAATTTCGGGTGGTGCAATGCTATTGCAATAGTTGTCGAGTGTTGGATTGTCATATTGGCTTATGTTTAGCTCGTTGTCTAGTTCCGCCATCATAGGCTCCTCTTGGTTTTCTTCAATTGTTGTATCTCCTTCCAATTCATCCTTAACTTCTCTTGTTCTTTACATTCCCAAGTGTGTGTTCTTCGTTGAAAGTGGCCTTTGGGTTCGGAAAGTGGTGAGACGAGTTCAGGTATAGATGAAACGGACATACACTTCCTAGGAAAGAGAAAAGGTCTAGTTTCCTAACTAAAATTAAGCTAAGGTATACAATTTGTTCTTTTGATGATTTTTTAATTATATACAATATAAACAACGGTTTTGTAAATACTTGGATTGTTTGTAAAAATTCACTATGCGTCCCCGGCAACGGCGTCAAAAACTTGATGTGTGCGTGGGGTGGTATGAAAAGAAATTTGCAATAGTTCCCGGGAATAAACAAATGACGACTCTATTAATCTAGAAGGAAATTTGTAATTGTTTTGAAGAAGTATTGATGTGTTGTGTGTAGTTGTAGAAAAAATGAGTTTTTCAAAATGTTTTGCTTCACACTAACTCGAGTTTTAAATTTATAAAATGATTTTTATCTTAATTAGACCACACACAAATAGGCAATTTTACATATCATATATCTAGTATAATATGGGTAAAAACCAAGTACTGATCCGCGGACACACTTGTTTGAATATTACTACCAAATCGTCGTATTTATTTTAATAGAAGGTAAACATCATATTGGGTTTTGATTTAACAAGAAAATTTCAAATGAGTTTAAAATCGTAAATAAAAGACATTATATTTGGGTTTTTAAATTTTTATAGAGATGATAAAGGATAAAAGTGTATCATTTTGGTTAAAACTTCTCTTAACTTGGTTTAACAATTAATTGGTAAACATGTGATATAAACTTGCTTTGGTAATTAAATGTGGGAATAACATCTTATTCCTAAGTCATGTTATTCCATGATAGTTAAACAAAGAGGTATGCATAACTTCATGACCTCCACAAGAACATAATTTTGTTTAAGTAAGTTGGTTTATATTAAGTACTTATCAAGTAACTTACTTTAAAGATGTGACAATTCCTTAAACGACTGAGTGAATTGTCCTTGACATTTCAATAAAAATATCTTTTGTATTATACTTAAAATACCAATTGAAATTAGTTAACTTGTAATTGATTAACCTTGAATTAACAAGTTCGTTTAGACATCATTGTCAACATTCCTATTTTAAATATGATTACTTACTACTAATACTCCATTTGATCCATATTTATATTGACTTATGTTTTATCAACCAAGCGCTCACAAGAATGGCAGTTCCCCAGCTAAAAATCAAGTTCGGTACTTGGTGTCTGTCACACCCCCAAATTTCCACTAACGGAGTTTTACCGTAAGGCGGGTGACAAACCAGGATCCGAACACATTAATCACACCAAACGACATCTACATGGTCTTAAAAGTTTTAACAAATCAAAATAAAATGTTCAGAGTACTTAAGTGCTAGTGCGGAAGCTAAACAAAGTGCGGGAGCCATCTCCCAAACAAGTTTAAATAATTCATGGCGCTACAAGCGCAAAACCAATATCAAATAAATGTTTTCAAACTTAAACCAATGCGAGTCCATGCATGCAATGTTATCCTAATCCAAGTGCTCGCTAGTGACCTGAGGAAAACATGCTAAAAAGAGTCAACACATATGGTTGGTGAGTTCACAGGTTTTCAAAGTAAGTTATGCTCTATCAGTTCATAAACATTTATAAATAAAAGTGGCCCATGGTTAACTACACTTAGTTAACTCGTTGCCGCATAGTGTTATGTTTCCATCACGACCGAAGCTGACTAGTTATTGCCTCAAGTCAAGTATTGCCAAAACTTAACAATGTTTGGTCAAAGTTACACCCCGTTCGACCTCCAGTCGAGAATAATGCAGGGTGGGGTTTGTCAAACCCAATAGTACTATTTAAATTTACCACGCCAGTTAACCTTAGTTAACGGTCCGATGTTCGTGAGGACTTTCCATGGCAAAGAAACACTACGTTATAAGCAACCAAACGGTTGTGTAAAGATTTAGAGCAAGTAAAGTAAAACAGTTTTGCATGTTTCCTCCCCCAAAGGAAAGGTATAAAAGTGGGGCCATAAACTCACCTTGTTGGTGCTTCGGGTATTACACAAATCCGACCGAAGTAAATGCGTCACGTGCTAAGACCCTAAAAATGCAAGTACGTAAGTAACTTGTGGGATGGTTCCTAGAACCACTAGTATCCAACAATCTCCCATTGTTTTTAAAAAGACTTTTGACCAAAGTTTGACTTTTGTTGACTTTGACTAAAGTTTTGACCTTTGATTAAAATATTGACCTTTGACTAAAATATTGACCTTTGACTAAAAGGTTGGACTTAGAATGTTTACCTTATAATTCTAGTCACACTTAATCAATCATCAAGTATACACACTTAGCCATATTCCTTGCAATTCTATGATCAATACACTTTCACAACATCACGAGCAAGACTAACTATTTAGTCAACTACTTCTAAGTTGACTTAAAAAGTCAAAGTTCTAATTTACCACAACTAACATATCACAATTTACAATTATCTCAATTCAACTAACACCTTTATCACCTTTAACAATTTATACCACCTAAACCGATTTTTCTCATCAATCAAAACTCACAATTAAATTACCAAATAAATCACACATGTACACATCAGTATTAGGTTCAACATATATTTTTCTCACAATTTTTGGATTTACCAATTCGTCCATAATATTCATTTACTACAACAACATGATTTATATTTCTACAACAACACAGCAGTAATCAAAAATTTGTCAAAAATTCCATATTTGTCCAATTGATGCAAGACCAATTGGACTAGATTCCTAATTCAATTTACAACATCCTAGAAGTAGAATTATATCCATATCTATTTTTATCATCAAGTTATGAAATTTACAACTCAACTCAGAATTATTTTCTCTAATTTAGATTTGCATCCTGATTTTGTAAATTAATAAAAAGTATTCAAACAGTGTCCAAAAATTAAGATTTCAGACTTTCTGAAAACTAGATTCAAAGTACATGTTCATAGAATCAAAAATAGATCAAAAATTCAAACATATTATCAAGTTATCTACAATCCAAATCCGTAACATCTAATCTGCCAATAAACAGTTTTAACCACAATCAACTACAAATCACAACTTTTCTATCCTTTGATTCAACAATCATCAAGAAACATTCTTACCAAATCAAATTGCATGTCTTATTTTTATCCATTTGATTTCATAATAAGAACACAAGTATTTATAAAGGACTCAAAAATATTAATCAAGATTCATACAAAAATCCTTTTTATTTGTCAAACTTTGATCATCCTCTTTCATGATCCAACCATTTGGATACAAGGTTCATATGAATTAAAAGAAAAAGAAACATATAAACATAATAATCTTCTCACTTTGCTTGATCAAATGCTTAAACCCTTGTTTACCAAAATCACCAACTCTTGTGTTATGGAGAAAATACTAGAAGATGATGTTTACAAAAACAAAAAGTGAGAGTATGTGTGTGTGTGTGGGATCTACGGCCAAGGGAGAGAGGGAAAGGGAAAAGAAAAGGTGTTGGCATCCAATAGTTGTAACCTCCTTGTTATTAACAACCATTTATGATTGATTTAATGAATAAAATTACTTAGGTTAACTTTTATTAACTCATGTGTGACATGCTACATATTTTAATAAACATTTCCTATGTAACATAACCTAAGGTTCCATTTAAATAATAAACATGTTACATGACATACAATATAACCTATTTAATCATTTAGCTTACTTACAATCACATCATCATGTAATAACCATAATATAACATATTAATCACATAGCACATTATACTTATCATACATGTTATATGACATGTTTATTATAACATGCAAGACGAGTTTATTATCCTAGTTATAATTAGTCACTTATCCTTGTTTAAGTCACCAATGACACGTTGACTTAAATATACGCATACATGACATCACATGTACAAGAGTTCATACTCATAGTTAACAGAACTAACTGAGTTTATAGACATAGTCAACAGGATTTAACTGGGTTTAGTTAACAGAGTTAACCTAAAAATGTCGGATGTCACAGTGTCTCTTTTAAGGTTTATATTTTATTAACCAAGGCCTCACAAGAATGGAAGTTCCCCATCTTATCATTAAGCTCAACACTTGGTGTCTCTTTTAAGAGTGATTTAGCATTCCTCATCAAGTGATAATTACAACATAACATTTACTTGTAATAAACAAATCACATGTTTAGTCAATATTATCAAACTTTATTTAAGACTCATTATAAACAAAGATGATACCATGCAAGTTTAGCCAATACTAAGCCTAATGTTATACATCAAAGTAATAGATACAAATATGATTAAATTAAAATAATCAAACCAATTTGGACGACTAATCTTTGATGCTAATGACATCTTCCAAGAGCAGAATCTCCTTGATCTTCAAAAGGTGGATGAATGGGATAATTCCCTTATTAATGGTGGTGAAAGGAGGTGGTGAAATGTATTAAGTGATCTTGATGGTGTGTTGCATGTGGTGGACAAGCATTCAATTTATAGCTGATACGGGCTCTCAACACGACCCCTGTTGAAATGGGCACATCCGCGTTGACCATTTTGTCTAATTATATTAAATGCTCGTTGTCAGAAAGTACATCATGATAGAGAACACGGCCCATGTTGACTCTAGACACAGCCCGTGGTGAGCCAGGAAGCTTACATTTTGTCTTTTCTTTTGTACTTTCAACAGGGGCGTGTTGATGTCAACATGGCCCGTGTTTTCATCAGTTTTTGTATTTTCCTCTTGTACTTTCACCATGGGGTGTGTTGGTGTAAACATGGTCCATGTTGTGACTTCTGAATTTTGTCTTTTCCTTGTATTCTTTTAACATGGTCATACATTGCTTCAACATGGGGTGTGTTGAGTCGGTTTTCACAATTTTCTCCAATTTTCTCATTTCATTATTTAAGTCTATATTTACTTAGAAATAGAAATTGTTAATATTAGTGGTTATTTATTCTAATATAATTGTCGATATTATGCCTTATTTGAAGATATTTTAGTGCTAAAAGATGTAAAATTTTATATACATCAAATATCCCCACACTTGAACCTTTCTTGTTCTCAATCAAACATTAAACAAATTCTTCGAACAACACGTTGAACCAAAGCTAAACATCCCGTGAAATTTTAGAAAGTCTAAAACATGTTAGCATATGTAGTGATATTTAAAACTATGGTTTGATTTATTGAGCTTCTTTTTATGCAAAACATCACATACTCACAACGTTCAAAAACACTCAGCTTTATATCTGGACATACGGGTAATGTTGTTTGTATAAACACTCTTTAGTCGAGATGAAACTTACAGAAAATATGTTTGTCAAGAGATCAATTCTCCACCCACTTTGTGAAATGTTGCGTACGTTAAAAGATTGTACATTTCCATAGGTTTTGGTGTGCATGTCATAGGTTTTGTTGGGTGTTTTGGCAAGGTATTTTTGGAGGGGCGCGACTAATTAAGCTTCTTTTTCATAATGTCTTATTTTTCTTGTTTTTGATCCATTCTCCGTCCCAAAGTGTGGTGAATCAGCAGAACTTTTTATTTTTTATTTTTATAATCCAAGTGACTCTTTTAAGGTTAGATCGTCAAGACCGGTTTTGTCCAAGATGTCGATTAGTTTTTCCTCCATCATGTTATGGACATAACTTCCAATTCTAATGGATCATTCGGCTTTGAGCCTAATAACTCCCACCCTAATTAGTTCGGTATATTCGTATTGGGATTGGGTGTAACTTACTCTACATCCTCCTTCGTGAGACCTGTTTTCGCAGCCCAAATATCGTTCCAAAAATCTTTTTGCTCTTCTTTTCATTGATTTGGAAATCCCACAAAATGGTGACCTTTGTTACTATTGACTCCACTTTTTCCTCACCTCATTTCTAAAGAAAAAGATAATCTCCCTAAGTTCTGGAGGCAACCTAGCTTTTTGAGAATTGTAGGCAGCAAAGTAAGTTGAAATCAAAATCATGCATTCCAGTTCTTTAGGGTCTGCCGGTAAAAGACCAATGTTGAATTCTACCGGTGAAAGGATAATTTGGTATAATAGTTTGGGTTGGTTTAATGTTTTGTTGATAAGAATATGTTTCTAGTTGTGGTTTTTGGTATAGCTTTTAATTCGGTTTTTATTGTGGCTGTTTACGGTTTTAGAAGAATTTGGGTTTGTTGGAAATATATTACTTTTCTTATGCAACATTTCTTCTGGCCTCGAATTGAATGCTCAAGACAAGTTCTAATATGCAGGAAGTATCTGACTCACTCAAAAAATATCCAATATATGAGTATTTTTCTTATTATCTAGATAAGGCTTAATTCTCACAAAACGGAAGGATTGGATGAAAACGTCATATTTTGCATAAAGATGGTCTCAATATTACAAACCATATTTTTTATTTTTCACTTTTGATTTAGTTTCACTTTGCTCTAATTTTTCTCCTAAATCCTAATCTCTTAGTTTCACAGTTTGTCAAAAATATTTAAAAAGCTAATGGTTTTCGTTGCTACAAAAAGACTAATATTGAAAAATTTGTTCAAAACTTTCGCTTTTTGGACTTGGTTTAGCCAAGTGTAAACCCCCTCCCCACACTTGAATCTCACGTTATTCTCAATGTGAAAAGATTCAAAATATAATGAAAAACGAGGCTTAAAAGAAATTTAACTTCCTTACGAGCCGAGGTGAGATTTTTGGTGTCGGGATGTTTTAACACTAGAAATATATTTTACCTGCATCGAATCAACGAATATAACCACAACACAAAACACATGATATAAAACATAAAGTAGGCACGGGTATATAAGAACTCGTGCTTCCCAATGCGGGCAAAATATATAGACCATAATAACAATGTCTACAAGCATCATACAAAGTACACAAATAAAACTATTCAAATGTCAACACAACCAAACTACCAACATTATGCAAATCTAAACAATCACGCGCCTAGTCATACTAAAAGGGATCCAAAAATCAGGCATAAGCGAGATGAGCTCGGGAATATCCTATATCATCCTTGGGTAATCTAGATCCCATATCATGTCGAAGTAGTCTACGAACCTCACAATGTATGGTTAGTCAGAAACTACCTCGACCATGCCCATGCTAAAGCAGTAGTCAAGGTCTAGGGGCAAAGGAACTATCCCTTGTGTGCCCCTTGTATCTACTGTGTATGTCCTGTAAAGCCTCACAATCCCCCCCCCCCCACCGGCAAACAATGGCACATTTACCCCGGCTTGGCATTCTACAAAGGTAAAGAACAAAGAAAGTAGACAATGTTACAGTACCTTCTCGTCTTCATACAATATTGTTTCTCTCTTTCTAATTTTTATGTCAAGTTAATTAACCACCACAAATCTTTACATGATTAACTAAATATGTGGTCCATATTTGGTTCTTAAAGTTCTTAAAACTCAAGAGGTTCTCAAATTATCCTTCTTCTATATATATATATATATATATGTGTGTGTGTGTGTGTGTGTGTGTGTATGTATGTATGTATGTATATATATAGGGTAAGGATCCTAAAAGAACATTTTAAAACTAATAACTTTGAGAACCATTTTTGACCACATAAAAAAAACCCTTTAAAAAATATATTAAAACAAATTGAGAAAAAAAAACAAAAATTTTTAAAAAGCATAAAAACCAAAAAAAAAAAAAATTCATCCTGGTTTCATAAAAAACCTAATTATGCACACACACACACAAACACATATATATACATAATATACACATATATTTTTCATCCCGGTTTCATAATTTACATAATGTACACATATATACATTTTCATTTATTTTAGTTGAACATATGTGTATAAAGAATAACATGTATAAAATTAAAAAAAAGTATTATACATATATGTATAATTTTTCTAAACCGATATTTTTTTTATGAAACCGGGATGAAAGATAATTTTTTTGGATTTTTTACCTTTTTATTTTCACGTTTTATTTTGTTTTATATGTTTTTGTTATTTTTCTTAAAATGAGTTTTTTTTAGTCCAAAATGGTTCTTCATTTCAAAATGATTCTCACACGATCCTAGTCATATATAGATATATAGATATATATATATATATATATATATATATATATATTATAGGGAAATGTTAAAATAAAAAAAACAAACTTTCGTAAAAAGTGTAGGAAAAGATCAAGAACATTGGATTGAATATAACACACAATGACATTTTGGTCTATATTTTTCATAGTTAAATAAGGCAATTATTGGGTGTTTGACAAATTCCTATTGTTATACGATCTAACAATTATTTAAGGAGATTATATTGTTGTTAACCCAAACAAGAAAGTCAAAATTCTTAGAAGTCTGATTCTTGAACCAAAAGAAAACCCAGCGTGTCCTTTAAATCACAAAACAGAGGAAAAGAACAATAATATTTTTGTTCAACAAGTAGTAATCGAACCAACTTTCTAATTTAATCATGAAGAACTGGCACTCCAACAACCAACGCCAACCTGTTCGATTCCAATCGCCAGCTACCCACCCACCCTACTGTCTCCAGTTTTGGTTCTGTTGACGATGATTTTGTCAACTCCGGCACCGGTGCAAATACCCTAACCAGGACAGTTGCCGGAAGCATGATCCTCGCCACCGTCGCCGTTGTCAATGACCGATTTAAGGTAATAAATCGACACAACTGTTATTCTCGTGTCATATCGTAGTTTTCATTTCTTAAGAAATGTAATCATTCTCACGCTTAAACGGTTAAAATAGTTTTCAAACTAACTTTTGACTTCTGAGTGTTAAGTCTTTAGAAGAGAAAAGAAACTTCAATTTTTATTATTAGATAAATAAATTTGAATTTCTTTATATTTGTTCAATACAATCATGAATGGAATCTTGGATTAGTAAAAAGTTCATTATTTACTTAATTTAATTGTTTTGTTTGCATTTATTCAATATTGATTATAGTGTTTTAATTCATATACATTAACTTGTGTGTTTCATTTGGATCTATGGTCTTTTATCATGCTGGTTGTTCATGTTTTTTATATTGGTTTATACTATTGTCAATCCCAGATAATGAGTTTTTATTATTTTGCTAGGCAACGATGACGATCAAGGATTGCAAAAATAAAACACAATGAGGATGGAGTTGTAGAATATAAAAACACTCATTAGGGGTTGAAGAACAAAAATTCAACCAGGACATAGTTGTAGAACTTAAACACTCATTAGAAATTGAAGAACAAAAACACAATGAAGACGAGATTTTAGAACTCTAAGTTAATATTCTTTATAGTTTATAATTATTGTGTCTTAATTATTGGTGTGTTTATGTTATTGGGTTATGTCTAGAACAATATGTTGATGTTTATTATTGGTGTGTTTCTATTATTGATGTTATGACAAAAATACGCCCTGCTTGCGGTGCGCACATATAATGTATATATGTGTGAACCCTTGGGTGGGCAAAAGTAAAATTGCACTAATTTTGACGTTATTTTACTAATCACGTGAAAATAACGTTAAAAGTGGCGGAAGGTTAATCAGGCATCATGTGGTGGCGTTGATAGCCGAAAGACAAGGGCACATGCACCAATCAGCCAGTGTCCCGATGATTGAGTGTTATGTGTCTTATGTCCAAGGCTTGATTCAAAACTACTATCGAGCCGGGGGTCTCACCGGAAGCAGCCTCTCTATCCCTATGGGATAGAGGTAAGGCTGTCTACATCTTACCCTCCTCAGACCCTACCATAGCATTGCTATTGGTGGGATATACTGAGTACGATGATGATGATGATGATGTTATGACAAAAATGAAATATAACACAATAATCATCATGAATGAATTCACAAAAAACGTAATACATAACACACTGATCGGCATGAACAAACACACACATGCTGATATTTTGGAATGTATGCATAAAATAACACCATGAATCTCCAACAAAAATTATAATTTTGGAATTTTAGATTTTATATATCCTAAAAAATTGCATTTATTAATTACATATTAATAGTTTCCATATATAATATATAACATTAGACGATTATGCCCTTAGAGTGTCATAAAACAATCTTAACCATTAGATCACCCAATCCAACGCACCAGATCTCTTCCTACACTTCTTAGACACACTTCACTTTTTAGTATAGCCTCACCCTATATATATATATATATAATTTTCTACATTTGAAGCCCTCGCGTCACTCCACCCCCCCCCCCCCTCCCCTTTCTCATGCCACCAGATTGCTCTATTTGAAATTGATGATTTCTCATTTATTTAAATCTAAAAAATCCGCGAGTTATGGGTAGTATCCACGGGTCTTGGTACCCATATTTCTCGTGGGTTACTGATTCCTCGCAGTTACCGTCAACTAAAATCACCCTCAGCCGCATACCATTTTTCTAGATTCTCCTTCATCTCCAACGGTTTTCACCTCTGCGGACTTATAGTCCAATCTTCTCCACATTACAAGTCTCCAATTTAAGTGAAAGGGTGATTCGTACGATACTCAAAATTCTAACATTCTATCGTTCGAAGATTCTGAGGCTATGGACTTCAAAATTGTCATGGCGGAGCATATGCTTAACGACTTTCGGTAACATCATTCGATCTAACGGCTCTGGGTATAATAGGGATGATCTGCATTTATAGGTTGTTGGGTCAGAACTTTTGGACTAAAAACAGGTAATTACTCATATATTCATGTTTGTCTGATTGTTAATTGGAGTTTATTAACTATATATGATTTACAATTAGGATATCTTGGTTTAATTAGGTTAAGTTTATCCTGGATAAGTTGGGGCTTTTGGTGTGTTTTGATTTTGACTTGTTATATTAATTATATGTGAGTATTTAGATTTAGAATTGATGATTGATCAAACCTAGGATATGTAGTACTAATATAAGAATGGCCAGATTGAATATGTTTTGCATATTTGAATTGCAATGATACAAATGGTGTCCTTAAATACGTAGGTTAAAGGATTATGATATTTAAGGATAGAGGTCACAAGGTCATGTATTGTACACAATTTTGTCTGTTTTATATTAGAATTGTGATATGGTCATATGAAGACTGTGTATAGTTCTCTATATTCCTATAATGCTTTCTTATCTTGCTTACTTTTTGAGTGTCTTATCTGATTTAATGGCACAATAGCCTTTGGGATGACCTTAATTAAGGGGAAACTCATTTGTTATCTATGATGTAGTTTGTATTTTGTTTGGTATGTATAATACAAAGATAGATAGTGGGTGCTTGGAGGAGTCCACTTTCTTTTCTTATATCATACAAGAATGTCTGTTTTGGTGTATTTATGTTTCTTCAAGAGGGTTTGTTTAACTAACTACATGTTATTTCTTTTTTGAATCCAAATTCAAGGGAACAAGAAAGATGTGGTGGTCCTGTATTGTGTTACACTCCATGTCTGGTCATGTCTTGTGTTATACTCCCTGTCCAGTTTTTAAGAGAAAAGCAATTAAAAAAACGATACCGCAGGTGAAAATAGAGGAAGGTGAAGAAATATCTTACGAAAAAGCTACAACCACATTGAAGAGATCGGTTAACTTCTTTGCAGCCTTGTAAGCCGACGATGTTCATTGGCATGCATAGATTCAACTTAATTTACCTAAGCATGCAAATCATCATTGGCATGGTTTTTTGAAAGGTGCAAAGAAAGGTATGAGTTTACATGGGTATTTTAGACATTTAACAGAATCCCATTTTGAAAAAACAGGTTCCGAGTAGAATGGCGGTGTGGGTCGAAACATGCAATTTTAAGAAAGTAGTGAGTTTTATAAAAATGGTATTGGAGATAGATTCTTTTATAGCTGATAAAACTATTTGATTATTCCTTTGCTCTGTTGTCATGGTGGCCATGATCTACATTGTTTGAGCCAGCTTTTGTTATGGTTGTTTATGTATAGTGTTATAGTCATTTTTCATTTAGTGTACATTCAGTTGTGATAGCTAAAACTATAAGGTGTTTGTTTGGATAATTTTATTTAACTTCTATGATTTAGATATTGATTCACTTTTCGTTAGTATGTTTAGTGGTTTACTTTTTAGCAGCTTCATGTATGCGTTCGGTCCTTTTGTTTGTGTTTTCCTAATGTCGACTCGCCGAAAACCAATTGTTTCGTCTGCAGTTAATCAGTTGTATAAAAAATGAACATGGTGTTGGGTTTTTAACAAGACTATCAAAGTCATATAAACCTATTTATATGAAAAACGTAGCGGATAGTTAAATTTTAAATCTTGTTAATTAGATGAATATAAAATCCATTTTATATGCAAAACCCAAGCCACAGATCCATATATGAATTTGCATGCTTACAAATATAAACATCCATAGGGTTTTTATGTAGTATACCTTCAAGAGCCTAAGAAATGAAAATATGAATGGCGAGTCTTCAAAATAGAAGAACCTCAAGCTTGTATATCCTTCAAGCTTTCAACAAACACCTTTGTTATGCTAAGAGTTACACTTGAAAAACACCCTCTTGTTTTTGCTTCCCTTGGCCAAAATTAGAAAGAGGAAGAAAAGAGAGTATTTTGCTTCTTATGTGTGTGAGAGAGAGAAAGAAGAATGCAATGAATGCACCCCTCAAGTTGGCTAATGTATTTCCTTGCATGTCTTGAACTTATAAAGTAGTAAAGTGTTGAGAGAGTGTGGGGGTGGGGGTGGGGGGGGGGGGGGGAGGGCATATCCCACCCAACCATTTCAAACTCAAAACTTTATATTTACCACTTATGTTATAATATAACATAATATAATTCAAGAATCATGCAAATCCAATATGCTTTGCATGTTGTCATTTAACCAACTTAAATAACATAGTACATGCAAAATTCAAATTGTAGTAAGTCTTGCATATTGGTATTTAACCAACTTAAATAACATGGTATATGGAAAATGCAAATTGCAGTAAGTCTTGCATATTGTTATTTAACCAACTTAAATAACATGCTATATGCAAAATGCAAAATCTCTCATAACATAAATTATCCATATAATTTATTTATTTCATAAGTGCAAATATTTAGAAACCCAATTTCCAAATATTCTAAGTGTTAATATTTATTTGTTAGATCATATCTCAAATAAATATCGTGGTGTTTGTCTAGCTTGTTATTGGATATGACCCGACTTGGATCATAACATACTAGCCACATCAATTATAATATGTGTCTTGGGCAGATCGAATCCAACAATCTCTCACTTGCACAAGATAATGGAACATAACTCAAAATGTCATAATCATAGACCATAATAATATGAATTAATCAAAATAACAATTGTTCAGATATCCAAATACAAAGTAGATCAAATCCAATCACTAGAATATCGAAGTCCTAAGGCGCAAGTATGACCCTCGCGCATCGGTCTTTCAAGGAGCTTCGTGAGTGGATCCGCAATGTTTTGATCGGTGTGAAATTTGTGAATACATATCTTTCCTTTTTCAACTTCATCCCATATGTAGTTGAATCTCCACTCAATGTGCCTTGTATTTTGATGTGCACGGGGTTCCTTGATTTGAGCAATCGCACCCTCGTTGTCACAAAAGATCTCTAGAGGGTCCTGAATAGTACGGACTACCCCTAAGTCGGCAATGAACATCCTTATCCACGCAGCTTCTTGAGCTGCCAATGAAGCAACGATGTATTCCGATTCAGTGGTGGACAATGTTACCACATCTTGTTTTGAGCTCTTCCAAGAGACTACCCCACCATTCATAACGAAAACATATCCCGATTTTGATCGAGAATCATCTCGATCAGTTTGGAAACTCGCATTCGTATAACCCTTTACAACGAGTTCCTCCTCACCAGAACCATATATTAGAAATATATCCTTAGTCCTTCTAAGGTATTTCAATATAGTCTTAACCGCCATCCAATGGCTACTTCTCGGATTTTGTTGGAATCTACTTGTCATGCTTAAAGCGCATGACACATCCGGTCTAGTGCATATCATTGCATACATGATGGATCCTACAGCCGAAGCGTATGGGATTCCTTTCATTTTCTCTTGCTCATCCTTTGAGCTTGGACATTGAGTCCCACTCAATACAGTTCCTCTTTGAATAGGTACCAAATATTTCTTAGAGTTTTCCATCTTGAACCTTTTCAAGATTTTATCTATGTATGCACTTTGGTTTAAACCTATCAACCGCCTTGATCTATCCCTATAGTTCTTTATTCCCAAAATATAGCCGACATCACCAAGATCCTTGATGGAAAAACAACTCCCAAGCCGGGCTTTTACACCGAATGGCATTTCCAAATAGTAGTATGTCATCAACATACAATACAATGAAAGTAATGATGCTCCCATTAGCTTTCTAATACACACAAGCCTCATCAGCATTCTTGATGAATCCAAAAATCTTAACTTCTTTATCAAAATGGTGATTCCAACTTCTAGATGCTTGTTTCAGTCCATATATTGATTTCTTTAACTTGCATACTTTATTAGGATGTTGTGGATCAACAAAACCTTAGGGTTGAACCATATAGACATCTTCTTTAATATGTCCATTTAGAAAAAGCGGTTTTGACATCTATTTGCCAAATCTCATAGTCATAATATGCTGCTATGAAAAATAATATCTTAATAGACTTTAGCATTGCCATCGCCGAAAAGGTCTCATCATAATCAACCCCTTGAGTTTGAGTAAATCCTTTTGCTACAAGTCTTGCTTTATAAGTATCCAATTTCCCATGCATATCAGTTTTCTCCTTGAAAACCCAGTTACTTCCAACCAGTTTGGAGTTAAGAGGTGGTACAACCAAATCCCAAACTTGGTTGTCATGCATGGATTGCATCTCAACGTTCATAGCTTCAAGCCATTTGTCACAATCGGATTGTGACATCATGGTATGTGGTAGGTTCATCAGAATCTACCACATAGCATCCATCCATGAAAAATCCATATCTTTCGAGTGGATTACTAATTCTACCAGATTTGTGAACATTTTTTGTGTCATCATCAACCATTTGATCATTCTCAACAACCTCTTCTTGATTGCTAGTATCAAACAAACGTGTATCGGTTTGTGGTTCTCGATCCTTCTCGAGTTCCACCGTTCTACTAGTTCCTTCCATAAGGAACTTAGTTTCCAAGAACTCGGCCTTTCGAGCAATAAACACCTTTTGCTCGATTGGGTTGTAGAAATAATATCCCATGGAGTCTTTGGGATATCCTACAAAGATACACTTAGTGGATCAGCTTTCAAGTTTGTTATGGGTGTTGGGCTTAACATAAGCCGCACAACCCTATACATTTAAATATGATAATGATGGAACCCTTTCCATGCCACATTTCAAAAGGTGTCTTATCCGCTTTCTTGGTTGGGGCCATATTTAGAATACGATCGCAGAGAGCAATGCAAAACCCCAAAATGATATAGGCAATGTGCTTCTAGCCATCAAAGATAGAATAATATCCAATAGAGTTCTCCTTTCGGACACTCCGTTATGTTGTGATGTTCCGGGTGAAGTGAGTTGTGAAATGATTCCCCAACTCCTAAGATGATATTGAAAAGCATCACTAAGGTATTCACCTCCTCTATCCGAACTAAGTACTTTGATGGTTTTATTGAGTTGATCTGTCACACCCTCAAAATCCACTAACGGAGTTTTACCGTCAGAGGGTGTGAACTAACAGGATCGGAATCATTAGTTATAATCAAACCATAAAACAAAGTTTCAAAACCATGAAAACGTTTACGAGTAATTAAATGCGGAAGCGTAAAAACCATAAATTAAATGTTGCGTCACGCAGGACGACTTAAACCCAATGATAACAGTTTTAAAATAGTTTGCATAACAAAAGCGTTTTCAAGCAATGCATGATCCTATACCGCGCGCCCGCCTCGGCTACCTGAGAATAACATACTAAAAGTGTCAACACAAGGTTGGTGAGTTCACAAGTTTATATAAAATAAAGCGTTTAGCGTTTGCGTTCAGCGTTTTGCGTTAAGCGTTTTGCGTTACAGCGTTCTGCGTTACAGCGTTTTGCGTTACAGCGTCTGCGTTACAGCGTTTTGCGTTACCAGATAGTGTTATGTCAATTATATATCTATAGGTAGCTAGCCTATAAAACAAGTATCACTAAGTGTTCGACACCGAAGCTGACTGTTTATCATTTGCCTTGCCACCAGGTCTATCCCGACCATGGTATGTGTTTAGCCAAGATTACACCCACTCGACCTCCAGTCGAGTTTAGCGTTGGGTGGGGTTTGTCAAACCCAGTAGTACTACTCAACAATGACTCGCTATTATCCAATATTAAACGGTTCGATGTGAATGAAGGACTTTTAGTTAACGCGTTTGCCACTTAGTCTTTACAAGTGATATATAATCTATATTAACAAAATCTTAAATGCGTTTTCGGAGTATGTTATCTCCCCCAAGTGAAAAGCGTTTAAAAAAAGTTTAAAAGGTGAAAGTGAAACTCACTGTTTGCGAAGTATTCCCAAAACAATTCACCAAGATGCGCGTCACAGAAAAACTCTCTCTAGCGTTCTTCCTAGCACCTTAATCTTCAATCAAAGGCTTGAATTCTTGGTTGTATGTGTGTGTATAAGTGGCGGCAGCCAAGGGAGCCAAGGGGGGGGGGGGTTTCCGATCGGGATTGAGGGAGAGGAGAAAAAAAAATAAGTTAGGGTTTATTATTATTATTATTTATAAACATAATATGTTACATTCAAGTCCCTCAACTTCTAAGTATTACTTATCTAGCCTAAATTAACTAGTTTGCATCTTGAGTTAGCGTTTTATACTATGTTATCACATAACACATAAGTCTAACACATAATTATCACATAATTATTGTTTTCACGTTTTTTCGTTTATTCACCAATCGTTTGCGTCAACTCGTTTGCGTTTCGGTGCAATTCCCGAAAGACTACACATGTAGTAAGTGTTAAGCGTCATTTAAACCCTAGTTTAAATGTAATGAAGTGTGCGTTATAGATTCAGTGATCTTTAAGTTTGAATTGACGGAGTTGAGTTAACGGAGTTAACCTGAAATTGACGATTGTCACATCATTCCCATGTTAAAGAATTTTCGTCCCGAAAATTTGAGTCAAGTCGTGATGAGTGTCTGAAAAAGTAAGAAAAATTTTCAGTTTGTCATATCATCCCCTAGTAGAAAGAAATTTCGTCCCGAAATTTAATTCATACCTCCGGTGATTTCTGACGGTTTGCCGGGTTTTGCGGTTTTCGGTGTTTGGTCAGCCCTTCAAAAAGGTGAGGATACTTTTTCATCATTTGATCCTCGCGTTCCCACGTGAACTCCGGTCCACGTCTCGAGTTCCAACGAACCTTAACGATTGGAATTTTGCTGTGCTTGAGCGTTTTGGTTTCCCAATCCAAAACCTCGACTGGTTCTTCAATGAAACGTAACTGTTCATCAACTTGCAGTTCCTCCAAAGGGACTACTTGGGTTTCATCAGATAGGCATTTCTTCAAATTGGATACGTGGAATACATTGTGTACGCCACTGAGTTCCGTTGGTAGGTCCAGTCGGTACGCCACCTGACCAATGCGCTCAGTTATCCGGTACGGACCAACATATCGTGGGTTGAGTTTGTTTCGCTTACCAAAGCGAACCACACCTTTCCAATGTGAGACTTTGAGTAACACTTGGTCATTCACTTGAAATTCGAGAGGTTTTCGGCGCTTGTCGGCGTAACTCTTTTGGCGATCTCGTGCTGCTGCCATGCGATTTCGGATTTGAACAATCTTTTCCGAAGTTTCGAGTACCAGTTCTGGACCAGTGATTTGGCTGTCACCCACCTCTGCCCAGCAGAGTGGTGATCGACACTTCCGTCCGTACAGCGCTTCAAACGGCGCTGCTTTAATACTTGCGTGGTAGCTGTTATTATATGAAAACTCCACCAAAGGTAAGTGAGGTTCCCAACTTTTTCCGAAATCCAATACGCATGCACGCAACATATCCTCCAGGGTTTGAATAGTTCGTTCACTTTGCCCATCCGTCTGAGGATGGTATGCTGTGCTCATATCAAGACGGGTGCCTAGTGCGCTTTGCAGCGACTTCCAAAAGTGCGAAGTGAAACGAGAATCTCGATCAGAAATGATTGAGACAGGCACTCCGTGTCTAGACACTACTTCCTTCATGTAGACGCGAGTCAGTCTTTCCATTTTGTCCGATTCCTTAATCGCTAAGAAATGTGCAGACTTAGTCAACCGGTCAACGATCACCCAGATGGTATCGCATTCCGTCGGTGTCTTAGGTAAACCCGTGATAAAATCCATTGAGATGTGTTCCCATTTCCACATTGGGAGTTCCGGTTGTTGCAGTAGACCAGATGGTTTCTGGTATTCTATTTTGACTCTGCACAAGTCAAGCATTTGCTCACGTAGGTGGCAATGTCGGCTTTCATGTTCGGCCACCAGTAAAGTGCCTTTAAGTCATGATACATTTTATCTGAGCCAGGGTGGATAGAATATCGGGACTTGTGTGCTTCGTCCATCACCAGAGTTCTCAACTCTCCGAACCGTGGAACCCAAATCCGGTTCTCAAAATATCGGACCCTGTCCGATCTGGTTTCAAGTTGCTTGTTCATGCCCCGCATGAGTTCCGATGGAAGATTATCATCTTTCAAAGCTTCGTGTTGCGCCTCGCGAATCTGGTCAGGTAAGTTTGCATGAATCGTGAGTTGCAATGCTCGCACTCGTCTGGGTTTATCTGTTTCTTTTCTGCTGAGAGCGTCGGCCACTACATTGGCCTTGCCAGGGTGATACTTGATGGCACAATCATAATCCTTGAGCAGCTCGACCCAACGACGTTGTCGCATGTTCAGCTCCTTCTGATCGAAGATATGTTGGAGACTCTTGTGGTCGGTGTAAATGGTAAACTTGGTACCGTACAAGTAATGCCTCCATATCTTAAGGGCAAACACCACAGCTCCGAGTTCCAAATCATGGGTCGTGTAGTTCTTCTCGTGAACCCGTAGTTGTCGAGAGGCATAAGCTATAACCTTCTCGAGTTGCATCAGCACACAACCGAGACCTTGTATTGATACGTCACAGTGTACCTCGAAATTTTCCGTTCCCTCGGGGAGGACTAGAATAGGAGCGCTACTGTAACGATTCCAACGAAACCAGGCATACCCAAACCGGTAGACAATAGTTACATTATATTTAAGGTCGGGTACATGAATTACCATAGTAATTATACGAGAATACATGGTTCACTGTATTGATTGTACGTTAATATATAATTCATCGTATTGAATATGCGATTAATCGATCGATAGTTATTGAAACCCGAACGAATCGAGGGTTCAATTATAGACGATATCTATAATATTTAGTGATTTTACGAAGCATTAATGCTTCGGGATAAGTAAAGTACGGCACAGAAAAAGAATTTCGATTTAATGGTACGTCGGTACGTTAAACGAAACCTTTAATACCAAACCGAGCAAGAGACAATCAATCAAGCCGAAAAAGATGCGCAATAATTAATAATATGATGTTTTAAGTTAATAAATGTCATGGTTTAAGTTTTTAAAGTTTTTAAATCGGTTTTATATAAATTTCATTTTTTAAGCCGAAAACGACTGTTTTAACCTCGTTTTAAGCCGAATTAGACATTTAACCGAAAAACGAACTGAACCAGATTATCCAAAACATTATCCGGATTTCGAGAATCCAAATATGTGGCTAGAATTGGAGAAGTGGGTCCCACCCCACCTTCCAATAATTCCGATCGGAACATGGCAGCCCCATTGCCACTTTCATTTCTTTTTTCTACAACACATTCAACATTCTTCATCAATTCTCTCCTTCAAGATCCTAAAAACCGAGATTTTAGCAAGAAAACCGAGGTAAAAACCGAGTTATTTACGTGTTCCATCTTCGTTTCTTGAGTTTAATTGCAAGAAAATGAGGTTTCAAAGATGAAAACCGATTCTTGCATGATCAAGTGATGTATACGGGTTATACAAGGGATCTTGGTCCAAGAAAGGAGTTAAACGGACCAAAAACGAATTTTTACGGTTTAAACTTTAGTTTTGAAACAATAACCGAAACTATAGTGTAAGAGGCTTGATTGTGAGTGTAACTTGCTTGGTATTGTGGTATGTTGGTTGTAGGTTCTGTATTTAGTGGTAGATAAGGCGGAAAGACGAGTTTGTAGCTTGTAGTGGCGGAAAACGAAAGGTATATTCGGTTTATGTTTGGTTTTGGAGTTTTTGGACAGATTGTTGATGGTTTAGAGTTAGGTCACGAAATTTGACAGAGGTGTTAAACACATGAAAATATGAGTTCTGTGAATTTTTGGTAAGTTTTGGACAAAGGATGAATATTTGGTGAATTTAATGCTCGGTTTTGGCCAAAAATGGTGAAAAATAGTTAAATATCATGATAAATTCTAGAAAATTCCAGATAATCTTTTTATAACATTTATAAGTCACACACAAAATTTTAGGTCCTTTGGAGAAGTCTAAGTAGGCTTTTCGGTTAAACGAGTTCTAGGGTTTTCTAGCTCGGTTTTAGTGAAAATGGCATGTAAAAAGAGATTTTGGTTCTGGAAAAATTACAGGGGACTATGTGGATTGCAGGGGACATCCAGAAAAAATTTGGGATTTTTCTAAGATGGTTTGGTATTTACGACATATTTAGTGTTTAAATGATGTTTAAAAATAGATAAATAAATTTAAATAATAAAAATTAATTCTGGAAATATTTTTATAAAATTCCCCACTGTCAAAAATTGATTTGTGCAAAATTTCAAGATTCGAGATTAAACGGATAATTATTTGTGCAAAAACCAACTTTTAAAGCTTAAAACGCGTAAACCGGTAAAGTTCGCCTAAGCGAGCTGACTGGTGTATAAAAACCCTAAAAATGAACTATTTTCATATAATTGAGTTAAACAAGTAAAAATGAATCATCCGAAAATAATTCGGATGATTTGAGTAATTTTAACCGATTTAACAGTTTCCGGTACGCTAATGACGGAAACGGGTCCCGCGGCCAATCGTGGCGTCTAAACCGAGCTCTAATTTCACAACTTTAATTAAGTTATCAGTCAACGACTATTTTCGGGTCGTGTGTGACCAAACTCAATTTTGGAACGTAAAAACGGATAACCGTGCTAGGCACGCAAAACGGGGAAAACAAACTAATAGTAAATGTGACCATGGAACTCTAAACGATATCACAATCTGAGTCCGGAGAAGTGTTTCTGGGTTAACATTGCCCCCGGAACGGGTACGGTACTGGGTTAACAGTGTCCCCAGATGTACCGGTTGATACGGTTAAGGATTATATAAACAATAATTGTATAATAACAATCGTAGGGATCATAATACAGGTTGGACGTGTTAACTGATAATGATTGTTGTTACCTGCTTGCATGTGCTAAGGTGAGTTTCACGAGCCCCTTTTTCTGAATTGTTTTTAAATACTTTCTCGGGGCGGAAGCATGTTTCTAATGAAATGTTTAAGTACATACTGAACGCATGGATTTGCGTGTATTTATATATATTTTATTGTACGGGAATCGTATGGAAATGTACTAAGATGGTAATTGTCTGAGTTGCTAACATTGTAAGGCCCCGCAACAGTGTTTCTGGGTTAACATTGCCCCCAGAATGGGTACAGTACTGGGTTAACAGTGTCCCCAGATGTCCCTAGAAGTGTTTCTAGGTTAACATTGCCCCCAGAATGGGTACAGTACTGGGTTAACAGTGTCCCCAGATGTCCCTAGAAGTGTTTCTGGGTTAACATTGCCCCCAGAATGGGTACAGTGGTTCGTGGGCGGAGTATGCAACGGGGTTGTATGTGGATAGTCAGAGGTTTCACTTGTGGGCTCAGCATAATTACATCGATAATATTATATTTTGATAATGATTTATCATGGTTTACTTGAATTGTGAAACTCACCAACTATTCGTAGTTGACCCGTTTTCTCACATGTTTTTCAGGTACGATTAAGATGAAGTGATTGCTTACGTGCTAAGTGCTTGATGTGTGTAAGATTTGCGTGCGGGATGTTATGATATATTATATTAAATAGAATTATGTATCGTATTGTAGGATGTGTGTATCACCTAGACTTGATTGAAATATGAGATAATGTAATTGGAAGTATATTAATGTATTCAGTTTTCTTTATAAACAATGTGGTTGATATCAGAGGTGTCTGTTGCATCCCGGTTACGTTTCCGCTGCGGTTACGGGGTGTTACAGATGTTGGTATCAGAGCCATTGGTTGTAAAGAATTAGGATGTCTTTAAAAGATACCTAAAATATAACCAGTAGCTCAAGTATTATAGGATCTGAATATCAACTAATAATTTATAGTGACGAGATCTGGATGAACTTGGATGGACAAGTGAGTTATTATGGTCCGGAACATAATAACAGACTTGTCCGCACGAGGGAATTCAGGGGAAGTCATGGGGAACATTAATAGGTAAAAATGGCAACATATGTGTAAAGTATATAATATTATTTATGCGTGCTAATGTGTATATATATATGTATATATCTTGTGGGTACATGTATTGAGAAATAGGACCCGGATAAGGAACCGGGGGATGAAATAATAAAAGTACCAAGGATGCTGAAATTTCTAGAGCATCGGTTGATGATAAGTCTGACTTATCGGGCCATAGTTATGATAGTACCAAGTTAGATCTCCCGTTTGACATTAACCAGAAATATCTAGTAACTGTCACTCCCAACCAAAATTGATAAATCCCTTACCCTACCAACACCGGTACCGTATATCCTAATAATCCCCTATGTTCACCCGAACCGCCGACCCTCACGTACGGACGGACCTGTACCTGAACCCATTCTTATTCCATTAAAAAAAAAATTTGATAGTTAATGAGCAGATAAAAATAATATATAGAAATATATATATGTATTTCTCACTCTCAAACATATGAGACATACCACCTCCAAATCGAGAATTACCGATTTTAGCGAACCTAGAACGCCTGAGGACATTGACTGAGCAAGTGATAGAGTTTCCCATAATAGTAATTGATAATATTTGAAGGCAACATGGGTTGCGCGATTACCTTGAACCTTGCAACTCCTTATGTTATCCTTACATCCGTTAGATGCCTATACCCATGTACACTCGAATAGAATGATTAACCATACACAAAGAAGTGTTGGAATCATTATAGCATAGTTGGTTGTTCGTTCGTAGGTGGTATACCGTGTATGCCGGATATACAAATAGGCACGGATATTATAACTCCGTGATACGTAATCGTTTAGTGCTCACGGTGAGCATGTATCGGTTATGCTGACATGCAGAAGGATATTGAAATCAAGCATATTAAACATCAATCTTTGTTGAGAAAGATCTATATGTCAGTTGGCGACAAGGGTTATGAAACATATTTAAACGTTAACCGACGTCAGGTTAAGTCCATATGTTATTATATTTGTGGGACATATATACTAGATACTGGTATGTGTAATATGTATGATAATATTTGGTGTGTATGTATACCTGCTGTTATGATTGAGCTGGTAACGAGTTATACGATGAGATTAGTATTGTATGTATACCTCCTATTATTCTGAACGATTAACCTTTCCTTATTGACCTACGACCAGTAAAGTTAAGAAGTTTTGACGTAATAGTTAACATGGATTGGCTAACTCGACATGAAGGTGAAATCAAATATGAAAAGAAGATGATTAGAAGCTCTCTTTCGGACGATGAAGCGATTAGATACAGAGAAAAGTGTACGATTTAAAAGAAAACATATAGATGATATCCCGGTGGTACGCAAATTTCCACAAGTTTTCCCAGAAGAACTTCCTGGATTACCGCCAACCCGACAGGTCGAATTCAGTATCGATCTAATACCAGGAGCATATCGTATTGCCAAAGTATCTTACCGACTTGCACCAACTGAAATGCAAGAATTATTGGATAAGGTTTTATACGACCTAGTTAGTCACCATGGGGTGCACCAGTGTTATTTGGGAAATGAAGGACGGAAGTGTTAGGATACGTATTGATTAGGGAGAATTGAATAAAGTGACGATCAAGAATAGGTATTCACTTCTTCGAAGTAAATGATATGTTTGACCAACTGCAAGGGGCGATTTATTTTTAGAAAATTGATCTTAGATATAGTTATCACCAAATGAAAAATTCAAGAGGAGGACGTTGCAACAACAGCGTTTCGGACTCGTTACGGCCATTATGAATTCTTATTTATGCCGTTCGGTCTAACAAATACGCAGGCAGTGTTCATGAAACTCATGAGCTGAGTTTGTAAACTTTGTTTTGACAAATTTGTCATAGCATCCATTGATGATATTTTGATATATTTGCAACGTAAAGAAGAGCACGAACGACGTTTAAGGAAAATTGTGGAAGTGTTAAAGCAAGAGGAGTTGTACGCGAAGTTTTCGAAATGTGATTTTGAATACAGAAAGCATAATCCCTTGGTCATGTTGAAAAGCAACAAGGATTTCACATAGATCCAAATAAGATAGAAACCATTAAAATTGGCAGTCACCCAAGGCGCCAAAGGAAATGCGCCAATTTTTTTAGGACTAGCCGGAGACTATCAGTGGTTTATTGAAGAATTTTTAGCATTACCTAACTCATAATCCTTTGTACGACGCAAATGTACAAATTTTATAGATGATAAGAGACCGCAGTCTCATATTCAACGAAGATGGGTCGAGTTGTTAAGCGATTATGACTGTGACATCCGTTATCACCCCGGCAAGGCTAACGTCGTAGCCGATGCCTTGAGTAGGAAAGATCGGGTTAAGCCATTGCGAGTGCGAGCGCTGGGGATGATAGTCCAGTCGAACCTTTCGGACCTGAGTCGAGTCGCTCAACGTGAGGCGTTGAAAGAGGAACAATTGGAAAAGGAGGGACTTTACAGCAATGAGAAGAATTTCGAACAACGCGTGGACGAAATTCTCTATTTCAAAAATCGGGTTTGGATCCCGACCCTCCATGACCTTCGTGAATTAATCATGGACGAAGCGCATAGATCGAAATATTCCATACATCCGGGATCGGATATGATGTACAAGGATGTGAAGGAGTTCTACTGGTGGCCGGGTATGAAAAAGGATATAGCAACGTATGTCGGTAAGTGTACGACTTATGCAAGAGATAAGGCTGCACACCGAAAACCCTAGGGAACGCCACAACGACAGAAAATTCGCCAACGATAGTGGGAATAAATTACAATGGATTTCGGGACGCAAATTCCCAAGATATATCAAAGGCATGATGTAAATTGGGTAATCGCGGATCGATTAACCAATCCTCGCATTTCATCCCAATCTATGACGATTACCACAATGAATTCTCGCCCAAATTCATGATGGTGAAATGGTATCTCGTCGTGGAGTACCATTTTCAATTATCTCAGATCGAAATAGTCATCCTACTTCCATTATTGGAAGGCGGGGAAGGAAGCATTGAGAGCTTGAAGCTTCCTATGGGTGAAGTAATTATCACCAATTTGTTAAATTGAAAATGGGCGTCACTCAAGCCATAAGATTTGAATTGATTCGAGAAACAACTAATCGGATTTATAATATTTAAGATAAGTTGAAAGCAGCGCGAGATTGGCAAAGGATTTATGCCAACATTCAAAGGAAACCATTGTCACCGGAAAGAGGTGACAAGGCATTTTTAAGGCATCACCCTCGAGAGGTGATATAAGGTTTGGCAAAACCGAAGATAGCTCCTTAATATATTGGACCTTATGAGACTATCTCCATGATTGGTCATTTAGTTTATCGATTAAAGTACTCCAGGGGCTAAGTGCCATGTATACGGATTGAAAAGTACCTAAGCGATGAGGCAACGAAAGTACCAGTAATGGAGGTACTCGTAGAAGACATGCTTAATATCATAAATAATTCCGTAGAGATAGTAGACGGGAAAACTAAACAGTTTGGACATACCAAGCTTTATTGATTAAGATTAAGAGGAATTCACAGCGAGGACCAGATTATGCCTGGTAACGCGAGGGTGAATTCTGAAGGAAAAAAAAAACCCCCACCTTTCTCTCGGAAGGGGATAGTGGGCGTGTAAAATTTCGAGGAAGAAATTTCTTAACGGGGGGAGAATGTAACGATTCCGACGAAACTAGGCATACCCTAACCGGTAGACAATAGTTACGTTATATTTAAGGTCGGGTACATGAATTACCATAGTAATTATACGAGAATACATGGTTCACTGTATTGATTGTACGTGAATATATAATTCATCGTATTAAATATGCGATTAATCGATCGATAGTTATTGAAACCCGAACGAATCGAGGGTTCAATTATAGACGATATCTATAATATTTAGTGATTTTACGAAGCATTAATGCTTCTGGATAAGTAAAGTACGGCACAGAAAAAGAATTTCGATTTAATGGTACGTCGGTACGTTAAACGAAACCTTTAATACCAAACCGAGCAAGAGACAATCAATCAAGCCGAAAAAGATGCGCAATAATTAATAATACGATGTTTTAAGTTAATAAATGTCATGGTTTAAGTTTTTAAAGTTTTTAAATCGGTTTTATATAAATTTCATTTTTAAGCCGAAAACGACTGTTTTAACCTCGTTTTAAGCCGAATTAGACATTTAACCGAAAAACGAACTGAACCAGATTATCCAAAACATTATCCGGATTTCGAGAATCCAAATATGTGGCTAGAATTGGAGAAGTGGGTCCCACCCCACCTTCCAATAATTCCGATCGGAACATGGCAGCCCCATTGCCACTTTCATTTCTTTTTTCTACAACACATTCAACATTCTTCATCAATTCTCTCCTTCAAGATCCTAAAAACCGAGATTTTAACAAGAAAACCGAGGTAAAAACCGAGTTATTTACGTGTTCCATCTTCGTTTCTTGAGTTTAATTGCAAGAAAATGAGGTTTCAAAGATGAAAACCGATTCTTGCATGATCAAGTGATGTATACGGGTTATACAAGGGATCTTGGTCCAAGAAAGGAGTTAAACGGACCAAAAACGAATTTTTACGGTTTAAACTTTAGTTTTGAAACAATAACCGAAACTATAGTGTAAGAGGCTTGATTGTGAGTGTAACTTGCTTGGTATTGTGGTATGTTGGTTGTAGGTTCTGTATTTAGTGGTAGATAAGGCGGAAAGACGAGTTTGTAGCTTGTAGTGGCGGAAAACGAAAGGTATATTCGGTTTATGTTTGGTTTTGGAGTTTTTGGACAGATTGTTGATGGTTTAGAGTTAGGTCACGAAATTTGACAGAGGTGTTAAACACATGAAAATATGAGATCTGTGAATTTTTGGTAATTTTTGGACAAAGGATGAATATTTGGTGAATTTAATGCTCGGTTTTGGCCAAAAATGGTGAAAAATAGTTAAATATCATGAAAAATTCTGGAAAATTCCAGATAAGCTTTTTATAACATTTATAAGTCACACACAAAATTTTAGATCCATTGGAGAAGTCTAAGTAGGCTTTTCGGTTAAACGAGTTCTAGGGTTTTCTAGCTCGGTTTTAGTAAAAATGGCATGTAAAAAGAGATTTTGGTTCTGGAAAAATTACAGGGGACTATGTGGATTGCAGGGGACATCCAGGAAAAATTTGGGAATTTTCTAAGATCGTTTGGTATTTACGACATATTTAGTGTTTAAATGATGTTTAAAATAGATAAATAAATTTAAAATATAAAAATTAATTCTGGAAATATTTTTATAAAATTCCCCACTGTCAAAAAGTGATTTGTGCAAAATTTCAAGATCCGAGATTAAACGGATAATTATTTGTGCAAAAACCAACTTTTAAAGCTTAAAACGCGTAAACCGGTAAAGTTCGCCTAAGCGAGCTGACTGGTGTATAAAAACCCTAAAAATGAACTATTTTCATATAATTGAGTTAAACAAGTAAAAATGAATCATCCGAAAATAATTCGGATGATTTGAGTAATTTTAACCGATTTAAAAGTTTCCGGTACGCTAATGACGGAAACGGGTCCCGCGGCCAATCGTGGCGTCTAAACCGAGCTCTAATTTCACAACTTTAATTAAGTTATCAGTCAACGACTATTTTCAGGTCGTGTGTGACCAAACTCAATTTTGGAACGTAAAAACGGATAACCGTGCTAGGCACGCAAAACGAGGAAAACAAACTAATAGTAAATGTGACCATGGAACTCTAAACGATATCACAATCTGAGTCCGGAGAAGTGGTTCTGGGTTAACATTGCCTCCGGAACGGGTACGGTACTGGGTTAACAGTGTCCCCAGATGTACCGGTTGATACGGTTAATGATTATATAAACAATAATTATATAATAACAATCGTAGGGATCATAATACAGGTTGGACGTGTTAACTGATAATGATTGTTGTTACCTGCTTGCATGTGCTAAGGTGAGTTTCACGAGCCCCTTTTTCTGAATTGTTTTTAAATACTTTCTCGGGGCGGAAGCATGTTTCTAATGAAATGTTTAAGTACATACTGAACGCATGGATTTGCGTGTATTTATATATATTTTATTGTACGGGAATCGTACGGAAATGTACTAAGATGGTAATTGTCTGAGTTGCTAACAATGTAAGGCCCCGCAACAGTGTTTCTAGGTTAACATTGCCCCCAGAATGGGTACAGTACTGGGTTAACAGTGTCCCCAGATGTCCCTAGAAGTGTTTCTGGGTTAACATTGCCCCCAGAATGGGTACAGTACTGGGTTAACAGTGTCCCCAGATGTCCCTAGAAGTGTTTCTGGGTTAACATTGCCCCCGGAATGGGTACAGTGGTTCGTGGGCGGAGTATGCCACGGGGTTGTATGTGGATAGTCAGAGGTTTCGCTTGTGGGCTCAGCATAATTACATCGATAATATTATATTTTGATAATGATTTATCATGGTTTACTTGAATTGTGAAACTCACCAACTATTCGTAGTTGACCCGTTTTCTCACATGTTTTTCAGGTACGATTAAGATGAAGTGATTGCTTACGTGCTAAGTGCTTGATGTGTGTAAGATTTGCGTGCGGGATGTTATGATATATTATATTAAATAGAATTATGTATCGTATTGTAGGATGTGTGTATCACCTAGACTTGATTGAAATATGAGATAATGTAATTGGAAGTATATTAATGTATTCAGTTTTCTTTATAAACAATGTGGTTGATATCAGAGGTGTCTGTTGCATCCAGGTTACGTTTCCGCTGCGGTTACGGGGTGTTACAGCTGCAGAGTTTGGTTTTCAACAGTTGAAAAGCGGATTCTTGCGCGTCACCCCAATTGTACTTAGTACCCTTGTGAGTCAAAGCGGTGAGGGGTTGGGCAATCTTTGAAAATCCCTCGATGAAACGTCGGTAGTAGCCAGCCAGTCCTAGGAATTGTCGCACCTCAATCGGAGTCTTAGGTGCTTCCCAGTTTTTGATGGCCTCTACTTTACCGGGATCGACATGGATACCATTCTCGTTGATCACATGTCCTAAAAAATGAACCTCGCGAAGCCAAAACTCACATTTCGAGAGTTTAGCATACAGTTGTTCCTTCTTCAATAATTCCAGAATTACCTTTAAGTGTTCTTCATGGTCAGCTTCGTTCTTGGAGTAGACGAGAATATCATCAATGAAAACAATCACAAACTTGTCGAGGTACGCCTTGCATACTCGATCCATGAGATCCATAAATACGGCTGGTGCGTTGGTTAGTCCAAAAGGCATAACCGAAAACTCGTAGTGACCATACCGTGTTCTGAAAGCCGTCTTTGAGATATCTTCTTCGCGCACTCTTAGTTGGTGATAACCAGATCGCAGATCGATCTTCGAGTAGTAACTCGATCCTTGAAGCTGGTCAAACAAATCATCAATTCGGGGTAAAGGATAACGGTTCTTGACCGTCACCTTTTTCAACTCCCGATAGTCGATACACATGCGGAAAGTCCAGTCCTTCTTTCGGACAAACAAGACAGGGGCTCCCCATGGTGATGAGCTAGGTCGGATAAAACCCTTATCCAACAAATCTTGCAACTGGGTGGACAACTCCTGAAGCTCCGCCGGTGCGAGCCGATACGGGGCTCGTGCTATGGGTGCTGCACCGGGTGTCAACTCGATTTGGAATTCGACTTGTCGAATAGGAGGGAGTCCAGGCAAATCCTCCGGGAAAACTTCCGGAAAATCTCGCACAATCGGTGTATCTTCAATTCGCTTCTCCTCCGCGGGTTTCTCAACAATCTGCGCCAAAATTGCCGGATGACCCTTTCGTAGATACTTCTGCGCCTTCATGTGGGTAATGACGCTGGTGGTCATGCCGCTTCTCTCACCTCGGATCGAAATGATCTCGCCGGAAGGGGTAGTAATGTGGACTATCTTGTCGTGACATATAATCTCCGCTCGGTTCTCGGATAACCAGTCTATGCCGACCACGACATCGAAACTACTAAGCGTAAAAGGGATAAGGTTGATATCAAAGACATGACCTGACAGTCTTAACTTACATCCCGCAAGTACATGAGTCGTTACTATTGTCTTACCGTCAGCTAATTCAACAGGAAACTTAGCATCTAACGGAGTTGGAGTTAAGTCTAAGAGTTGGCTAAAGGCTTTCGACACAAAACTCCTATCAGCTCCAGTGTCAAACAATACAGAAGCAAAACAATCATTCACAGGGAACTTACCAGTCACCACGTACGGACCATTGCGGGCTTGACCCGACCCAATTACAAAAGCCTTTCCTTTGCCATTGCTTCCACCACTACTGCCACTTCCATTACCTCCTTTGTTGTCGTTCTGTTTCAGCTTGGGACAATCTTTCCTGAAATGACCTTTCTGCCCACATTCGAAACATCCCTTTGTCTTCATAGGTGGTTTAGGAGCACCCTTTGCCGCAAGGTCTCCTCTACATTCCTTCGCCTGGTGACCCATCTTTCCGCATCTCTGACACTTGACACGGTCACACGGGCCAACATGATGATAGTTGCACCTATTGCACTTCGGATATTTCCCAGCATATCCGCTCGAACCCTGCCCGCTACCGTTGTTATTGTTGTTGTGACTCTGATTGTTGAAGCTCCGAGTGAATTCGGGCTTACGGTAGTGTTGTTGCTGTGGAAGGTTCGAGGATGAGGATCTGGTGTTGTCAAACTTTCTCTTTCCGCTGCTCGGGTTGCTGTTGCTGTTGTTGTCATTACTCGGATTGTCACGGGCTTTAGTGGTTGAACCCCTAGGTGGTAACGCACCTTGGGCCACAGCTTGATCCGTCAGTTTGTGAGCTAAACGGATCGCTTGTTGAATCGTGGCTGGTCTGGAAGACGTCACCATGCCCTGAATTTGCGGTGCTAACCCGTCAATATACATTTCAATCCTCTTACTCGGCGGATCTACCATTCGCGGACACATCACCGCTAACTCGTGAGAACGGGTAGTGTAGGCTTCGATTTCTGAACCCACCATCTTCAGCGACCAAAATTCTGACTCTAACTTTGCAATCTCTTCTCTCGGACAGTACTCTTCTCGCATCATGTTCTTGAACTCCTCCCAGTTCATAGCGTTAGCCAGTTCCAACCCAAGTATCTGCACGTTTGAATTCCACCAAGTGAGGGCAGAATCCTCAAGTGTTCCAGCAGCGAATTTGACCCTACTGGCAGGGGGACAATTACACATCTCAAATGCCGACTCGGCCTTCTCAGCCCAACGCAGGAAGCCTATAGCTCCCTCGGTGCCCTTAAACGTACTGGGCTTGCAGTCAAGGTAGTTCTTGAAGGTACACGTTCCAGTTGGACCTCCAGCTTGATTCTGAACATGTGCGGCTAGAGCGGCCGCCTCATGGTCGTTCAGCAGAGTTTGGAGTTCAGCTGCAGTCAAGTTGATGTTACCACGTCCGTGTCCAGCGTTTCTTCCAGCCATTTCCTAGAATCACAGTATAAAATGTTAAACATGAATTTTTCTTTCATATACAACACACCATACGTGTAATAAAAAGATAGGTAAGAAAGACATAAGAAACAACATCACATCACAACCATATATTAATCTAAATAATAATTCATGATTAAAACCATTGTATTCGCTACAAAGTATTTCCAATCAATCCTTAAAATCATAGAAAATAATAGTTCGGATGGAGACAACCCCTCCATCTAGGTGTCATCATCACTAGATGTTATCATCTGAGGACACCTCTGAGTGTGCCTCCTCCTCAGCCGGTTCTTCCTCCGGTTCTTCTTCGGGTTCCTCCTCGGGATCTTCCTCGGGATCCTCCCCAGGCTCCTCTTTGGGATCTGCCTCAGGCTCGGCCTCAGGCTCTGCCTCAGGTTCTGCCTCAGCTTCGGCTGCGTTCTGAGCAAGTTGCATTTGTAAGACATCGCCTCGGCTACCTGAGAATAACATACTAAAAGTGTCAACACAAGGTTGGTGAGTTCACAAG
Source organism: Bidens hawaiensis (assembly GCF_021521415.1). Taxonomy (NCBI): domain Eukaryota; kingdom Viridiplantae; phylum Streptophyta; class Magnoliopsida; order Asterales; family Asteraceae; genus Bidens; species Bidens hawaiensis. The sequence continues at coordinate 233,410 of NW_027493394.1, read as the reverse complement.
TTTATATAAAATAAAGCGTTTAGCGTTTTGCGTTAAGCGTTTTGCGTTACAGCGTTCTGCGTTACAGCGTTTTGCGTTACAGCGTTCTGCGTTACAGCGTTTTGCGTTACCAGATAGTGTTATGTCAATTATATATCTATAGGTAGCTAGCCTATAAAACAAGTATCACTAAGTGTTCGACACCGAAGCTGACTGTTTATCATTTGCCTTGCCACCAGGTCTATCCCGACCATAGTATGTGTTTAGCCAAGATTACACCCACTCGACCTCTAGTCGAGTTTAGCGTTGGGTGGGGTTTGTCAAACCCAGTAGTACTACTCACCAATGACTCGCTATTATCCAATATTAAACGGTTCGATGTGAGTGAAGGACTTTTAGTTAACGCGTTTGCCACTTAGTCTTCACAAGTGATATATAATCTATATTAACAAAATCTTAAATGCGTTTTCGGAGTATGTTATCTCCCCCAAGTGAAAAGCGTTTAAAAAAAGTTTAAAAGGGGAAAGTGAAACTCACTGTTTGCGAAGTATTCCCAAAACAATTCACCAAGATGCGCGTCACAGAAAAACTCTCTCTAGCGTTCTTCCTAGCACCTTAATCTTCAATCAAAGGCTTGAATTCTTGGTTGTATGTGTGTGTATAAGTGGCGGCAGCCAAGGGAGCCAAGGGGGGGGGGGGGTTTCCGATCGGGATTGAGGGAGAGGAGAAAAAAAATAAGTTAGGGTTTATTATTATTATTATTTATAAACATAATATGTTACATTCAAGTCCCTCAACTTCTAAGTATTACTTATCTAGCCTAAATTAACTAGTTTGCATCTTGAGTTAGCGTTTTATACTATGTTATCACACAACACATAAGTCTAACACATAATTATCACATAATTATTGTTTTGACGTTTTTTCGTTTATTCACCAATCGTTTGCGTCAACTCGTTTGCGTTTCGGTGCAATTCCCGAAAGACTACACATGTAGTAAGTGTTAAGCGTCATTTAAACCCTAGTTTAAATGTAATGAAGTGTGCGTTATAGATTCAGTGATCTTTAAGTTTGAATTGAGGGAGTTGAGTTAACGGAGTTAACCTGAAATTGACGATTGTCACAATTCTATACTTCATTTTGGAAGACGTTGAACATTTCAAAAGCTTCATCTTTATGTCTTAACAAGTACACACACCCATAACAACTATAATTATAGATAAAGGTACTGAAGTATCTTTCACCATTCCTTGCCATTGCCTTAAAAGGGCCACATACATCCGAATGTATAATACCTAATAAGTCTTTTGCCCTTTCATTAGTTCCACTAAAGGTTTCATTGGTCATCTTTCCTTGTAAACAAGATTCACACTTATCAAATGATATTTTGATGTGTATGTATGTGATCCTTGTTTATGTGACCAAGGAGACAATGCCAAAGATATGTCTTACTCAAACCCATTTTGAGTTTCTTGGTGATTGATTGGTACAACTTGTTATCAAAGGATGTGTTATCATGAACTAACTCATAAATTCCATTAGACGGCATTGCTTTAAAATAAAAGACATTATTCATGAAAACACAAATAACATTGCCACAAATTTGAAATCATAACCATATTGTCTTAAAAGAAAAACGAAGATAATATTCCTTGTAAAACTAGGAGAATACAAAATGTTTTTCAAAACAACTTCCAAACCGTTTGGAAGCTTCAAAATGTAGTCTCATTGGGCTTCGACAAAAACTTTTGCTCAGTTTCCCATGAAGAGACTTTTATCTCCGTTCTTGAAATGTTTATTTCTTTTGAACTCTTGCAAAAAATTGCAAATATGAGTTCCACATCTGGTATCCAATACCCATGTGTTAGAAGAAACAACATTAAGATCAATATGAATCATGAAAGTTGTACCCGAGGTTTTCCCCACATCCCTCTTTTCTTTCAACTCTTTGAGATAGGTTGGACAATCCCTTTTCTAATGTCCTATCTCACCACAACCAAAGCACGGGTCATCTAAGCTAACCTTTAGCTTCTTTTCTTTTGGCTTGGGTGGTTCCGCTTTAGCCTTCCCTTTGAACTTACCCTTACCTTTAGCAAACTTTTGCTTTAGGTTCTGGGTGATGCCTCTTCACCGATTGGGTTTCTTCCATACGATATGCATGGAGCTCTCAAACCGTTTTGAAGCGTTCCACCCTAGCTTGAGTAAGGAACATTTCCTTTAGTTGGGTGATCATGTCATATGCCCCATGATTTTCAAAGTCCTTTTGAATTTCGGGAATCATAGTTCCCAACATGAGACAAGAAACTTGTACCGAATCCTCGGTGTATTTCAACCAATCGTTATAGGCATCTAAATCGTCAATGTTTTGTCCATCGGGAATAGGATCGTCCAATATATAGGATTTCTTTTCTTGCTTGAGAACGATTCTCAAGATTCGATACCAATCCATAAATTTTTGTAGTTTAGACGATCCTTATCAAGTATAGCTCTTAGTAATAGGTTATGCACGGGTGGGATAATTGCGTTAGGTGGATTATTTATTGCGGTCATCTACGTAATTTAACAAAGCTCATTTTCAGTATGTTCGGTATCATTTAATCAGTTTTAATCTAGGACCCAATGTTACATTCACGTAGTAGTTAGGTGACATTTATCCTACTATTGAATTAACAAGGTAGTCAACGTTTGACGATTGCAACCTTTTGCAACTTCTAGTTTTTTGAGATCGGTTAAACATGATATGTTTAGTTGGCATGTTAAATCCCATCAACACCTTTGTACGGCATACTTCGGTGACCCTGTTCACATGGTTTCCAAATCAAATCGTCCTACTTACACACACATGTGAATTTGCACATACAAGTGGTTAAGTGACCTTTATCCCACAAATATGGCAATCCCACCTCAAACTCAAAAGTTTCCTCCAATGTGGTTAGGTGACCTTTATCCCACATCGAGTTCCTAAGTGATTCGAGTGTTGTATAAAAGGATGGTGTTAAACTTGTTTTAAAAAGTGATTGGAAAACAATTTGCATAGAGGATGTATAAAAGGATGGTGTTAAACTTATGTTAAACAGTTTACTAAACTCTAGATTGGAAAACAATTTGCATACCTGCATTTTGCATTCATTCAAATGCATAGTACTTTGTTTGAAAACCAATTTTCAAAGTTCCTTTAATAAAACCCATTTTATTGTGAAATAATTAACCTTTAATAAAACCAATTTTATTACCTAATGATTTCTAAGGAACCAATTTTATGCAAGTTGTTGATTTTAAGTTAACAATCCATGTACAAAACATAAAACAACCAAACATGCATAAATAAAACAACCACAAGTTCATAACCGTAGCCACCTAAACTTGACAACACTTTTTGTCCGAAACAAGTGTGCCAAAAGGTCTCTCCTAAGGGACGAGAATGACACAAGGCATGTGTCGGTGACTCCCACTTGACCCCGCATCTAAATGCTTCAAGTGTCCACCTTGTGTTGTGACTCTTACACTTAATTTGGGCTTCTGATGTGTGTGATATATATATGTTTTTATTAAATATTTTTCACACTTTGTCGGGTTTTAAAAATGGGGTTTCACTTAAACTTAATAAAACACACACAAATGGCAAGTGTACCAATTGTGTAAGTAATATAGTCGCGGTAAGAACCGAGTATCAATCCGTAGACACGTAAATTTCAATATTAAATCCTTGCATTTTAAAATAACCGTAAGAAATATCTAAAAAGTTTTAGTTTTTAAAAGTAATTTTTAAAGTGACATATAACAATAATATAAAGCAAGCAAAAATATGATAATGGAAATATTTAAGATTTAAAAGCTAACACCTTAACTTTAGAATCCACTTGACTTGTTTTGATGGTAAAATCGAATATATGACAAATTCACTATTTTAATTTGTTTATAGAAAAGAGTAGTCACTAGTTATAGATAACTATTCCTTTGATTTTTTTGGAAAACTAGTATGAATTATACAAACTAATCACCTCAAATCATAATTGTAAGTGAACCTTTATGTTGAATTTTAAGGATATAGATTATCATTCAATTACGAAACTCAAATCTAACAACCGTTCGGAAAGATTACATGAAAAACACATAATCCACCTATGGTTGATTAAAATAGACAAAGTTCAAGTATTCCCTTAATTTATGAATTTTCAACCCAAGTGTAATATCATAATAGTTGTGTTAACAAAATACTTATAATATTACTAAATTAAGAATATCAATTCATAACAAATGTTCAATATTTTCAAATCTAAACATGAGGATATGTGTTTAACCAATTTTCATGTTAATATGCAAGAATTATTTTAACTATTTCTAGATTAAAAGTTATAAAGTTGCAAAATCAACATTTATAAATAAATGATAGAATCAATAGTCTTTCAACATAACAAGACATACCATTTATAATTCTTGTATATTAATTTCAATTGTTTAAACACAATATTTTATCAAAGGATAACCAAGAATTAATCATTATATCAACATAAAATTACCATATATTATTTCGAACCATCAAAAGTTATCAAGTTTCATCATAAGTAAAGGTGATATGAAGAGTTTAGCTCATGATACTAATGAAATATACATCAAAATAAAAAAACAAAGCATTCATAATTAACTTTAAGATAATCTAACCCAAGAACCAAGCTGTATGATTATGTGAATGCTATAACTCCTTGTTGATGTTGTATGGATCTTCAAGAGCTTCTTCATGCCTTCAATCTTCTGGAATTATGGTGATAAGGGAGTGTTTTTATGTATGTAATTTGGTGTGTGTAGAAGAGAACACAAAAGGCCAATTTATAGGCAAACTGCTGCAGGAGGCATAAGGTATGCCAAATTCTGCACAGCCCATACTGGTCCCCAAATCTCTGACAGAATATCTCTTGTACGCATGTGTACACACTTGACCATGGGGGCGTGCCAATTCAAGCATGGGCTGTGTGAACCATTGTTGGCCGACAATTGTCCTTTTTGCTTCATCATGTTAGGCATCGGGTTGTGCCAAAGTGGGCACATGGCTTTGCTTGACCTTGCTAGATGACAAATTGTACTTTTCTTTTTGTTATAGTAGACACCAGGTTGTGCCTGAATGAGCGCATGGTTGTGCTTGACTATGCATTGGGTTGTGGCTTCCTGGGCATGGGGCATGCTTCGCGCTGGAAGTTCATTTCATCGCCATTTTTTCTAGAAAATTGCTCGTTTCTCTTTTATTAGCTCGCTTATCCTTGGAAATTCAAATTAAACAAGTTAAGTATCAATTCCAACTAAAATTCCCAAGAAATACCACAGATTAGAGAGTATTTGATGTATAAAAGATGTATAATTTTGTGTACATGAAAATTCTCCAAATGGCAAGGATACCGTAGCTATAACATCCCCAAAAAGTTAAGGTGGTGCCGAAGAAAGGCACACGAACAACCCAACCAACAGAGATTTTATGAATATATGTAGTGACATAGTAAAAGATGGTTTGTATTTATGAGTTTCTTTTTATGCAAAATTACACGTTCTCACAATGTTCACTCACACTTGGTTTTATTTCTGATTATACATGTAATGTTGTATGTATATGAACACTCTTGTCAAAATGCAACTTGTGAAAAATAAGCTTGTCGAGGGACCATTCTCCACCCACTTATTGAAATGTTTGCATAAACAGGGAGGTAATATATGTTGGTGTTTTGTTTGGATAGAGTGTGGAAAGTTTGTTGGTTTAAGGTTCATGGGTTTAAAAGAAAAGTAATTATAAACAAATGTAACTTGATCGGGAGCTGTGATAAATATTCCATGTTTTTACAATAATTGCTCCTTTCATCACCTTTTGTGTATGGTGATCTTTTATTTTTCAACATAACAAAAATAGTGACCAACAACTTAAACATATGTCTTGACTTCCGTTGGTCTTCTTGAAACTTGATATTTAAGTAAAAATGATGTAAAATTGTTTGAAATTGAAGAGGTTGATGTGGTTAGATGATTTTGTGTTGGCTATAAGGAAATATTTCTTTGAAGTAGGGTTAATGTGGTTTATGATGGTGTTTGAGGAAATGTTTGTGTATGTCATATATTACCTCCATCTTTATACAAACATTTCGTTTGGATCTCGAAAGGTATGCCCAAACAAGTTCTAATTCACACGAAACAAATGACTCACTCAATCCGCCAAAACATAACCGATGATATATTGTAATAAGGCTTGAAGCTTTTCTCCCGGAAACGGAGGGATTGGGTTTAAACGCCACATTTTGCATAAAGTTTTTCTCAATAAATACAAACCATATTTTCGGTATTCACATTAAAATAAAGTTGATTCGGTGGTTGGTTTGTACAAGCACTTTTCCGGAAAACAACCTTAACCCTCGGTTTTGTCAAAATTTATTAAAGGCTTAACAGTATTTTATTTATTATTATTAATATATATATATATATATATATTTTAAATAATTGACACAAAAATTAAAATTTGGAGAGATTTTTCGAAAATATCTTATTGGACAAAACAAAAGTTCAAGTAAACCCCTCCCCACACTTGAATGTCACATTGCCTCAATGTGAAAAGATAAATAAAAATGCAATACAAAATGTAGGGAAAGGATGAAAAGTAACTCCCCTATATGTCGGCGATGTAGGGCTGCATCCGAAACGACATTTGTCTTCCAGGTAGATGTTTCAACGAAAGAGGCAACAACCATCCAAACAAACATCTAAATAAAAGTTATAAAAATAAGATAATATAATGTCTAGACTGGGCATGCAACAACTAGTACCCAAAAATGCTGAAAATTTTCTAGACATTTCGTGAAAAAGAGTTTTTTTTTTAAGCAATAACTTTGTGCAAGTGCCAAGTTTTTGGTTAAGGGTCCTGGCTGAACCCGGGACTTTCTTTCAAGGGTTCTTGGAATGGAGGAACATTACCTCCGAGATGGTTCCTATTTGATCTTCGATGTAGGGTTTTAAACGATGACCATTGACTTTAAATGACTGACCAACTCCATTTTTTATTTCCGCAGTCCCGTAATTGAAAACCTTCTTTACCAAGTATGGGCCAGACCAACGAGATTTAAGTTTTCCGGGAAATAAAGGCAACCTAGAGTTGTAAAGCAAAACACGATCACCCGTTTTGATTACTTTGTGTTTTTTCAAACGCTTATCGTGTAACAACTTAGTGTGTTCCTTATAGATTGTGGAATTCGCATAAGCTTGATTTCTTAATTCTTCCAGCTCATGAATTTGTATGAACCGAGTCTCGCTTGCATCGACCAAGTCAAGATTAACGGCTTTTAACGCCCAGTATGCTCGGTGCTCCAATTCCACAGGAAGATGACAAGCTTTTCCATAAATCAACCTAAACGGTGTGGTACCGGTAGGAGTTTTGTGAGTGGTTCGTAAAGCCCATAATGCGTCATCTAACTTTTCACACCAATTCTTACGATTTTGCCCGACTGTTTTCTCAAGAATTCACTTAATGCCCCGGTTAGCGACTTCAACTTGCCCGCTGGTTTGCAGGTGGTATGGTGTTGAAAATATGTGGTGGACACCATAGCGAGACAATGCCTTTTCCATCTAGGCATTGCAGAAATGTGTTCCACGGTCACTAATGAGTGCTTTTGGGACACCAAAGCGTGTGAACAATTTTTTTAGGAATTTAACAACTACCCTAGCATTGTTGGTGGGTAACGCCTGATCTTCTACCCATTTTGAAAAATAATCAACAGCAACTAGGATATACCGATTTCCAAATGAAGTCGGGAATGGTCCCATAAAGTCAATCCCCCAAACATCGAACACTTCACAAACTTGTATGGCCTTTTGAGGCATTTCATCTCGTGCAGAAATGTTGCTTGCTCGTTGGCATGCATCATAAGATTTTACAAGGTCATGAGCATCTCTAAAGATGGTGGGCCAGAAGAAACCGGCATTAAACACCTTATTTTCAGTGGATGTGACCCCATGATGTCCTCTTGTGGGTCCTTCATGACAATGTTGGAGGATTTTGGTTGCTTCATCTCCGAACATACATCGACGAACGACTTGATCGGCTCCGGTCCTGAACAAGTGTGGATCCTCCCAAAAATAATTTTTGGCATCGGAAAAGAATTTTCTTCTTTGTTGATGTGTCAAACCTTTGATCATGATCCCACTTGCGAGATAGTTGGCAATGTCAGCAAACCATGGACATTCCTCTTCGTTTGTTTGGATATACATAAGAAGTTCGTGGGTGAATTTGTCATTTATATGGGACCCCACTAATTCTTCTAAAGCTGGGCATTCCAAACAGGAGAGGTGGTCGGCTGCTACATTCTCGACGCCTTTCTTATCTTTGATTTCAATATCGAATTCTTGAAGAAGCAGAATCCATCGGATTAAGCGAGGTTTAGCATCTTGTTTGCTAAAAAGATATTTAATGACTGCATGGTCTGTGTAGACAATTGTTTTGGAAAGGATAAGATAAGAACGAAACTTATCAAATGCAAATACTACTGCCAACAACTCCTTCTCAGTGGTGGTGTAGTTTTCTTAAGCATCATTAAAAGTTTTGCTGGCGTAGAAAATAGAATGAAAGTGCTTATCTTTTCTTTGACCCAACACTGCCCCAACTGCGAAATCACTTGCATCACACATGAGTTCAAATGGGAATGTCCAGTCCGGAGCTACCATGATAGGGGCATCAACAAGCTTATCCTTTAAAAATTGGAATGCTTTTAGACATTCCTCTGAGAACACGAAGGGAGCATCATTTTCTAGAAGTTGTGTCATTGGTCGAGCTATTTTTGAAAAGTATTTTATGAAGCGGCGATAAAAACCAGCATGGCCAAGAAAACTTCGAATGGATTTGACAGACGTGGGTGACGGGAGCTTTGAAATGGTCACGACCTTTGCTTTATCGACCTCAAGTCCTGCCTGGGATATCTTGTGTCCCAAGGACAATGCCTTCTCTAACCATAAAGTGACATTTTTCTCAGTTCAATACAAGATTGGCTTCTTCATATCTTGTTAACATTTTTCTCAAGTTCTCAAGACAGTGATCAACAGAATTTCCAAAAACAAAGAAATCATCCATGAATACCTCCATAGAGTCCTCGATCATGTCATGAAAAATAGCCACCATACAACGTTGAAAAGTGGTCGGGGTATTACACAGCCAAAGGGCATTCGCCGGTAGGCAAATGTGCCATAAGGGCATGTGAATGTCGTTTTCTCCTGATCTTCAGGGGAGATAGGAATTTGGAAGTATCCAGAAAAACCATCAAGAAAACAATAATACATCTTCCCTGATAGACGCTCAAGCATCTAATCAATGAAAGGAAGGGGAAGTGATCTTTTCTTGTGGCGTCGTTTAGTTTGCGGTAATCAATGCAAACTCTCCAGCCTGTGATGGTTCTCATAGGAATTAATTCATTCTTATCATTTGTTACCACCGTCATACCACCCTTTTTTGGTACAACTTGTATTGGTCTTACCCAAGGGGAATCGGAGATTGGGTATATCAATCCAGCATTGAGCAGCTTAATGACTTCTTTCTTTACAACGTCTTGCATGTTTGGATTCAAACGTCTTTGATGCTGCACGACAGGTTTGAAGTCCTCTTCCATCAGGATTTTGTGAGTGCAAAATGATGGACTGATTCCTTTGATGTCCATGATTTTCCAAGCAGCTGCTTTCTTATGGAGTTTGAGAACATCAAGCAATCTTTTCTTTACCTCATTTGATAAACAGGAAGAGATGATGACGGGTAATTAAGATTTACCATCGAGAAAGGCTTACTCGAGATGGGAGGGAAGTTCCTTAAGTTCAAGAACTGGCGGGTCTTCAACTGAAGGTTTCGCCTTTGGTTCCAATTTGCGGTCAACTGTCTCGTACGTCTCTTGATGTTCATTTGCCTCCTGATCCTCAGTAGATTGCTCCTCATAGATGATGGAGTATGCTTTTTCTCAATCAGCCGAGTGTTGCATGCTTCCTTTTCAATGGTTTCGCGAAAGTGACAACTTACTATAGACTCACACACGTCAATATAATAAACTGAACCATCAGTGTGTTGCGGGTGTTTCATGGATCTGCCTATATCGAATGTTACCTCCTCATCTTCAAACCTTAGTGTGAGCTTGCTTGTGCAAACATCAATGAGAGCCTTAGCGGTGGCTAGAAATGGTCTTCCTAAGATGAGGGGTTCAGATTTGTCCTCGTCCATATCGAGGATTACAAAGTCTACCGGAAAAACAAATTTATCAATTTTGACTAACATGTTTTCAACTATGCCCCTAGGATATTTCACTGATCAATCGGCTAGCTGGATGCTCATGCGGGTTGGTTTTGGTTCTTCTAGTCCTGGTTTATAAAAAAACGCATATGGCATCAAGTTAATGCTAGCTCCAAGATCAGCTAGGGCATTGTTGAAAAATAGATCTCCTATTAAGCAAGGGATGGTAAAACTCCCTGGATCGGTCTTCTTTGTCGGTAGCTTGTTTTGAAGGACAGCAGAGCATTCTTCATTCAGAGTTACATGTGACAGCTCTTCCAACTTTCTCTTGTCTGTCAACACATCGTTTAGGAACTTTGCATACTTTGGCATTTGAGAGATGGCTTCGATGAAAGGAAGATTGATATGCAATTATTTGAAGAGTTCAAGGAATTTGATATACTAGGCTTCCATCTTTTCTTTCTTCAGACGGTTTGGGTAAGGAATGGGTTGGACATATGGTTTTACTGGTTCTCTGACTTATGCGGTACTTGCTGGGACTTTCCGATCATGCACCTTGTCAGGAATCTCAGTCCTATCATCAACTGGCTGTGATTGGAATACTAAATCTTGTCTGGTCTGGCCACTTCTTAATGTTATGGCATTAGCCTAAGCATTTGGGTTTGTTACTGTGTTGCTTGGAAGACCACCAGGTTGTCTTTCAGAAAGCAATTGGGCTAGTTGACTCACTTGATTTTCGATGATTTGTAAAGATGCCTTCTTATCCCTTAAATCCGCCTCATTTTTCTGGAACCTTTCTTCGGTCAATTTGTTTGAAGTTTCAGTACTGGCTAAGAGTCGTGTTAAAAGAATCTCCACAGTATCCCCACTATTTGGGTGTTGACTGGAGCTTGGCCCTTGGCTGTGGTATTGAGGTTTTGGTTGGGCTGGATGAGTTTGGTTAAAAGGACGCTTGTCAAACCCAGGCGGTGTTTGATTGTTTGCTCCATCCTTCCAGGTAAAATTAGGATGATTCCTCCAACCAGGGTTATATGTGTTCCCGAATGTGTTGTTTTGTCGGCTCACAAAATCAACATCTTCAAACATCATGCTTTGCTGGCAATATTTCATTTTGTGTTCGCCCCCACAAGTGTTGCACTTAGTCTTTGCTTTCACCAACTCTGTTTGTAGTTGCTCAAACTTCTTTGAGAGTGCTTCGAGTTGTGCAGTGACAAGAGTTTTGGAGTCAACATGGTGCATACCCTTGTGTGATGGGGTTGATCGTGGTGGGTTGTACGCGAAGCTTTTCTTGGCTGCTTTCTCTAGAACCTCGAATGCTTCGTTGGGAGATTTGATTCCAAGCTCTCCACCGGCGATTTGATCAATTGCCTGCTTGTTTTGGCTAGATTGGGCATCGAAGAACGTTTGAACTTGGAGCCATTTGTTCAACCCATGGTATGGGAATCTTCTTAGCAAGCCCTTGTATCTCTCCCAGGCTGCGTGCAATGACTCGTCTTCGTCGGTTCTGAATCCGGTGATGCTGGCTCGGTACTTTGCTGTTTTGTCTGGTGGAAAATATTTTAGGAGGAACTGCTCTACCATCTGGTCCCAATTGGTAATGGTGTCAGATGGTAGTGACTCTAGCTAATCCAAGGCATAGCCTCGGAGAGAGAATGGAAAAAAGCTTGAGCCTAATTTGGTCATTAGAGCAGTTTTGGATTTTTAAAGTACTGAATATTCGTAAGAATCGTGATATATGTAACAAGGGATCTTCATCGAGAAGCCCATGGAATTCAATAGAATTTTCCACCATATGAATGATGTTGGATTTGATTTCGAAGTTTATAGTGATTTCCGGTGGTGCTAAGCCACTTCCATAACCTTCGAGGGTCGGCATGCCATATTGGTTCATGTTAGGTTCGTTTTCTGGCCCATTTTGTTTCGCCATTTTTTGTTCTGTTATGGTTTCTTCGGTTATTACGTCCGCAAACACCTCGTTTTCGATTGTCTCAGCTACTACACGTGAACGGTTGTGTAACCTTTGGTGAAGGTGATGTTCGGGTTCCGAAAGTGGTGAAACAAGCTCAGGTGCGGGCGTGGTGGACATTCATTACTTAAGAAAATATATAAAGAAAACTTAACAACTAAAAGTGAACTACAAGTAAAGCGGAAATAAATAAGCTCTCTTTATTTTTAATTAGACTAAAACTAAATAAACTAAAATGAACAAAATTTAATTTAGTTTTTTTTTTGTAAACTAAGATTTTGTTCAATTATAAACAACGATTAAAATAAAAACTTAGATTAGTATTAAAATTTTACCATGTACTCGGCAACGGCGTCAAAAACTTGATGTGTGTGATATATATATATATATATATATATATATATATATATATATATATATATATATATATATGTTTTTATTAAATATTATTCACACTTTCTCGGGTTTTAAAAATGGGTTTTCACCCACACAAATGGCAAGTGTACCAATCTTGTAAGTAATATAGTCGCGGTAAGAACCGAGTATCAATCCGTGGACACGTAAATTTCAATATTAAATCCTTGCATTTTAAAATAACCGTAAGAAATATCTTAAAAGTTTTATTTTTTAAAGTGACTTATAACAATTTTAGCAAGCAAAACTATGATAATGGAAATATTTAAGATTTAAAGCTAACACCTTAACTTTAGAATCCACTTGACTTGTTATGATGGTAAACTAAAATAAATGACAAACTCACTATTTTAATTTGTTTATGGAAAAGAGTAGTCACTAGTTATAGTTAATTATTCCTTTGATTTTTTTGGAAAACTAGTATGAATTATACAAACTAATCATCTTAAATCATAATTTTAAGTGAACCTTTATGTTGAATTTTAAGGATATAGATTATCATTCAATTACGAAACTCAAATCTAACAACCGTTCGGAAAGATTACATGAAAAACACATAATCCACCTATATGTTTTTGTGTGCGTGTGTATTTCATTGATGATAAATTTTGTGTGTAGGTTATATGTTTTTCATGTGTAGGTTATATGTTGTATTATTCTTAGAACAAGTGTAGATTATACGTTTTTGTGTAGGTTGTATGTTCTTTGTTGATTTTTAATGCAAACACATGTAAAATAGTATTTTTGGTATTATTCATTATAATGTAAGTATGTTTTTATGGATATTAATATATTGAGTTGTAAAAAATTAGTTTTGGATAGAAAGAAATTTTAATGTATGAATAAATTATACTTGTGTAGGATAAAAATTCAAGACACAAAAAATAAGTTACAAAAATAAATGAGTTTTTAATATTTTTCGATTATAATAATTTAATTAGTTATATTAATTAAGTAAATAAGTATATGGTTTATTAGTTATATTAATTGAAGAAAGAGAATGATCTACTTTCTTTATTTAGCTTTAAGCATTTAAAACTTAATACAAAACTAGTGGCTCATATTCATTTCTCATATTTCTTGCAGTAATATCATTTCTCTCTTGAAACATCCCCTATATCTACTATTATAATAAACAAAAATAATAATTGTGCCACATGTCACCTAATTCAATTGTATCTCTTTATGACTTCAATTTACTTTTAAATATCTTTTATCAATAATTTCTAGGTGAAGTTCGATATATATATATATATATATGTGTGTGTGTGTGTGTGTGTGTGTGTGTGTGTGTGTGTGTGTGTGTGTGTGTGTGTGTGTGTGTTTAAGTTCAAGAAAAAATCAAATTATTGCAAGAAATATGATAAATGAATATGAGTCACTAGTTTTATTTTAGGTTTTAAATATTTAAAAATAAATAAAAAAGTTGTAAATGCAACAATAAATGCACTCTCTCTCTCTCTCCAATTAATAAAACTAATATAACCATAGTAAATCTCTCTTTATTTAATATATCTAACTAATTAAATATAATAATTAAAAAGATAAAAACACTACTTTAGTTTTATTTTTTATTTACACATTCTTTATTTTATTCAACATAAATACAATTTATTCATATAATATTATTCTTTATATTAAAAAAAATAATTTCCACTCAATTTATTAGCATGTTTTTAGCACTAAATATCAAACATAATATATATTATTTTTCAATTGATATGCCAATAAAAATTGTTGTCATAAATAATAATAAAAAATATCAAAAAATGTGTCCATTAAATGTAAACAATAAATATACAACCTACACAAAGTTATATAACCTACACTTGTTTTGAGCGATAAAAACGTACAACATACAAAAACATACAACTTACATATGGAATTCGACATCAACAATTATATAAACTACTTAAAGATACACATATCTTACACATGCGTAGGTTATATGTTTTACGTATGTCGGTTATATGTTTTTTTATTCTTAGAACAAGTGTAAGTTATATGTTTTTGTGTAGGTTGTATATTTTTCATTGACATTTAATGCAAACATGTGTAAGATAGTTTTTTGTATTATTCATCACAATGTAACTACGTGTTGATGGATATTGATATGTTGAGTTTGAAGAAATTGGTTTTGAATAAAAAGAAATTAATGTATGAATAAATTGTAGAGAAATCTGCATTTTGTCTCCCTGGAAAATAACGTCGCGAGATGGAATAACCATTGAAAAAGATTTTGCGAACTTTGACTCCCTGTGTTACTCCGGCGGGTTCTTCTGACTCCTACCGTCAGTTGACCGTAGGTATTTTAGTAATAATACCAACATATTAAGGGTATTTTTGTAATCTTCTAATAAATAATAAATAATAAATATAATAATAATAATAGTAATAATATTAATAATATAATAATAATAAATAGAACTAATAATAATCTAGAACAACAGCTTCATCATCTTCATAACATCATCAGCTTCATCATCTTCATAACATCAAGAACAACATCATCTCATCTTCATCAACATCTCATCTTCATCAACAACAACCTTAAATCCTCAAACCCACCACCAAGTAATCCCTCTTAATATCATCATCTTCATCATCAATTTCATAACAAGTAATCAAATCCTCAAACCCTAGATTTCATCACTCAATCCTCAAACCCTAGAATTCATCACTCAAACCCTCAAATCTCTCAAATCCCACCACCAATCGCTTCAATAATTCAACCACCACACCCATAAATCATTCCGATCAAAACCCCTAACCACCGTCGCCATGTATTCCGGCCATCACGCCGCCGCCACGGCAACCACCGTCGCCATGGTTTCCGGTCATCACGTTTTCCGGTTATCTCGTTTTTCCGGCCTTCACACCGCCGCCACGGCAACCACCGCCGCCGATTCGTTTTCTAGGGTTTTGTAATTCATCCGGATCTTAATAATAATAATAATAATAATAATAATAATAATAATAATAATAATAATAATAATAATAATAATAATCAAGCCGCTCAACATCATCCCCCGTGTTCGCGGTCGAACCCGGCTTTTATTTGGCCGCCGCCAATGTCCAAGACGACCACGGTGGTGGAGGAGGACATTGGGTTTCCGGTGAGTGATGCGTGACATAAGATTATTATTATTATTATTATTATTATTATTATTATTATTATTATTATTATTATACCAAACTTAAGAATTTGGGCAGCCATGGATGAAGATTTCTAGGTTAGATGATGAAGATTACTGTGTTAGATGATGAAGACGAAGATATAGGGGTAAATGGGTCATTTCCCTTATTTTTAACGATTCAACGACGGGTCAACAGACGGTAGGAGTCAGAAGAACCCGCCGGAGTAACACAGGGAGTCAAAGTTCGCAAAATCTTTTTCAGTGGTTATTCCATCTCGCGACGTTATTTTCCAGGGAGACAAAATGCATATTTCTCTAAATTGTATTTGTGTAAGATAAAATTTTTGTGTGTATGTTATATGTTTTTGTGTGCGTGTGTATTTCATTGATGATAAAATTTTTGTGTAGATTATATGTTTTTCGTGTGTACGTTATATGTTGTATTATTCTTATAACAAGTGTAGATTATACATTTTTGTGTAGGTTGTATGTTCTATGTTGATTTTTAATGCAAATACATGAAAAATAGTATTTTGGTATTATTCATTATAATGTAAGTATGTTTTTATAGATATTAATATACAGAGTTGGAAGAATTTAGTTTTGGATAGAAAGAAATTTTAATGTATGAATAAATTATACTTGTGTAGGATAAAAATTCAAGACACAAAAAATAAGTTTTCAAAATAAATGAGTTCTTAATATTTATCGATTATAATAATTTAATTAGTTATATTAATTAAGTAGATAAGTATATGGTTTATTAGTTATACTAATTGAAGAAAGATAATGATTAATACTCTCTTTATTTAGCTTTAAGCATTCAAAACTTAATACAAAACTAGTGGCTCATATTCATTTCTCACATTTCTTGCAGTAATATCATTTCTCTCTTGAACCATCCCCTATATATATATATATATATATAGGATTAGGATCATGTGAGAACTAATTTGAGATTGAGAACCATTTTGAACCACAAAAAGAATTGTTTTTAAGAAAAATAAATAGTATATAAAACAAAAAAAAGCGAAAATTAAAAAAGTAAAAAAAAACCAAAAAAAATTTATTTCTCATCCCGGTTTCATACAAAAAAATAAAAAATGAGTATCAGTTTAGGAAAATTATACATATATGTATAATACGTATTTTTTAATTTTATACACGTATGTACAATTAAGAAAAATGATAATGTACATATGTGTACATTATATAAATCGAGATTAAAAAAATATATAAATATGTGTGTAATAAAGTTTGTTTTATTTTATGAAATCGGGATTAAAAATAAAAAATTATGGTTTTTTACTTTTACAATTTTTTTTTTTTGATTTATAATTTTTAAAGGGGATTTTTGTGCCTAAAATGGTTCTTAAAGTTCTGAATTTCAAAACGTTCTCTTAGGATCCTTACCCTATATATATATATATATATATATATATATATATATATATATATAGGGTAAGGATCCTAAGAGAACGTTTTGAAATTGAAAACTTTGAGAACCATTTTGGACCACCAAAAAAACCTTTAGAAAAAATATTTAAAAATATTATAAAACAAAAATTTTCAAAAAGTAAAAAACCAAAATTCTTATATTTCATTCCGGTTTCATAAAAAAAATTCGTATTATACACATGTGTATAATTTCATTTAATCTCTAGTTACGTAAGTACACATATATACATTATCATTTACCTTAAATTGTACATATGTGTATAATAAAAAACATGTATGTACATATTATACATATATGTATAATTTAACTAAACTGGGACTTTTTTTTAATGAAACTGGGATGATAAAAAGGAATTTTGGTTTTTTACTCTTTTTATATTTGCGTTTTTTTTTTATGATTTTCTTTTGGAGTTTTTTGTGGTCCTAAATGTTCTCAAAGTTCTCAATTTCAAAATAGTTCTCACATGATCCCAATTATGTGTGTGTGTATATATATATATATATTAGTTTTTATCCCCGTATTACGGGGTTGTTTTATTTTATTTGTTTCTAATATTTATATATTTTTTGAATTTTTATTGTATGAAAGTTAATAATATACTTATGATTTGATGATAAATTGTTTCACTAATAAATGAGATGTTATAGCCCGGTTTAAAAACTATATGAGTTTGATGAGACCCAAGAACCGTTTATTTTATTTTCTATAAAATTGGTTTTTTAATTATAAATAATACATATTTTTTTATAAATTAATCAGATATTAATTTTTAGTATATCCCTACTTTATAGGATTTTTAAATCAAATATTTGGTGAGATTAGTTTTTAATGTAATGAGATGTTATAACCCGTTTAAGAAATATGTAGGTTTGATGAGACTCATACCCGTGAATTCAAGTCAAATGCATGAGAAGTCTCCATTTAAAAATCAAACAAATTTGGTGACTCCAAAAAAAGGGGAGCGACCACATCTCGACACGTAGGATTTTTATGGTTTCGTTTATATATATTATAGATATAACTCACTATATAGAATATTACCCAACCTACACATATTACTAACTATAATGTTGTTCTTTAACATGTCCTGCTTCAGCTGAAATGGAAGAATCTAAATGCTTCAAGTGTCCACCTTGTGTTGTGACTCTTACACTTTATTTGGGCTTCTGATGTGTGTGATATATATATGTTTTTATTAAATATTTTTCACACTTTGTCGGATTTTAAAAATGGGTTTTCACTTAAACTTAATAAAACACACACAAATGGCAAGTGTACCAATCGTGTAAGTAATATAGTCGCGGTAAGAACCGAGTATCAATCCGTGGACACGTAGATTTCAATATTAAATCCTTACATTTTAAAATAATCATAAGAAATATCTTAAAAGTTTTAGTTTTTAAAAGTAATTTTTAAAGTGACTTATAACAATAATATAAAGCAAGCAAAATATGATAATGGAAATATTTAAGATTTAAAATCTAACACCTTAACTTTAGAATCCACTTGACTTCTTATGATGGTAAACTCAAATGTATGACAAATTCACTATTTTAATTTGTTTATGGAAAAGAGTAGTCACTAGTTATAGATAACTATTCCTTTGATTTTTTGGAAAACTAGTATGAATTATACAAACTAATCACCTCAAATCATAATTGTAAGTGAACCTTTATGTTGAATTTTAAGGATATAGATTATAATTCAATTACGAAACTCAAATCTAACAACCGTTCGGAAAGATTACATGAAAAACACCTAATCCACCTATGGTTGATTAAAGTAGACAAAGTTCAAGTATTCCCTTAATTTATGAATTTTCTACCTAAGAGTAATATCATAATAGTTGTGTTAACAAAATACTTATAATATTACTAAATTAAGAATATCAATTCATAACAAATGTTCAATCTTTTCAAATCTAAACATGAGGATATGTGTTTAACCAATTTTCATGTTAATATGCAAGAATTATTTTAACTATTTCTAGATTAAAAGTTATAAAGTTGCAAAAACAACATTTATAAATAAATGATAGAATCAATAGTCTTTCAACATAACAAGACATACCATTTATAATTCTTGTATATTAATTTCAATTGTCTAAACACAATATTTTATCAAAGGATAACCAAGAATTAATCATTATATCAACATAAAATTACCATATATTATTTCAAACCATCAAAAGTTATCAAGTTTCATCATAAGTAAAGGTGATATGAAGAGTTTAGCTCATGATACTAATGAAATATACATCAAAATAAAAAAAACAAAGCATTCATAATTAACTTTAAGATAATCTAACCCAAGAACCAAGCTGTATGATTATGTGAATGCTATAACTCCTTGTTGATGTTGTATGGATCTTCAAGAGCTTCTTCATGCCTTCAATCTTCTGGAATTATGGTGATAAGGGAGTGTTTTTGTGTATGTAATTTGGTGTGTGTAGAAGAGAACACAAAAGACCAATTTATAGGCAAACTGCTGCAGGAGGAATAAGGTATGCCAAATTCGGCACAGCCCATACTGGTCCCCAGATCTCTGACAGGATATCTCTTGTACTTGAAGCATGTTCACACACTTGACCATGGGGGTGTGCCAATTCAAGCATGGGCTGTGTGAACCATTGTTGGCCGACAATAGTCCTTTTTGCTTCCATCATGTTAGGCATCGGGTTGTGCCAAAGTGGGCACATGGCTTTGCTTGACCTTGCTAGATAACAAATTGTACTTTTCTTTTTGTTATGGTAAACACCATGTTGTGCCTGAATGAGCGCATGGTTGTGCTTGACTATGCATTGGGTTGTGTCTTCCTGGGCATGGGAAATGCTTTGCCCTGGAAGTTCATTTCATCGCGATTTCTTCTATAAAATTGCTCGTTTATCTTTTATTAGCTCGTTTATCCCTGGAAATTCAAATTAAACAAGTTAAGTATCGGTTCCAACTAAAATTCCAAAGAAATACCACATATTGGAGCATATTTGATGTATAAAAGATGTATAATTGTGTACATCAGCTTCCTTTTGGGCTCCAACTTCAGCTCCTAGCTTTCTCGGGCCTCCATGTTTGGGTTTAGATCATAGGGCTAAAATCCCAACTTGGACTATGAGGTTAATTAAGGCCCAAAACCAAAACTCTAACTTTGTTGCATCTTCTTTTACAAAATATATACCCTAATAAAATTTTCTCTAATAAAAGAAATACAACTAATCTACTTATTATTACAAACCAATATAAAATAAATAAATAGATTACAAACCCAAATAAATGAATATTAAAACCATATTGAATAATTGAATAAATCACAACACAAACACACATCCAAACACAAGGTCACGGCTAGGTTATAAACAAGCAAATACATATCCGAATATGCAAACTATGTAAATCCAAAATTTTTCCCCTTTTAACCCTTAAATTTTTCGGCCAAGGTTACGCAAACCGAAAACTTTGGGTTTTTTTTCCAAACAAAATAATCAATCATCCAAATGACTTAATTCTTCAAGATTACCACATGCATGTAAAGTATAATCTTGAACAACAAAAGGGGTAACCAAAAGCCCGAAAACTTTCGGCTATATGGTGAACCACACCATAAAACCCGAAAATTTTAAGATCTATTGAAGCATGTATCCGTATAAGCGGCTCTGATACCATTGTTGGGTTTTTAACAAGATTATCAAAGTCATACAAACCCATTTATATGAAAAACACAACGGATAATTAAGTTTTAAATCTTGTTAATTAGATGAATATAAAACTCATTTTATATGCAAAACCCAAGCCCCGAATCCGTATACGAATTTGCATGCTTACAAATATAAACATTCATAGGGTGTTTATGTAATATACCTTCAAGAGCCCAAGAAATGAAGAAGATGAAGATATGAATGGCGAGTCTTCAAGATAGAAGAACCTCAAGCATTTATACCCTTGAAGCTTCCAACAAACACCTTTGTTATGCTAGGTCTTACACTTGAAAAACACCCTCTTGTTCTTGCTTCCCTTGGCCGAAATTAGAGAGAGGAAGAAGAGAAAGTAGTAAAGTGATGGATTTACTTGTGTGTGAGAGAGAGAAAGAAAAATGCAACCAATGCACCTCTCAAGTTGGCCGATGGATTTACTTGCATGTCTTGAAATTATAAAGTAGTAAAGTGACGAGAGAGGGAGAGGGGGGAAAAGGGGGCGGCCAAAAGGAATATCCCGCCCAACCATTTCAAACTCAAAACTTTATATTTACCACTTATGTTATAATATAACATAAAATAATTCAAGAATCATGCAAATCCAAAATTCTTTGCATGTTGTCATTTAACCAACTTAAAGAACATAGTACATGCAAAATGCAAATTGCAGTAAGTCTTGCATATTGTTATTTAACCAACTTAAATAACATGGTATATGCAAAATGCAAACTGCAGTAAGTCTTGCATATTGTTATTTAAACAACTTAAATAACATGGTATATACAAAATGCAAAATCTCTCATAACATAAATTATCCATATAATTTATTTATTTCACAAGTGCAAATATTTAGAAGCCCAATTTCCAAATATTCTAAGTGTTGATATTTATTTGTTAGATCATATCTCAAATAAATATCGTGGTGTTTGTCTAGCTTGTTATTAGGTATGACCCGACTTGGATCATAACGTACTAGACATATCAATTATAATATGTGTCTTGGGCAGACCGAGTCCAACACATGGCTGCACTTATATAAGCCAATTCTACTTTATTAACTATTTGGTTGCACTAATAGACGAATGATCACTAACATGTCATCAACTCGGCCCGTACTTTAATTATTTATTAAAGTAAAATAAGTAAAAAAAATTGACGGGTATTGAGGGGTGTAAATGTAAAGAAGTCAAGTTATTTGTGAATTACTCGAGATCGGTTAGTCAAATGTTCAAATTTAGCCAAACATGAATGGAGCTCATGTAGTAGACCTTAGCCTAAATGAACCTAAAATTTATATATATTTTATTAAATATATCAAATATATATTTAAAAATCATAATTATTACTATTATTATATAAAATCTTTTTAACGCACTGAAACGTAGTAGTACTAGCTGTTTAGCGTGCTGAAGCTGCTGAAACGTAGTAGTACTAGCTGTTTAGCGTGCCGAAGCTGCTGAAACAGCTAGTACTACTGCTGAAACGTGTTGAATTGCTGATAAACAATCTGATTAAGTGCTGAAACGTGCTTAAACTTAGCGTATTCCAAGTTTTAAGGGGTTGATGTCACGGAGTTGTCGTGTGGTGCTTGAAGGGATTTATTCCAAGTTTTAACCTTGGGAAGACCTCAGGAATGATCGCCACCTCTTCCAACTCATTGCAAGACACTAAAATCGTTTATGTTAATAAACGAATGATAAAGCATGTGATTAAGGACAAAAGCGATACATAGATTTCTAAAATTTAAAATTAATAGTGTGATTTGAGAAAGTACCACTTTATGTAGCAAGGACAAAGACTTAGAAATCCTTTTGTCCATTATAATTCAATTGTATCTCTTTATAACTTCAATTTACTTTTAAATATCTTTTATCAATAAGTTCCAGGTGAAGTTCGTTAAATATATATATATATATATATATATATATGTGTGTGTGTGTGTGTGTGTGTTTAAGTTCAAGAAAGAAATCAAATTATTGCAAGAAATGAGAGAAATGAATATGAGCTACTAGTTTTATTTTAGGTTTTAAATATTTAAAAATAAATAAAAAAGATGTAAATGTAACAATAAATGCACACTCTCTCTCTCTCCAATTAATAAAACTAATATAACCATAATAAATCTCTCTCTAATTAATATATTTAACTAATTTAACTATAATAATTAAAATGATAAAAACACTACTTTAGTTTTATTTTTTATTTACACATTCTTTATTTTATTCAACATAAATACAATTTATTCATATAATATTATTCTTTATATTAAAAAAATAATTTCCACTCAATTTATTAGCATGTTTTTAGCACTAAATATCAAACATAATATATATTATTTTTCAATTGATATGTCAATAAAAATTGTTGTCATAAATAATAATAAAAAATATCATACAAATGTGTCCATTAAATGTAAACAATAAATATACAACCTACACAAAGTTATATAACATACACTTGTTTTGAGCGATAAAAAAGTACAACATACAAAAAACGTACAACTTACATATGGAATTCGACATCAACAATTATATAAACTACACAAAGATACACATATCCTACACATGCGTAGAATATATGTTTTACGTATGTAGGTTATATGTTTTTTTATTCTTAGAATAAGTGTAAGTTATATGTTTTTGTGTAGGTTGTATATTTTTCATTGACATTTAATGCAAACATGCGTAAGATAGTTTTTTGTATTATTCATCACAATGTAACTACGTATTGATGGATATTGATATGTTGAGTTTGAAGAAATTGGTTTTGAATAAAAAGAAATTAATGTATGAATAAATTGTATTTGTGTAAGATAAAATTTTCGTGTGTAGGTTATATGTTTTTCGTGTGTAGGTTATATGTTTTTGTGTGCGTGTGTATTTCATTGATGATAAATTTTGTGTGTAGGTTATATGTTTTTCGTGTGTAGGTTATATGTTGTATTATTCTTAGAACAAGTGTAGATTATACGTTTTTATGTAGGTTGTATGTTCTTTGTTGATTTTTAATGCAAACACATGTAAAATAGTATTTTTGGTATTATTCATTATAATGTAAGTATGTTTTTATGGATATTAATATATTGAGTTGTAAAAAATTAGTTTTGGATAGAAAGAAATTTTAATGTATGAATAAATTATACTTGTGTAGGATAAAAATTCAAGACACAAAAACTAAGTTACAAAAATAAATGAGTTCTTAATATTTTTCGATTATAATAATTTAATTAGTTATATTAATTAAGTAAATAAGTATATGGTTTATTAGTTATATTAATTGAAGAAAGAGAATGATTTACTTTCCTTATTTAGCTTTAAGCATTTAAAACTTAATACAAAACTAGTGGCTCATATTCATTTCTCATATTTCTTGCAGTAATATCATTTCTCTCTTGAAACATCCCATATATCTACTATTATAATAAACAAAAATAATAATTGTGCCACATGTCACCTAATAGGTCCATGTTTATGCCAAGTGGCACTTCAATTGAACCATCTTATTTGACCCTACTTGCAATTAGCTTCCTTAATTTACGCATGAGTAATTTTTTAATAAGAAACTTCCATAAATTTTAAGATTTTTTATTGCTTCTTGAAATTAATTCTTAGTTAGAAGATTAATTATTCAATTAAAGCTACAAAGTACCTTATTTATTCATTATCATCTAGGTAAATCATATTTTCCATTGGTCGATTACGATTCTTAGTTCTTGATGATTGTTTTCACAATATACATGGTCACAATTAATTGATTAATTTGTATGCAAGCAGGGTTTTTGTAAACATCTCATCTTCATCAATGTGTATCTTCGTATTGACTATTGTAGTTAGGGTTCTTACACCTAAATTTGTGTTTGTTTTGTTATTATTTTGTATTGTAGTTAGGGTTTTATACCTAAATCATGTTTGATAGATTTGTGTGTTTGAATGGTTTTAATGCTCACCTGTAAGGCTATAACTCAATGTATATTATTTGCATACTTTTAATGTGTAGACGATGATGGTCAGCAAAAGATCAATGAATATCTTTTAAAAAGTAATTATCAACAACCGCCCCACCTATGTGCTAACGACGGTACCAGCCTTATTTGATGCATTTGATACATTTTTAAAACAGCCCGTTTTAACCTAAACGTATTATGATCATAACTGGTTTTGACCCGAACCCAGCCTTATTATAAGAATTAAATTATAAGGTTTCAATTTATTTTTGTTGAGGCGTAAATAATGGATTTTTTGTTCAGATTATGAATCCTTAGGTTTTGTATTACTGACTGCATCACGAGAGCACCACAAGTTTATATGTAAAAACTTTTTTGATAAAGCAATGTTTTTTTATCCTTATTCTACTAAGCCGGACAAAGTGTGCGAGATCAAGTGATTTTTAAAAATTTTGTTCATTTGGCTAGGGATAAAATGGGCCAGTTTAAATTAGTTGGGATCATTTTCAAAATAGTTTATATTGGTCTTTAAGTTATTATATAGAATCACAGCTAAAATGAATTCAAAGACTTTGAAAGTAAGATTTTATATTGTACATTTATATTTGAAAAATGCAACAAACGGGCATGCAAAGTGCAAAAGAAAATTCCAACAGCATAAGGGTAAATTCAAAAGGGTAAAAAAGGAAAATCAAGTAAAGGTGTAAATGATAGATGTATCAAAAGGGCAAAGAACAACTTAAAAAGAATAAGCAGCGAGCTAATATGAGGTTGGTATTAATGAGATACAGTATCAACGTAAGAGAAAAAAGGAATAATATCCTTCCAAAATGTTAAGAGAAATTTCTTAGTTTTATATAATTTTTATGATGGTTTTTCTATAAATTGGTTCCACTCCATAGTAATGGAGCAAGTCCCTAATATTTAAGTAGTACATTTGGAGTTTGTGATGAATGAGTATATGTTAGGTCATGGAGTATTTGTATTCAATGGAAATTAGCGTGTTGCTTAGATGTGATTTTAACTCTTTTGGTTTATTAATGATAGTAGGGTTTTTTTGGTTGATAAAGAATAAGGTTTTCAAAGATTTTTAAATAACAAACGTGAATTTTCACTTTTTCGTTATTACATGTAATATATGTTATTACAATCATAACAAACATATACGTTTTTCATAATTATATCATTTTAATTTTTCAGCCCGTGTAGCACACGGGTTTTTAACCTAGTATATATATATATATATATATATATGATTATGATCATGTGAGAACTAATTTGAGATTGAGAACCATTTTGAACCACAAAAAGAATTTTTTTTAAGAAAAATAAAAAATATATAAAAACAAAAAAAAGCGAAAATTTAAAAAGTAAAAAAAAAACAAAAAAAAATTATTTCTCATCCCGGTTTCATTCAAAAAAATAAAAAATAAGTATCAGTTTAGCAAAATTATACATATATGTATAATACGTATTTTTTAAATTTATACACATATGTACAATTAAGAAAAACGATAATGTACATATGTGCACGTTATGTAAATCGTGATAAAAAAATATATAAATATGTGTATAATAAAGTTTGTTTTATTTTATGAAATCGGGATGAAAAATAAAAAATTATGGTTTTTTAATTTTTCAATTTTTTTTTTTATAATTTTTTAAAGGGGTTTTTTGTGCCTAAAATGGTTCTCAAAGTTCTCAATTTCAAAACGTTCTCTTAGGATTCTTACCCTATATATATATATAGGGTAAGAATCCTAAGAGAACGTTTTGAAATTGAAAACTTTGAGAACCATTTTGGACCACCAAAAAATCCTCTAGAAAAAATATTTAAAAATATTATAAAACAAAATTTTTTTAAAAGTAAAAAAACCAAAATTCTTATATTTCATTCCGGTTTCATAAAAAAATTCGTATTATACACATGTGTATAAGTTCATTTAATATCTAGTTACGTAATGTACACATATGTACATTATCATTTACCTTAAATTGTACATATGTGTATACTAAAAAACATGTATGTACATATTATACATATATGTATAATTTAGCTAAACCGGGACTTTTTTTTAATGAAACCGGGATGATAAAAAAGAATTTTGGTTTTTTACTTTTTTTATTTTTGCGTTTTTTTTTTGTTTTTATGATTTTTTTTGGGGTTTTTTGTGGTCGTAAATGTTTCTCAAAGTTCTCAATTTCAAAATAGTTCTCACATGATCCCAATAGTATATATATATACACATATATATATATATATATATTACTTTTTATCCCCGTATTACGGGGTTGTTTTATATTATTTGTTTCTAATATTTATATATTTTTGAATTTTTATTGTATGAAAGTTAATAATATACTTATGGTTTGATGATAAATTGTTTCACAAATAAATGAGATGTTATAGCCCGGTTTAAAAACTATATGAGTTTGATGAGACCCAATACCCGTTTATTTTATATACTATAAAATTGGTTTTTTAATTATTAATAATACATATCTTTTTATAAATAAATCAGATATTAATTTTTAGTATATCCCTCCTTATAGGATTTTTAAATCAAATATTTGGTGAGATTAGTTTTTAATGTAATGAGATGTTATAACCCGTTTAAGAAATATATGGGTTTGATGAGACTCATACACGTGAATTCGGGTCAAATGCATGAGAAGTCTCTATTTAAAAATCAAACAAATTTGGTGACTCCAAAAAAAGGCGGAGCGACCACATCTCAACACGTAGAATTTTTATGGTTTCGTTTATATATATATTATAGATATAACTCAATATATGGAATATTACCCAACCTACACATATTACTAACTATAATGTTGTTCTTTAACATGTCCTGCTTCAGCTGAAATGGAAGAATGTGAATATGTGATGAGATAAATGCAATGGTTCACCAAACTGGAGGTAATACTCGATGCTCAAGTTATGTGTTGTACAAATGCTATTTGACTTTGCTTATGCATATTGTGATCTTAGTGAGTCATCTGGAGTATTAAAAAATTGCATGTCATGTATTTAATCAATCTAGACCATATTTCAGTTTATATAAATCTTTTTACGGATTTTTTACTATATGCTTGATATCGGTTTTCACTTTTAAAAACCTATCTGTTGAAGCCGGTTAAAACAAACTGGATTTAGAACAGAACCAGTTATAAACTCGAACCAGTTTCTAAACCAAAACCAAACTGGTTTGAACCGAAACGTAGGTTTAATATCGGTTTGAGAATCGCTCCATTGAAACAAGTTTTAAATTGGATCTGGTATCAAAATAAACCGATTCTTTTCCACTTGGAAACAGTATACAAGAACCAGTTTTGACTTTTGTTGACTGAATCCGAAGTCGGTTCAATCCGAACCGGTTTGGGAAAAAAAGCCCAGTTTTGTGCATCTCCACTTCCAAACCCTACCAATAATTTATTTTTTATGAGTTGGGTTTTAATGTGTTCGCTTGTTTCTTCTAATAACACATTTTATTTACATCTACTAATTATGTAAATCAATAGCCCATTTACATCCACGTTGGAATGCACGTTCCGCAGGCGGAATTCCATGGCTAAGAAATTCAGCACAAGTTTCCGCCTCCGTGAATCGTGACCCTTGGACCAAGGTCCAACGAGGTATGTGCAGGTCGTCGTCTTCTCCGGGATTCGCCATCCCGTAGTAATCGGCGTCGAAAGGGCGAGAGAACCACCTAGACTCAGATGACTGAGAAGTTCCTCCACCACCTGCCTGACGCGGAGGTGAAGACTGCGAGTAATGTGGCGGCGAATGCGGAGGAGAACGCGGCGGGGAAAATAGGGACGCATGCAGGGACTACTGCATCTTCGATCCCTCAACGTCTTGAATTGGTTCATTCCCTTTGGAACCCGAGGTGTCATCGGGAATAATAATTGTTTTCGGAGGAGATGGTGGGTCTAGAAACGTCACACCTTGATCAGGTGCAACCGCAACGTCTATGGATGATAAGTAATATATTAGAACACAAAGATATCGAGAAAGAATAATTGACATTCCTGAACTAACAACTTACTTGTTGGTGACTGCATCGTAGCATCTTTAACGCGGTTCTCCAGGCAGACCTTTTTATGTTTCTTGGGGCCCGATACCCGTTTCTTCTTCACTGGTTCTTCTTCAGCAGCAACATGGCTACTCTCCGCATCATCTGCCTTAGAGGAAAGATGTTTCCCCTTTCGCTCAAGACCTGTCAGAGCACGCATAACATCCTAAGAATAGTATTCTTCGCAGGGTGATGTTTCAGGCGTGTCATAAGAATAGTATTCTTCGCGGGGTGATCATTCGTCACTTGAAGACAAAAGCACGATCACCCCATCTGAAGTTAAAGCATTCAAAGGTCGCGTGTTCCAAGAAAACACACCTATCTCGAAGATCGCCTATGATATTACAGGCTCAGCACGTAAGTTTTTGGGGAAAAGGAAGTGATCTCGCGTCCTGTCAAGGATGGGCAGAGCTTTTGGGTCGCGAAAGCTCCTCTGCACGCATCCCACTGTCTTGTCCGCCAGGGCATCAAGCATTGATCCCTCACCTAAGAGAATACAAAGAAGTTAAGTAAAAGCATGCAACAAGGAATACGAAAAATATGAAAACTTACTTTCATTCGCATTTTGGAAGAAAGGTTTCAAATCAGGGTACGACCACAAGCGGCTCATACCAGCCCACACTAAGGCTTCCCCAACAATAGCCCACATGGGCATCAGCTTCTGGATTAACGCTTTAAACCACGCTTGGTCCTCAAAAGCTGCGATATTCATCTCCGCAAGCTTTTCGTTTGGTGGACGACAGGCCATGGTTATCGGAACCACGTCTTCTCGCACCCAGAAGAACTTGTCCTTCCAATCATAGGCACTACGAGGAGGTTCGGTACCTATAACTCTCTTAGACAGCACAGTTAAACCACCCACCGCGATTATGCAGTTTGTAAAAAACTGCAAACTTATCCACCTTGGGCACAATGTTGTTCGCCCTGCAAACGAATTCGAAGTGTCGAATTCGCATTAAGCCAAATGAATGGATTTGGGAAAGATGTATCCCATGGACTATGATGACTTTGTCGAGGAACTTGGTTATCGGAAATCGAAGATTCCCAGACGAAAAAACTCGGCATACACAACCATCTTGTCGGTTGGAGGTTTATCGGCGGTAGATCCGGCAACCGGGAACTCTGGTTCCCACTCCGATGCTATTTCGTATGTCGTGATAAGATTTTCGAAGTCTGACTGGTTCCAGTTTATTTCAGTGGATTCTATATTCGGCGAAGAAGAGGCCTTCTTGTCACCGGCCATTATTTCATATGGTAATGGAAAGCAACGAGCAATGGTGAAAAATACAAAAGGTTGGATCGGATTTGAAAGAAATTAAGAAGAAGATGAAGCTATGGAGGCGATAAAAGGTTGAAATGAAACCTAAAGGTCATTTTATACCCATCGCAGAAAATGCGATGGGAAGGTGACAATGGAGAGAGAAAGTAAAGGTTCCAATAGAATTACACCACGTCACGCGGGAAATCTGAAAAATCGAAAAAAGGGATACAATAACATACAGTTGACAGCCGGCACAGACGTCACGTCAGCCATACGGCGCCTGCAAGCTGTCAACTCGTCCTTTTCTATGGTTATCCTTACAGAAGCAAAAATATCTTCAACAAAAACACAAGCATTTGAAATCCCCATAAAATATCTTAAGTCCAAAATTTCACCTGCACAAAAATTCACGCGGAAGAAACAATGGACCGGGGGACTTATAGAGGTAGGGTAGTAAAAAGACTCAAATACCCATAAAAGATCATCTGCGGGTCGATAAGGACTTCCTCATTCACCCGCGGAACATTCTCATCACCCACATAACCCAAGTCAGAGGAAAGTTAAGAATAAACTCCAAATACTATCTGCGGGTTGATCAAGGCGTCCTCAGAAGTCATCCACAATGTGTTATCCTCATGTGCGAAGATGTCTAGAGGGCGACGCCAGAGGATCAGTTGTAACTAACTTCCTAGAAGATTTACAAAGATCTTTCCTGGGAAAGCACGTGATGTAACAACCAATTAGAAAAGGACGTATGGCAAGGTTGTTATAACCGTGTACATGGCCAATTAGTCCGTCCTATCACGTGCGGACATGTGTCCAGGTTGTTACAAAAGCATCTTCTAGAAAGTGACAGTTGGACCAATAATATTTCCTAACCCTTCAGCTATAAATACCTTCGTCATCTCCACAAGGTATTCATTCACTCCCCACCGATTACTCTAATATACTTCAAGTACTTTTCTCTCTTTTAGAACGGTACTATTCTCACGCAGGAGGGTTGTTACGGGAAGATCCCTCCCTCTTTTCCTTCTCGTAACGAGCTCACGGTGGTTGTTTTGTAGGTTTAAGTCATCGAACTTGTGGGATTGAACTCGTACTGCCAAATTGTTAGTTACCCGATCCGTATCCTGTGGACTCATTGTTCTAACTCCTTAGGGATTAGATCGATTCAAGTACACTATCGAATCAATGCTGCATTTTAAAACACAAAACATTCATATCGAATCAAAATTAACAACAAACGCAAATAATTGAAGTGAAACAGTACTGAAATAACATACATACATCACAGACTGGATGATAAACGATAATGATTTTGGCAGTAGGCATGTTTTCTTTTAGTTCTGTTGAGGGTTTGAAAGATTCAAAATTTAGGGTTTATTTCAACTGAGTGTTATATACGACAAAATGATCGATAAGTCAAACAAATATCGTTAATCATGGAATAGATGATGATCGACATTGATTGTTGCAAAAAGGATGCAGGTAACTGCAGAAGAAAGGTCTACTGGTAGGGTTTGTGATGTTAAATGGCCATTGAAAGAAGAGGGTTGTATAGATATGATCCCTTAAAACCCGTGAATTTGGTTACAAAATAAGAGGGGTGGAAGTTAAGATGCCATGTGGATAAATTGAAGATTTAGAATGCCATGTGGCAGAAAGAGAGATTTGGTAAAATGTTGCTAAAAATCCACTTGTTTATTAGATAGGTAGATAGATAATACATACCAAGGGGTTTGTAATTTAGTTGTATTAAGGCTGTAAATAATGGTGGCCCTCCTCAAGTGCTTAGGGGTGTTCAGATAGACCTATAATCAAATTGTATCTGTAACCAGAAAAATCAAATTCGAAGCAGAATTTGATTGTCAGATCGATTCGCAAATGTGCTTTTTTTAAATGTCATTTATTCGATTTTTTCAATTTAACAGAATTAATCAATTAAAACTTGAACTATATTAATTGTTTTATATATTAGCCATTTAGTAGCCCAAACTTTTCAAAGCCCATGTTTTATTTATTGTCCATATCCATAATCCATATTAGATCCAGAAACCAAAATACTAAATCACATATGTCATCACTCATCGACGCGTTAAGATGATGCGGTAGTAGAAACCCTATCACCAAAATTCATTACCATTGTTTCTCGTAATCGCTTGTTGTTACCTATTGTTTATCTTCGTACTTACGGTATTTGATTTGTATACAAATCAAAAGTAAAGATTGTAAAAATTGTTGTTTTGGTTGAAGTCGATTAATAAGGTTTGAATCAGTTTGTTCGTTTTAGCCGAAACTGGACCAATTTGAATTCAGGTCATTTACGGTTCGGTTATCACTCTTTCCGAATTTGGTTAGGTTCGATTTTTGATCAGGGGTAAATTTATCTCATAACTAACCAAATCTAATAAATCGTTAATCGAACCGAACACCCATACAACTGGTTGTTGATTTTAGTCTTGTAGTGGACAAATATAAAAGTATGATTAGAGGGTTGTGAGTTAGTTGTTCTAAAAGTATTTAAGAACACAGATCCTCAATTTTTGAAGTGTCTTCTCATAAAAAAAAAGAGAAAAAAGAAAAAAAAAACGGTATGCTATAGAAACCTCGTATACATAAGTGTCTTCCCTAAAATATAACTTGAGTTGCTCTATGAAAGAGTAAATAAATCTCAAATATTAAAAGGCTATATTGTTGACCATTATCCCATCAAACACTAGTCTAGTTTAAGCTTAAAGTTGAAGATAATAAACAACCTGGAAAATTATTAATTAAATTATTAAATGTAAAGACATAAATATATTATACCAAAAACATCGATTCCTCAGATGAGATAGAATATAGATACAATCTAATCCAATTCACCAGCGGATATGAGGCCATCAACCGAACAACGTATGACCTTGCCGGTTTCAGAGCCTCCTCCGCCTCCGCCCCGACCCGCCGATCAGAGGTTCATTAAAGGATCCACCATGACGTCACGCGGTGCTTACGCCGCCGTGTCTTACATGTCTTGCGCAGGTAATTCTCTACATACGTCTTCAATTACAAAACAATTCTATTTAGGGCTTTTTTTAAGAAATGAGTGTATGCAGGTGCAATTTGTGAATCAGAATTAACCACTGTAATTAGGGTTAGGGTTTCTGTTATCATTAAAATTAAATTTCATTTTTCAGTTATGCTGGTGTTGTTCAACAAAGCAGCTCTTTCATCGTATAATTTCCCATCTGCCAGCGTCATAACGCTATTTCAGGTACTAAAATTAACTTGCAGGTTTCATACATCTAGTAAACAATAACGTTGTTCGTTTTCCGCAGATGATATGCTCGTGTGCTTTTCTTTACGTGTTACGCCGATGGAGAATTATATCTTTTAGTTCGGGGGATGCTGATAATAATAATTCTACGAGGTTCGTGTCGTTGCAGACACTTGTTCACACCTCACCTCTTGCTCTCACTTATTTGCTTTACATGGTAAGGTTTGCACTTTTCGACATATTTATCTGTATTTAATTATTTATGCACGCTACGTCACGTTACGTTACCACTTGTATTGTTTCTTATTGAAAGTTAGCCACTATGGAGTCCGTACGAGGAGTAAACGTGCCCATGTACACCACCCTTAGACGGACCACGGTGGTATTTACAATGATCGTGGAGTTTATTTTGGTTGGTCAAAGATATAGCCGGTCTATAATCGGAAGGTATTTTTGATAATGTACCATACGCTTAAGTTTATTCATTGTATGATATGTAACTTAAAAAATTAAGGTTTTATCAGTGTAGCCTTGATCGTGTTTGGTGCCTTTGTTGCTGGATCACGTGACTTGTCGTTTGACGCGTATGGATATTCGATTGTCTTTTTATCAAATATCACTACCGCGATATATCTTGCAACCATATCACGCATAGGAAAAACAAGTGGACTCAACAGCTTTGGCCTCATGTGGTGCAATGGTGAGTTAACACAATTCAAACAATCAAAGATCATGTTGTTCATGTGGTTATAGTAAATATGTAAAATAAATAGTAACTATGAGATTGTTTTGTATGTAGGTATTCTGTGTGGGCCCATTTTGTTATTTTGGACGTTCATACGCGGTGATCTTCGGATGACTATGAACTTCCCGTATCTTTTTGCTCCAGGGTTTATGGTAAAATATCTAATTCTTCTAGAAACTATTATAAATGTAAGATATAATATTAATGTTTGTTTGGTGAACAGATTGTGTTGCTTCTGTCTTGCATGCTTGCTTTTCTGTTAAACTACTCTATCTTCTTGAACACAACTCTGAATTCAGCGGTCACGCAGACCATTTGTGGTAATTTAAAGGTTCGTTTCTAAAGATTTTGCCTTTTAACTCACTTTAAAGCTTTAACTAACTTCACGTCTATATTTATGGTTATGCGCGTGTAGGATATTTTTACCATTGCGTTAGGCTGGATGTTTTTTGGCGGGCTTCCATTTGATCTTGTGAGTTATATCTTTTTACACATTCAAGCTCGCTTTGATTATTTCTGACATAGACTCATGTTTGCAGTTAAATGTTATTGGACAAATTCTTGGATTTGTTGGATCGGGCTTGTATGCATATTTCAAACTCTTTGGGAAGTGAATATAAATGCTATTTATCATCCTGATCATTAGTTACTCAGTTTCTGCCTTGAAAAGGTACACAGAAACCTCAGAATCAGTTAAAAGAATTTTGAAGTTTGATTTATCAATTGTAAAGTGGCGAGATTTGTTGTTGCATCCTTAAATGGCTAGTTTATTGATACTAATTTGAGCCCTTTTTCAACTCTTAATTATAAGATGTAAGGTTCCAGATTCATAGGGTCAATTGAATGAGGTATTTATTGTTTACAAAATATAATATATGACGACGATGTTGATAAAAGGCGGGTCTTGATTTCACTGTGAAAATTGACCAACTGGTTATTATAAAACCACAAAGACCATAAACTGGTCCATTTCAGTTGGATCATCTGACTGGTTAGTTCATGCATCCTTTCTCGGTGACCTTGAACTATGCAAGCTCGACATAATTTGTGTCACGACGTTTTTTATTGGGGGGTGTGAACAGTCGCTTCCATAGGTGGGCCCAGCTGCAGTAGCAAGTGATCTTAACAGCAAATGTCATCACCATTATTTTCATTTTCAGCTTCGTCTTCCTGGTTTTGTTGGTTTGAATTCTCGCGCAAATTATTACCTGTGTCGCGTGTCTGAACTTCTTGTTTGTTTGTTGATCTGTCAAAACACCAAAATTATTTTTTAAAGCAAGAC
Organism: Bidens hawaiensis; assembly: GCF_021521415.1. NCBI lineage: Eukaryota > Viridiplantae > Streptophyta > Magnoliopsida > Asterales > Asteraceae > Bidens > Bidens hawaiensis. The sequence goes on along the minus strand of NW_027493394.1, from coordinate 197,976 downwards.
CAAAAATTCTTAATATGCCAAGATTATGAAATATTGGAGATGGTTAAATTTGAATAACTTGGACAATGGATACATATGCCAAGTATAGGGTTTCCATTTCAGGTGCAACTGCAGCATATTAATATAATGACTTTTGCAATCTGTAGTACTTTTTATAATCAATCAAAATTCTCACACAAATGACGCATCATGTTAATTTAAAAGCTAATATGGAGCAAAGTAATGCCATAGTTATTAAAAGCGATCGCCGGGCTGCCTAGGGGCCATTTTTCAAAAATTTTGGTTGTGTGCTTTCTTTGTCTTACTTAGGCCCTTGCTTTTTTTTTTTCATCTTGAATGCACCTAGCGCATTTGATACTACGAGTAATGCAAAACAAAAACATAAACAACTTACGAAGTTGATTCTTGCAGGTGGCGATCATGCTTTTCGGGTCTTTTTTTAGCGAGATTGTAACTAATGGATCTATGTCGGGCAAACTCAGGCTACATGCCAACAATTTCAAGAGCATGCATTGTAAACAAATTCGTTATCCAAAACATACCAAACTTAACCATGTTTTGCCCTTTTAAGCGAATATATATGCATAAATACATATATTCATAATGTATACAAACAAAGCAGAAGTTGGAAAAAACAAAAAACAATATGATTTGGAGTGAAATGGTAACCTGATCACCATCCTTGATTTCATGTATAGCAACATTATCTTGGTCACTAAGAAGCTTCTGACCGTTAAAACATAAGCAGAATTGTGCCCATACATGTGACCATATATTATCAAAATTTAATAATTTAGAATACAACAACCACATAACCAACAAAAAAACTCTAGTTAGAAATCTAACAAAACTTAAAAATTATATAAAACAATTATATATAAACTATACGACTGGATCTTCATTCCTCATTTCTCTTTGTATTCTGCATTTCCAGTTTACATTATGAGTTATGACTTAAAACACCCTTTTTTATTTATGAAAACAAAATACCTTTTATTCATATAGAAACTATGGGTTGAATTATTCTACGAAGGCCAACAAAAATGAGTAATAATACACATTTCTCTCTCAACATGCAAGTCACATGTTAATTCCATCAACATTTTTAAACGTCTATAACTTTTTTATATGATGTTTGTTTTTAAAATAAAATTCACCACAATAACAAGCGTTTTTTATCTTTAATATGAGTATGATTTTGTTATATAAAAGTAAACAAAAAATTACGTCATTGTGTATTTTTGCTTACCATTGTGTCTTTTTTCGTCATTGTGTCTTTTTGTTTGTCAATGTTTTTTTTACCGCCATTGTGTCTTTCAACTGATAATTGTGTTTTTTTTAATACACTGTTGTGTAATAATATGTAAATATATGAAAAATACCAACAAATTATCTAAAACATAAAACACAATAACCTGAAACGTAAAACAAGATAATGAATACATATACCACAATGGGCTGAAACTTACGACATGGTAAATACATATAACACAATTACCTGAAACATAAAACACAACAGAATCTATATATTACACAATGACTTGAACGTAATACACAATTAACATAATACTATTTTTCTCAACTTAAGTGAATGTTGAGCACAATGACTAAAACACAATGATAAGTAGAAAGACGAATGTTGAGCAATAAGACACAATAACGAACAAAAAGACACAATGATAATATTTGTTTTAATTTTTATCTTTACTATGGATACCAATTGAAAAACAAAATGATCAAAATCTATAACACAATGCATAAAAAAACTCAATTACAAAACACAATGGAGAATCAAATAACACAATATAAAAAACCCACTAACTTTTTTTTATTTTGTTATAACAATATGATATTCATATTAAAGATAAAAAAACCCGTTTGTTATTATGGTAAAAAAATTCTAAAAAAATGGCGTATGAAAAAGTTATAGACGTTTTAAAAATGATAGAGTAATTGACATGTGTCTTGCATGTGAAAAGAGAAAGTCATCATAAGTGGGTTATTACCTTCATACCCTTCTCATCAATTTTTGTTCTTAAATTAATCGCCAACATCCAAATTTAAGATTAATGGATTGGATTCTTTCTCACCCTTCTCAATTTGTCGTACTTTGTATTTTAACCTTACCCAACTATTACAAAGGTAAAATATGATATACTACATACATATAAGAGTTACAATAAATAAATAGTATCACTATAAATTTTTATACATACTAAATTGCATATCTTATAAGAAATTAAAAATACTTTTTGTATAAAAATATGAACTATTAAAATAAAGCATTAATAGACAAAAACTTATGAGAAAATAAAATTAAAATTTTTCAGGCATATGTTTCGGGTAATTGGGTTGGGCATCATCTAATCAAATCTCATACTCACTAAAAAACTTAAATCTTAATCTCATACTCGTCGGGCTCTGGCAGGGGCCGCTCGTAGGGATGGCAATGGGTCGGGTCTGGGACAGGTCTAGGTGTTCCCAGACCCGGACCCAATTGTAAAAACCCTTCCCAGACCCGCCCCAAACTCGTCGGGTTTTTATCGGGTAATTACCCATCGGGTATCGGGTATACCCGCGGGTTTTGGGCGTATCCGTTAATTTATTCAAAATACCCGTCGGGCACACCGACATAAAACCAATCGGGTTTCTATCGGGTTTTGACAATATATATAACTAATCAATTACAAAAAATGATCACCGTAAAATAATCCAAATCAACCAAAACGATATAGTAATTCTTATAGTTTCATGATACATTTAGTTCAAATAAAATATATACAATTCTACAAAAAAAAAAAGTGGCAAAAAAGTGGACATGTTAGCTATTGTAACAAATAAATCCATTAGTTAATAAGAATTTGATCGGAAAGTGAATTGTCAAATTATTTTAATTGATTAATATATATAAATATAATAGAATATACATTTTTTTAATGTTATCATATCATTTAGTCAATTAGTTGAACGACACCACCGCAGCGGTTAACAAAAAATAAAAAATACTACTTTTAATATTACTATATTAAACATATGTATTTACATATGTATAATAAATATATACAAAAAATTATGTTCGGTATATAATCAGGTAAATGGGTCAATATTATCGGGTAATCGGGCCGGGTAACCGGGTATTTTATAAATCCCAAACCTGTCCCAAACCCGCGAAAAATTTCAAAACTAGTCCCAAACCCTAATGGGAGAGGTAATACCCGTTCCAATTATGTCGGGTTTCGGGTATTCCCGTCGGGTCCAGGTTTAACTGCCATCCCTAGCTGCTCGTGGGTTAGTGAAACCAAACAGGGCTTTAAGCCCACACTTAAAAAAAACACATATACAAATATATTTGAAATGGTTATAGTAATAATGTATGCATACCACGAAACCTGGGCAATTCCATGTTTGGGGAAATGATTAAAAGCATGTTGTACACCCTGTTTGAGCTGTGCTACCGTAGGGTTCTTGGGAACACTGATATCTGTAAATCAATTTCAAATAAAAGAACAGAACAGAAAACCATATATATAATGATGATAAACAGGCAGTTAGTTAGTGTACCTGAAGAGGTATATACCCGCCTCAACACCGAGCAAGGCGGGTCAACCCACAAGATATAGACAAGAGGCTTGAAATCAAGACATTATGAAGGCACAAAGTCAAAACCTACGCGCATGGCGCATATCACATATGCTCATGCATCACATGCTCAGGCATCATATGCCCAGGCACCACAGATGCCCAGGCATCACATATGCTCACGCATATCACATATGCGCGTGGCGCATCAGCGTGCGGCGCATATCACATGCTCGTGCATATCACATCTGCGCATGAAACATCTGCGCGTGAGAATAAAGAGAAGACCTCGCGCATCCTCAGGATTGGCGCATATCACACATGCACATAATCAACCTCGTCCTTATCCAAATCAGGATTAGGGCAACCTTGATTGTGCACGTCAGACAACCTTCCAGAAGGTATCTTTTTAAGGAATAAGAATATGCTGATGTTGACAGCTGCCAAATGAAAGGTGGACAACTCAGCACAACCCATGTGCTACCACGTGATTATAACCAATGAGAAAGCACCAGGTGTCCCAGAGGACACGTGGCGCAGAGCGATTGGAGGAGGCCAACAAGGCTGAGCCCAATCAGTGGAAACCCTAGCACTATAAATACAGCATCAACTCCACAAGGAGTGAGATTCAATTATATTCAATTACATTCAATCACAGAGAGTTACAGTCAGTAACACACACAATCACATCCAATTAATAGAGTATTCAGCTATTAAGCAATACTCTCCAGATTTCCTTACTCACATATTATTATCTTCTCCCACAAATACTTATTCTCACACCGGAGGGTTACCCCAAAGAGGACCCCTCTGTCCCTTTCTGAGGGGTAAGTTGACGGCGCTGTTCATTTTGTAGGTGGAAGAACACAGATCCAAGAGAAACCATCGGTGAAATAGCATAATCACACCCGAGGAAAGTAGATCGTCTACCAGTGAGTCGATCCACGTTTCTTCATTGGCGCCATCCACTGTTACAACGGCAACAAGATCCCATCAGATCTCTATAAAAAACCAATTTTCACCATGGTTTCTGGCGTTCGTAACGTTGATTAAGTTCTGGAGGATATTGAACGTGAGGATGTTAATGAGGGACAACAGTTTCTGAGGGCGCCGCGTGATTCTACGCGCGCCACCAGTAACCGTCCTTCCATCACAACTCCTCATGGCCAGACTGAAACTCCTCCAGACGATCTCACGTTACAAAATCTTGCCGGCGCGAAACAAAAAGGACCAATGGGAACAGAAGATGAAACAAATGATCCTAAAGAATGGCTCATAAACGAGCAGCGGCGTCTAATGGACAAGTACAATGAGATGGTCAAACAGAAAAAGCTAGCCGACTTAACACAAAGGCAAGCGCTTGATAAGCAAACTGTTCATGGAACAAAAAGGCCGCGCGCGCCGGAAGAAGGACATTCTGTTCACACTGCACACACTGAGTTCAGTGATGAAGAAGTGCACAGCATGAGGAAGACGCGAGATACTCATGCAGGAGGCTCACAGCTCCGCGCGCCTGTGAACATGGCGCCTGGAGTCAGAGCCGATCTGGATCTGCACATGCCGTACAGCCCACCAGTTAGAGGGCAAATGGACGTAACCACACCGTATAGACCAGCCATCTTGGTGAAACATTCAAAGTTCACTGAGCGCATCGCGAAGGCTCCCATCCAGCACAAAACCAAGATGCCAAGTGGTTTGGGTAAATATGACGGCACAACAGATCCAGACGATTTCTTGCAAGGTTTTTACAACACGGGAAACCTAGAGAGCTGGACGATGCCAACATGGTGTCACATGTTTGCTCGCTGCCTCACGGGCGCGGCGCGTGTCTGGTTCGAGAGCTTGCCGACTGGGCAAATCGATGGGTTCGAGGAACTATTGGAAAAGTTCCAAGCCCACTTCGTACAGCAGCGCAGACACACACGCGACCCTGATGACATCATGCACTGCGTGCGCAGGAATGATGAAACGATTGAAGACTACATCACTCGTTTCAATCAGGAGTCTCTGGCAATCGGAGGTATAACTGAGCAACTCCTGCGCGTGGCCTTTATACAAGGCTGCGCGCAGTGATCAACTCCGCCGAGCACTCGTAAGCAGAGATGGCATGCCCACCACGTGGGCCAAGTTAATGGAAGCATCGCGAGTTTTCGCGAGGAATGAAAAACAAATTGCCCAAGATAGGGCAAGAGAAAGAGCGCATCAAGCTGAGTCACCGCGCAGCAAAGAAAAGAGGGGCAAGCAGAACTCTGTATGGTCCAGGTTGCAACCAACCAGTTTTTCTTCCGCAGAAAAGCAGGCGCAACCAAGCTCACCCCAGCCCCAAAAAGATGTTCGTAATCGCGGGGAGGGTGACAAGAGGGAGGGCGGCAGAGATCCTAACAGACCTCTGCCAAGAATATGGACTCCCCTCACTAAAACGCCTTCACAGGTGTTAAGCACTGAGAATGTCCAATTCAAAAGCCCCAAGCCACTACACTACAAGGGACCATCACACAGTGGCAAGTACTGTGAATTTCACAAGTCCACAGGGCACAACACTGATGCATGCCACCACTTGAAGGATGCAATTGAAAAGGACGTGAAATCAGGCAAGCTGGCTCACCTGGTGAAAAACTCAACACCAGAAAATGAACAATCAGGAGCCTCAGCCAGCAAAAAGTACAAAAGAATCTGTGTAGCAGAGGGAGGAAGGCAAGGGCAAACATCAAGAAAGAGAAGCGCGCAAATCCAAGGAGATTGGCGCGAGCAACAAGTAATCTTCCCAAGAATCAGGGGAGGCCCTTCTATCAGCAGTCCTCTTGTCATCACTACACACATTGCTCATTACGAAGTGTCAAAAGTCCTGGTGGACACTGGCAGCGAATCAGACATCATGTATGAGCAATGTTTCAGAAAACTGGATCCGGCGGACCAAGCAAGGCTTGAAATTGTGAATGCACCAATCTCTGGTGTTTCAAATGAAATCATTCATCCCCTAGGTCAAATACAATTTGAGCTAACTATGGGGGATGAGAAACACAAGCGAGCCGAAGTTGTTAACTTCTTGGTCTTGCCTACCACTTCTTGCCACAATATGATCTTGGGTAGGGGAACGATTGCCCAATTCAACGCCATACCGTCGCCAGCGCACGGCGCGTTGGGGTTCCCAACACCAACAGGTGTAACTTTTGTATACCGGGATCATTTGTGTGCAGTGACAAGTACTCCGCGGGAGGGGAGAATGAAACTTCCAATGGCAGACAACGCGCCAGAGGAATGGATTCTCAACCCAAAATTCCCGGAGCAGAAGATCACAATTGGCGCAACGATATCAGACGACACGAGGGTGAGAATGAAAAGATTGCTCACAGCATATATGTCGGTCTTCGCGTGGCAACACTCTGATATGACTGGGGTTCCGCGAGACCTGGCACAGCATTCTCTCAACACCTTCAAGTCTGTAGAGCCAATTGCTCAAAAGAAGAGAGTCATGGGGGATGAGAAAGCGAGGGCCATGAATGAGCAGGTTGAAGATCTACTGCGCGCAAACATCATCCGCCCGATACGATACCAGACGTGGGTAGCCAATCCTGTGATGGTAAAGAAAAGTAACGGGTCGTGGAGGATGTGCATTGACTTCAAGGACCTCAACAAAGCGTGCCCAAAGGATTGTTACCCCCTACCAAACATCGATGCAAAGGTGGACTCCGTGGCGCCATTCAAGCTAAAATGTTTTCTGGATGCCTACAAGGGCTATCACCAGATTCAAATGGCACCTCAAGACGAGGACAAGACCGCATTCAGAACCGACAAGGGTGTTTTTTGTTACACAAAAATGCCCTTTGGTTTGAAGAATGCGGGCGCCACCTACCAAAGACTTATGGATGCCGTTTTCAGCGAGCAAATCGGAAGAAACCTAGAAGTCTATGTGGATGATTTGGTGATCAAGAGCAGGGAGGAGAAACAAATGCTCAAAGACATCGAGGAAACCCTTGGGCGCCTAAAGGAAGTTAACATGAAGCTCAATCCGAGCAAATGCACTTTCGCCGTACTAGAGGGAAAATTTCTAGGTGTAATGGTCACCAAGGATGGTTTCAAGGTGAACCCTGAGAAGGTGGAGGCCATCCTTGACATGCCCTCGCCATCCACCATGAAAGAAGTACAGAAGCTGAATGGTAGATTGGTCTCAATCAACAGGTTCCTAGCGAACCATGCAACCAAATCTACCCCATTTGTCAACACATTGAGGAATTGCTTAAAGAAAAGCCAGTTCAAATGGACTCCTGAGGCCGAACAAGCTTTCAGTGAGATTAAAGAATGTTTGATAAATCTGCCCGCGCTCACAGCTCCACTTCCTGGTGAAACTTTGACATTGTATCTATCAGCAGGAGAGCGCGCCATCGGCGCAGTATTGTTGGTGGATCGCAAGGGAATCCAAACTCCAATATACTATGTGAGTCGGGTGCTGACAGATCCTGAGACGCGCTACTCCATCATGGAAAAGTTAGTTTTATCACTAACACACGCGTCGCGCAAGCATAATAGATATTTCAATGGTCATCCCATTGAAGTTCTGACTGGTTACAACATCCAGCAAGTCTTGCGGCGTCCTGCGCTCTCAGGAAGGCTGACAAAGTGGGCGCTGGAATTAGGTGAGCACACGATCGCCTATAAACCCCGTCCAACAATAAAGGGACAAGTCTTGGCTGATTTCATCGCAGAAGTCCCCGAAGGAAGAGTTGAAGAGGCTCAGCGCGAGGTAGACCCTCCGCGAGCCAATGATGAAGAAAATGTTTGGAGATTATTCACTGACAGAGCTTCAAACAACGAAGGGTCAGGCGCAGGTCTCAAGCTGGTGGATCCAGAGAATCATGAATATACTTACGCCATCAGGTTGGACTTCAAGAGCACCAACAATGAGGCTGAGTATGAAGCCCTGCTGGCTGGCCTGCGCATCGCGCAAAAATTCGGAGTTAAAAAGCTAGAGGCCCATGTTGATTCTTACTTGGTAGCAGCACAAGTCAATGGCCTTTATGATGCCAAGGAGAACACCATGCCTCTATATCTAGAGCAGGCGAAAAAGCTCATCGAGCAATTTGACAGCTTCAGAATCATTCATATTCCGCGCAGTGAAAACAAATCTGCAGACGCGCTGAGTAAGATGGCATCAACCAGTTTTGATCACTTTGGCAAAGATGTCAGGGTAGAAGTAATGAGCAACCCGTCGGTGGTAGCGAAGTCTGTCCTGGTAACTCATACAACCCCTTCATCATGGATAACTCCAATAATGGAATTCTTGAAGGAGGGAAAGGTACCAGATGATCGCGCGCAAGCGAGGAAGATAAGACACAAGGCGCAGAACTATGAACTGCTTGATGGTACATTATATCGACGCTCTTATCTTGGGCCGCTCATGAAATGCCTAGATGCTGAGGAAGCAAGCTATGTGATCAGAGAGATACACGAAGGAATCTGTGGAATTCATGCTGGCCCGCGCATGGTGGTTGCCAAGGCAATGAGCGCAGGCTACTATTGGCCAGGCATGTACGTGGACGCTTTAAAAGAGATCCAAAAATGCAAAGCATGTCAGAGCTATGCGCCAAACACCATGCGGCCAAAGAACAACTTGATTCCGGTGACCTTCGCATGGCCTTTCCATAAATGGGCAATCGATATTGTGGGTCCCCTACCGCAAGCGCCTGGGCGAGTAAAATTTTTGGTAGTGGCAGTAGACTATTTCACAAAATGGGTTGAAGCCAAGCCACTAGCAAAAATCACAGCCGAAGTGATGAAGCAGTTTATCTGGAGCCACATCATATGCCGTTTTGGCTTGCCCATGGAAATTGTGAGCGATAATGGCAAGCAATTCACTGACAAGAAGATATCCACCTGGCTCAAGGAATTGCGCATCAACCAAATTTTCACTTCAGTTTATCACCCTCAGGGGAATGGCCAAGTGGAGCGCGCGAATCAAAGCTTGTTAAATGGGCTGAAGAAAAGGTTGGAGGGAGAATCCCATTCTTGGGTCGAGGAGCTACCTAATGTCTTGTGGGCACACAGGACATTAAGCAAAACCAGCAATGGCGAATCCCCGTTCAGCCTAACCTATGGAACGGAGGCAATGATTCCAGCAGAAATTGGATGCCCATCCCATAGAGTGCTCATGATGAACAAAATTGATAACGAGCGCGAAAGGAGGTTGGATCTCAACTTACTTGAAGGGCGCAGAGAGGCGGCTATCATCAGTGAAGCCAAGTACAAGAAAAAGCTGGAAAAATATTACAACCAGCGCGTGAAAGAATGCCACTTCAAGAAAAATGATTTTGTCCTTCGAAACAATGAAGCAAGCCGCGCGATACTCCCGGGAAAAATGTCCCCCAATTGGGAGGGACCTTATCAAGTCTCGGAAGAATTGGGAAAAGGCGCATACGCTTTAAAAGATTTGAATGGAAAGAAGATCCCGCGCGCATGGAACGCGGCACAGCTTAGAAAATGTTTCATGTAAAAATTGTCAAGTTTGTAATCAAGGCTTTTTAAGCCATTATGAATAATGATACGCGCTATCTTCTCTTAATGTGGATTCCATTACCTTTTGCATACATGTTTCACACTTCCCTTTATTAGTTTTGAGCAATATGACAACATTGTATTGACATCAAAACGAAATAAAAACGAAGTAAAACATACATGCGCGAGCTTCAAGCTCAAACGCGTTAACGAGTCTTAACTCTAAAACGTCAGGGCCTTAGCCCAAATTCTATTACCTTTTGCATACATGTTTCACACTTCCCTTTATTAATTTTGAGCAATATGACGACACTGTATTGACATCAAAACAAAATAAAACGAAGTAAAACATACATGCGCAAACGCGTTAACGAGTCTTAACTCTAAAACGTCAGGGCCTTAGCCCAAAAATTATGAGCCTTAGCTCAGGGCCTTAGCCCAATAATGTGAGCCTTAGCTCAAATAACTCACAACATCCATCCTGCATGCTGCGCAGCCTGACCTTGTTAAGTATAATAAATTCCTTACAACCTTGTTCTTATTCCAACGTGCAAGCATATCTTATATAAAGAGATGAATGGGAATGCGCAAGATGCGAAGAAGGGAAAAACAAAATTTCATTCCAAAGCATTGAAATTTACAAGTTTACAAGATGAGATACAAACTACAAATAAAAAAAAAAAAAAAAACATGAAGGGCTTCTCAAGTCTCCACGTCGACATCAGCCTCTTCATCATCCTCATCATCGCCCTCAGCATCTGGCGCAGCCTGCTCCTCATCATCTCCAAACTGACCATAGTCAAGTTGTTCATCTTGTATGGAGTCTTCTAGCACAACAGTGTCAGGAGCGGATCCTTTGGCCACGCCAGAGCCGCTAGCAGGAGCAGTATTCCCCAAGCCATCATCGCCGCCGCCAGCCCCTTCGCACTCGTCAAGTAAATTCTTTAGCGCGCCAAGATCGGGCTGGTCAGCAAGCGCGGATATCTGCAAATCATAAGGAAAAATATGAGAAAAAATACTTGGAAAATAAATCAAAGTAATCTCATTAAAGTTAAAATACCTGCCCAAGGATGGGAATGGGAGTATTCAAATACTTCTCCCCCATCGCGGCCATGTCCGCGCAGGCAACGTCGCTCTGATAAGGGTATTCGGATGGGTTCTTCTTCAGCATCCCATATTCATAGCCATCCTTAAACCCTTCAGCTCGACCCACCAAGCGCGCGGCAGCGTTGCAATCCATCACAAGGGCCTGAAACTCGTCTGAATATTTCATCGCGAAAGCGCAACGAGTCATGCCCTGTGAGATTAGCCAGTGGCGATCCTGCGCGAGGCCAGCAACAGACGTCTCGAGGGCAGGAACATGAGAGTTTAATAACTCAACAGTTTCCTTAGTCTTTCTCAGCTCCTCTTTGTCGGACGCTGCTGCCGCCAAGGTTTCTTCTTTTTCCGCCCGCGCAGCATCAAGTGCTTCCTGGCTAGACGCTGCCGTCGCCAAGGCTTCATCTTTATCGGCCTGCGCGGCCGCCAGGTCCCTCTTCAGGCGCGCAACCTCACTCTCCAGTGATGATTTTTCAGTGATAGACTGGACAAGAGCTTGGTCACGCGCCTCCGCCTCCAGCTCCAAGTCGCGCGCTCTGCGCGCGTACTTGGCCGCGTCCGCCTCCGCCGCCTGCAGCTTTTCCCGCGCAGCCTGAAGCTCATGACCGCGCTTTACAAAGGCGCTGTTGGCACTCGCTCTGTTCTCACTGAGCTCTGCTTGGAGCTTCTCAGCTCTCTCGCGAGCATCAGAAAGATGCCAAGCAGACACCTTAGCCTCTTGCTTGGCTTCCGCAAGAGCATCACGTACTTTTACGTAATCAGAGCGAAGCTCTTGGGAGGCAGCAAAGAAGGCCGACCCAGCAAACATATGATCGTTGAGCAGGTCGTCGCGAGCGCGGTCCTCCTGGAACCTCCTTTCAGATGGAGGCACAGCATGAGCCCAGAATTCCGCACACACACCCATGGACTGAAAGGTGCTGTCTTCAGTTATATTCCATCTCGGGCGGTAAATGTGATCGGCTTCCTGCAAAAGCAAAGTAATTATCTAAGTTATCAAAACACTAAGATGGAAGTCCGCGTAGCGGAACAAAAAATAACCTATACCTGCGGGGATGAAGCAGAAAAGTCAGCGCCAGCCCCACGAGAAGGCTCCGCCGCGAAACCTCGTGGCGCTGCAGGGCTGGCGCGGGCGCCATCAGAGTCTTCAACTTCAAACTCCTCATCCTCCTCTGAAATAGGCCTCTTCTCCTGCGACCTAGAATCAAAATCGGTCTCGCGAGGAGGGCTGTGCACAGGAGGAGGTGAGGGAGGTCTCGACGCCGCCAGGTCGGCGCGCAAAACGGCCTCCTGCTCCTTAGTAATCCCGATGAGGGGAGATTCATCGCTTGCAGGAGCAGGAGCAGAGCCAACGGCGCTGGCACTGGCGCCAGGAGTGCCGCCAGCAGCTTGTACGCCAGCTACAGCTTCTATGAAAAAATCAACAAAAAGAAACGGTTCATGACTTGGTCTAAAAGAAAGTCAGGAAAAAAGAGCGCAATACGTACCTTGGCGCAACTCCGTTCGCGAAGCAAACATCGCCATGAAGTCCATTCTACCCTTTTTTGAGGGTAAAACAGGGGACTTCGAAGCGACCTCCGGCGCAGCCTCGGCATCTTGTTGCGCTGTCGCCGGCTCTACAAACATTTGAGTGAGCAAAGATTCATTAGTAATTCTATCAGAATCGCGCTCATAGAACCATAAAAGATAAGCAAAGGATAAGCAAAGTATACCTGTCGAAGGCGCAACACCGCTTCCCTTTTCCGCCGCGCGAAGGGAGGAGGTAGCGCCACCATACCTCAAGTGGACAGGAGGTCTGCCCACTTTTTGAGGCAGGGAAGCCAAGGAAACCCTGGTGGTAAACTCCTGGGTTTTCCCAAATCCCCCCGCCTGAGTAGGAGGATCCTGAACAACAGGGGCAACATCTTTTTTCTGTTTCTTACTGGCCCCTGCGCCAGTTTTCCCCTTAGCTTTACGCTTTAGTTGGGGCGCCTCCTCCTCCTCCTCCTCTTCCGCGAGCTCCAGCTCGTAGTTTTCGAGCGCATCTACAGTACACGCAACAGAAGTGTTAGCAAAATTTGGTATTATAAGGGAAAATGCATAACTACAAAGGCTTACCAGGCGCATCGCTGTCGAAGACAAATCCCAGATCAACAGGGATGAACATGTCATCAAAGCGATCAGGGAAACCAACCTCCGAGCGCGACGGAGCCACCCTCCATATGCTCATCATATGCGGCGTGGATATACTTCTTGGTGACTGCACAAAACAAGTCAAATGATATCAGCAAAAAGAATTATATTCGCGCAGAAAAAAAGCAATGAGATAAACTTACACAAGCCGTCGACTTGGATAACAGGCTCAAGCGCGCTGTCCGCCCACCTCTTGCTCATACCAACCCCCACCAGCGCCTCCTCACAAATGTTCTTGGCGGGGGATGGTTCGGCGGTCAACTTATTAACCCAGGCGCCAGTTGGGTTCTTGAGGACACCCACATCCGCAGGCGCAGAAGAAATGGCGCGCATGGTCATACGGATAGGGATCACACCAGCCCTTATGTAAAAAAACCTCTCAGACCAGTCATGAAGGCTCTTGAATGAAACAGTGGAGCACTTCACCTTCTGACTGCGAGGAATGAAGGAGAACCAAGAATCTTGGATCTTGGGCTTATAAAAAAATTGAAAGCGACGAGGGGTGGGCTCCTCGCGCTGGGATTTGCACATGAACTCAAAGTTAGTCATGCGCACAAGTCCAAACGGATGGACTTGGGATATATGAATCCCATAGAACTTAAGCAGCGCACCCACAAACCTTGTCATCGGGAGACGAAGGTTGCAGTGGGTGAAAAAATGGCTATAAAGGGATATATAGCCGGTGGGCGGGTCCGCCGCCGTTTGCCCGGCCCCAGGCAACATGCAGCCAAACACAGGGAGAAAACCCTTAGAGGCGATGGGCTGTCAAGATCGGCCTGCCTCAATTTGCAGGGGATTTCATTCCACCTCTTCACGGCCTTGGTCCTCCCTACCTCCTCCGATGAGCCCTCAGCAGCCTTCTTCCCCTTGCCGGTCTTCTTCAATGTAGACATTACTAACGATTTTCTACGGCAATGGATGGGGGAGATTGTGTTGTCTGAGCTATCAGACATACAACTGTGACAACGGACAAACGATGCTTCTAAACAACAGAAATCTGGAAGCAGAAGATACGTAATAGAATGAAAGAAAGAAAAGCTCTGAATAAACAAGAAGATGAAGGATAAAAAAACTCTAAGGGCTGGCTTTTATAGGCCCAGGAGAGAGAAATATTGGTGCTGATCGGACTTCACGCGCCCCCACTCGCAGGTGTAAGCCAACGCGAGCGCGACACGTGTCCCTGACACTGTGTGAGGGGACACGAAAAGAAACTTTACAGCTGCTGCCAGAGTTCACGCGCCACCACTCGCAGGAACGGACCAACGCGAGCGCGACACGTGTCCCTGACAGCATGTGAGGGGACACGAAAGGCAACTGTAGCACCTCGAGCACACGAAAGGTCTGACACGTCTACATCACTGACCCACGTCAGCAACAACCAACCACGTACAGGGACGATTCGTTTGCAACTAAAAGGATAGAATTTCGCGCAACGATGAATAATAAGAAGAAAAAGACAACACCTACTAAAAGAGCAAACTATTTAGTCTAACATCTGTCTTACCTCGCTCGCGCGAGACAAGACACACATTAGACTGGGGGGGCTTGAAGAGGTATATACCCGCCTCAACACCGAGCAAGGCGGGTCAACCCACAAGATATAGACAAGAGGCTTGAAATCAAGACATTATGAAGGCACAAAGCCAAAACCTACGCGCATGGCGCATATCACATATGCTCATGCATCACATGCTCAGGCATCATATGCCCAGGCACCACAGATGCCCAGGCATCACATATGCTCACGCATATCACATATGCGCGTGGCGCATCAGCGCGCGGCGCATATCACATGCTCGTGCATATCACATCTGCGCATGAAACATCTGCGCGTGAGAATAAAGAGAAGACCTCGCGCATCCTCAGGATTGGCGCATATCACACATGCACATAATCAACCTCGTCCTTATCCAAATCAGGATTAGGGCAACCTTGATTGTGCACGTCAGACAACCTTCCAGAAGGTATCTTTTTAAGGAATAAGAATATGCTGATGTTGACAGCTGCCAAATGAAAGGTGGACAACTCAGCACAACCCATGTGCTACCACGTGATTATAACCAATGAGAAAGCACCAGGTGTCCCAGAGGACACGTGGCGCAGAGCGATTGGAGGAGGCCAACAAGGCTGAGCCCAATCAGTGGAAACCCTAGCACTATAAATACAGCATCAACTCCACAAGGAGAGAGATTCAATTATATTCAATTACATTCAATCACAGAGAGTTACAGTCAGTAACACACACAATCACATCCAATTAACAGAGTATTCAGCTATTAAGCAATACTCTCCAGATTTCCTTACTCACATATTATTATCTTCTCCCACAAATACTTATTCTCACACCGGAGGGTTACCCCAAAGAGGACCCCTCTGTCCCTTTCTGAGGGGTAAGTTGACGGTGCTGTTCATTTTGTAGGTGGAAGAACACAGATCCAAGAAAACCATCGGTGAAATAGTATAATCACACCCGAGGAAAGTAGATCGTCTACCAGTGAGTCGATCCACGCTTCTTCAGTACCAAAGGAAGAGCCGTCCAACTTAAGAACAGTAAGTCTGATAGGTTCCAAAGGCAGCTTCCCGTAGGAAAAGGCTCTTGCGAGACGATAGGGCTTCGATAAGCAACAACGGAGAAAGAGACCTTAACGGTGATGATGACGGAGTGGACGCTCGTGATCCGCTGCTTATCTCGAACGAAAACTTATTCTTATTATTATTATTATTATTGCAATCATCATCAGCTTTATCTTTTGTAAAAACTCGCATATTGATGATTGTTTAAATTTAAATTATTATTATGAGCCGATGATGCTGATGATTAAAGGATGGATTGATTCTTTGCTTGAGAATTGGGGGGTTTTGCTTTTACCACTTTCAGTGGGTTTTGTATGTCGGGAATCCATGGGATTGGTTGTTGTTTATAGTGGTGGACGGGATTTCATTTTAATTGTATTTTCAATTCAATAATTAAGGCCACTCATTAAGTGGTAGTGTCAAAGGGTCTTACTTTTCATCCAAATCATTAGCATGTAAGTGTGTATATATTAGCTAGCGTATGCTATGCATTAATGACACGGGGAATGGAATGATTTATTATGTGAGAATGAAAAAAATGGTGTTTGGTTACTCGATGGAATGGTATCATCCATTACACATGGAATCTCATTCTAACAAAACTATTACTTCCCACCATTTTTTTTTCATTTCATTCCTCTCTCACCCTACTTTCTCAACAACACCACCTAACAACCACCACCGCTACCATCGCCACCACTACCACCTGACCGTCATCATCACCGTCGACACCACCTCTGCCACCACCACCAGAGCTACCACCGTCATTTGACCATAACCGTCACCACCACTGTTGTTGTCTGGCCACCACCACCGTCGTCGCCACACTACCAATGCTATTACCGCCACCCCACCACCGCCACCATTTTCTTTTGATACCAAACAATATAAAATATTTATTCATTTCATTCCCATAGGTTAACCAAACAAGACAAAAAAATGGTAATGATCTATTTCATTTCCTTTTTCATTCCATTCATTCTCTCATTTCATTCCATCTTCATTCCATTGCTTCCAACCAAATATACAGGGAAAATTCTTATCCTCTAACTCATCTTTGACGACGTGTTAGGAAATCGAACGCATATTTGACAAAATATTTTTAGAACATATCGTCAAAGATGCGTTAATCTTCCTAACACGTCATCAAATATGAGTTTGGTATCCAAACACATGGTCAATGACGTGTTAGCATCTAAAACACATAGTCAAAGACGTGTTAGTCTCTTGTTTTTTTTTCTTTTTAATATTATAGTCAAAGACGTGTTAGCATCTAAAACACATCGCTTTGCTTGATATGTGAAAATTCCCATATTATATCAATATAACTAATTCTACTTATTTTTGTTTTTCTTTTAACTTTTAATATATATAGTTTTATTTTATTCTAATATACTGATGGGACATGCTTATTTTTATCTACGAACTGACATAAATTTACTTAAACTCGATCCGTGTCAAATTAATATCGAAAATAAAATTTGACCCTGCACGGTTTTAAATAAATTTTATGCCAACATGTAGATAAAAATAAGCATATTTTATCGGTATATTTGAAATAATATAAAACTTTATATATTAAAATTTATAAGAAAACAAATATAAGTTGAATTAGTTAGGACTAGCATATCGTGTATACCCGTACACGATAAGACACGAACACGAAATGTGTATACCTATACATGACATGAAAACTTATCGTGTACATGTATCCCAAACACGAACACGAACTTGTTACCACCTGGTATACACGATAATAGGTTTCTAGAAACACATATTTGACAACCTGTTTATTGAAACAAAAATCAAAGAGGGAATGTTCATGAGTGGTGAGTGGTCACAGCTGAGAAACAGAGAGTGAGAAGGTTTTAGGAATTTAGGGTTTAGGTTAACTTATAATATATATATATATATATATATATATATATATATATATACTCATAAAAATCTAACCAGGTACCTAACATGTACTTAACAGGTAAACATGTATTTGACCTGTTTAGACACAAAAATTAATAGATAAATTCGTTTCTACCTGTTTAGTACACGAAACATGTTAAGGCCTTACATGTTACCTGTTAAAGTCATGTAGGTGCATGTCGTGTATTCGTGTCTCGTGTATAAATTTTCAGCCCTAGAATTAGTTATATTAATTTAATATTTAAAAAAACAAACAAGAGGTTAACACGTCGTTGACCATGTGTTTGGATACCTAACTTATCTTTGACGTTGTGTTAGGAAGTCTAACGCATATTTGACGATGTTTTACAAACACATCGTCAGAGATGCGTCAGATTTCCTAACAAATCGTCAAAGATGAGTTAGAGAGGGGCATTTTTGGAATTCTAAAATTTGGGGGACAAAAGTGGAATCTCGTTTCAAAGTAGGTCCATTTTATGAATTTTCCCTATATAGTAAGGGGGTGTTTGAGATTTGCTTATATAGGCTTCTTTTTAACGTATTAATAGTTTTTTTTAAACTTAATAAATTCATGTCTTAGTCAAAACAAATATATGTGAAATATTATTGTAATTATTGTGATAGATTGTTTCCATAGTTATAGAAAGTGTCGGTTATGACTTTGTCTATATGTACTCAATATTATGAACAAGAAAGTTCATGGAATTATTTCGTCCTTCATGGTATCATTAGCCTACACATTCAACATCGATCCTTCCCTAATCGACTTCGGTCTACTTCGAGTTCCTTACTGACTTTGGTCTGCACTTTCATCTTTTTTACATTCCTGCGATCTTCTCCTTGCAAATGGCAACACAGGGCACCCATAAACCCGGTTCGGCTCCGACTTCATCAGCTCAAGCCCATCCCATTGATTTTGATGGTCTTGTCTCAACGAATCTAAGTAATGTCTTTGTTTCTATGCACACCAACACCGTGGATGACCCATAGCACATGGACACGGGTACCACTTCTAATATCACAAGGTAAACTATCTTCCCATTTGCTATAAAGTTCAATAAGTTCCATTCTCGTTGGAAATGGTCAACATATTCCAATTCTCGAATCGGGCAATACCAGTTTACCCACTTCCACTAAACCTCTTCACTATAAAAACGTGCTTTATACACCTTAAATCATCAAAAACCTAATAAATGTTCATCAATTCAACATTGGCAATTGGAAATCTATTGAATTTGACCCTTTTGGATTTTAAGTGAAATATTTACGGATGATACAATCCTATCGAGGCATGACAATGACAGCCACCTCTACTTGGTCACCAACACTACCGCTTCTGCGTTTCATCTCTCCCATGACCAAGATTTTTGGCATAATCGTCTTGGAAATCCAGGACATTTAGTTTTTAATTCGCTTATTTCTAATAATCATATTTATTGTAAAACTTATTTCTCATTCTTGTCAGCTCTCTAAGAGTAAACGTTTGTCATTTTTCTTATCTATGTCACAAACTTTATTACCGTTTGATATTATACATTGTGACTTGTGGACCTCACCAGTACCAAGCAAATCCAGGTACAAATATTATATCGTTTTAGTCGATGATAAAACACATTACACTTGGATATATCCCCTACATTTTAAATCCGAGACCTTTAATAAATTCTCCAAATTACATAAATTTATTCTTACACAATTTCAAGTCCATATTAAATCGTTTCAATGTGATTTAGGGGTGAGTCTGATAACCACAACTTTAAACAATTTGTCGCCTCTAACGGGTTATTTCCGTTTTTCTTTTCCTTAAACTTCCCAACAAATTGGGAAATCCGAACGTATGATTTGGCGTTTAAATGAGATAATGTTAACTCTTCTTGCTCATGCTTCATTACCCCAAATATTTTGGGTCGAAGCACTTCATGTTGCCTCCTACCTTCACAACATTTTATCCACCAAACTTTTAAACTACCATACTCCTATGGAAGCTCTATATCAACGCCATCCTACGTACGATCACTTCCATGTTTTTAGATGTGCGTGTTACTCTAACACATCGGCCACCCGAGAACATAAACTTAGCCCCCATTCCACCCTTTGTGTCTTTCTTGGTTAACCGACAATATAATTATTACTATTATTATTATTATTCCAATAAAAATAATAATAATAATCTTTAAAATAAAATAAAACATTTTATTTTAAGCCCTGGAGGCTATTTCTTTTATAAAGTTTCATAAATTTTAAAGCTACCTAAGAATTTTTATTATATAAGCATCACGTTTTGCAATCAATTCACAAACTTAAACGAATCTCAAAAATAATTATTTTTCCCTTATTGTTAATGCCAATGAGTTTCAGTTAAGAAATCATGGCACCGCCCTCACCAAAGCCTTCATACCATAAGCCTCGCAAATTTCATTTTGTTCTTCCTTCTTTCTTCTTCACGTACATATTCTTTTATAAATATTCTATTTGGACATAATCAAAATAATTTTATTTATCTTATTCTTTCGATTGTTATTTATGAAGTTTTTAGCTGAGTTTGGTTGTTTGTTGGTATTAACTTTTACGCAAATCGTTTTGCATATTTGTTTGATTTTCTTTCCACTCAATGTTTATTCGAATCATGTTGTTATTCTTGATCTCAATATTTCATCAAATTGAGACCAATGTTTTATTTTAATCTCGAAATTTCAATTGTTTACTTTGATAAGCTATGATGTCGTTACCCATATTGACAGTTTATTGAAAAAAAAATTCTACGAACTTAATCTATTGCGATATTAAAGTTTCGTTTATCTAATTCTGTTTCAATACGTCATCGATTTACGTATTTATGTTTTGTAATTGTGTACCTTTTTAATCTCAATGTTGTCATTAGTCACATTGATGTGATATTGGAGATTTTCTTTTATTAAACGAACTTAATCGATTTTGATATTTTGATGTTTATATTCTCGAATCCAATGCATTATTGATTTACTTGCTTATATTTCGTTGGCTCAATGCTACACTTATTCACCTCGTTATTTCAACTACATATTGCGATGTTCATTACTTAATGTTTTCATCCATTATTTTCATTATCTCGTTTATTTCGTTTAAAACTTCAATAAACATCGTTTACATTGTTTAGACTTCAATGGTTGCATCCTTGATCTCAAGGGTCTAAATATATATTTTGTTAAATTTTATAGTTCATCGTTCTTGATTTTAACGTTCAATATGAGAGTTTATTTTATTTAAAGGTTATGTCTTAAAAACCACGCAATGGGGCGAACTATGTGGACCATCCGACGATAGAGGTAATTATGGGCCGACACGTAATTATCAAAGTCCTCGCATGGGAAACATAACAAGTACGATTGTGTGCAATAACTCGAAACTTGGAATGACTTTGGAAAAAATGGGACAAATGCAATATGATAAGGGCATGGTGGATACGCCGCTGGTACATGCTATATACAAGTGTTCTTGTCATATTTCCCATTTGTGGCGTCTTTCGGGTCATTTAAAGATTGACGTTATTCCTTTTATTTAAATACGTATATATAAAAATGTTAAAACTTGTACTAGTTGTTTTCTTTTAAATTTTATTTTTATGATAATTTCGGGACGGAATTTCAAAAATTTGTGAATCCTATCACATTCGTTAATTTTCAAACCTGAAAACCCAACCCATTTTAAATTTTCGGTTTTGTTTATATATATATATATAATACGAGAATTTGCTATAGAAAAACTTATAACGCGTTGCGGCGGGGACGCAATGAAGATTCGATCGATATAGGTTCAATTAGTTATAGTACGGGAATTTGCTATAGCAAAATTTATATTCGTTATATGATACAAGAAATAAGACATTTATATTACAAAATTATCATGAACAAGATAAAAAATTAATTAAACACAATTACATAATTTTTTAAGTTAACGAACATAACTGATGCAATGATCGCTTTTGTTAGTTTATTAATCCTCTTAAGACATATTATATAGTAATACTTTTTTTAGTTTGTTTATTATAATATTTTATAAATTGTCAGTTTGGTTTGTTATGATACAAGTACTCATTACAAGAATAACAATTTTGGTCCTTTTACTTATACGTGTTGGATTGTATTATGTTTTACCCATAACGGGTCAAATAAGCCAAATTGGGCTTTGGCAAATGATGTATATAAAAATATACATCTTTTTAGCATCAATAATCTCCAAAAACTGCAACTTCTATCGTATAATATCGTTCAAATAAACACTTATTATGTTAAAATGTATTTTCAAGTGAATCCAAGCCTCAACCGAAGATACAAATGAAAAAATCAAAGAAAACAACAAAATATGGGGCTGTGCTTCAGGAAACATGGGGCTGTGCTTCTGGAAACATGGGGTTGTGCTTCAGAGAACACGGGGCTGTGCTTTTGGAAACACGGGGCAGTGCTTTTGGAAACACGGGGCTGTGCTTTTGGAAACACGGGTCGTGCTTCTTGGAACACAGGGCCATGCTCACCTTTCAGAACCGACAAAAAGAATTATCACATGTCACAAAAAATCTCGGGGCCGTGCTTCAGAGGACACGGGGCCGTGGTCACCTTTCAGAAACGACAAAACAATTAGCACATGTCATTAAAAAGCACGGAGTCGTGTCTCATGGAGCACGGGGCCGTGCTTCTCACTCCAGACTTCCTATTGATGACCGTCGTTCGAGTCAATCAAAAACCTAATTATTCTAAATAGTTAGAGCAAGTAGGGTATCGTATCACAAGGAGTATGCGGTCAATGTATTCGTGTAACAGATTTCTAATTATGAAGTGAATGATTTTTAGTGCTGATCACACAAGCAATAGTTTGAATTTAAAGAACTAAGCAACGAACAAGTAAATGAATATTAGGCAGTTAACAAACAAATCACACCCGGGAATTAAAGTAAGCAACCAACAGTTATCTCATGCAACCTAACAGATTAATTATTAACGATTAACTGAAAACTGATCAATCAGACAAAACCTTAGACATCAACAATCACTTTACACACGACACTGGTTATAAAACAGTCATTGCCAACGTGACTCAGTTAAGAGCAATCGTATGTTTTATCATATTTAATCTAACCAAATAGTTATATGACTAATTATCTAGCAACTGGTAACAGATCGTTCAGACCAACGTAAACCTAAACCGACCGAACACTCAGAAATACCAAACATCAATAATCATATATCAATCATCAATAATAATACACAAGTGTTCTTAATAACATGAGAAAATTGTAAAGATTACAAATTATACATCCCGGGTATGATTCGGAGAAGACTAGCCGAGCATCGTCATCAATAGATCTTCAATTATGATGAGGAAGGCCATTAGGATTAATCAAGAGATGATTGGTAACTCTGTAATTCACCCAAAATCGCCTAATAGCTGCTGCTGGTCGTCCATCTTGATTAGGGTACGGAAAATAGAAGATATAGGTCAAAATCCGTTTTTTCACGTTTTTTAAGACCATCGCGTATCGCGATGGCCATAGACCCTACCCTTCGGATACCGCGACCTAAGAAAACCTCATATTTGGATTCCACTCATTGAGAAACCCAAAATTCATATATTATAGGTCCCGTAACTCATTTTCTAGCTCAGGATATGCTCGTTTTACTTCATGGTCGCATTTTATCAACCAATCTTGTTCAGTTTTAGCATCGGCTTATGAATTTCTCATCCATGCTCTTCCCGAATCCTTGTAACACTTTCCAAGACATCAAATCATGCTTCGGTCTTCCCGAGATATCATTCCATGCTTGTACACGTCTCCCATTTAGCATCTTTAACGATCAATTACCTGAAATACAAAAACACGTATGAAGTACCAAAGTTCTAACAATATACTCAATAAAACTACATAATTAATACACTAATATATATACAAAATACCCGACCATCACCTATAAATATAGGTTCATGTTGCACTCATTTGGTGTGCCTTGAAGAGAATTCTATACGGTTTTCACTTATAAAAACACCTACTAACACTCATATTGAAGATCTATTGAAGAGTTTGAAGGCTTGGAGGTCATCATCATCAACCATCATCATCATCCATCCACCATCATCATTAAGAAGGAATATTCATCCACATTTGGTTAGATTGTTCTAGTTTAATCATGTGTTTGTTATCATCATCCATTCTAATGTTCATAATCATGCTCATTATGAGCTAAACTCCATTTACCATCTAAAATCTATGAAGAAACTTTGTTTTTACTTGATGATTATATAAAACATGTGGTTTAGTTTAGTAAAGTACATGGTTATTTTGCAATTATATTTTGATGAGAAGTGTTTCACTATCTTAATTCAACAATTCAAAGTTGGTGATTGACAATCATATTGGCAATCATTCATGATCGATTCATGTTCTTGAAAGATAGAATACTTTGATAATTTATCGAATCATGGATCCTTATATTGTACTTAGAAATGATGAGATATAAGTTTTGATCAATTTCTCTAGTTTTGGTAATTCTAAAATAACATCGCTAACGCGATTGCTTAGGTTATCATGCTAGTTAAAGAAATCATATGTTAACGGAATGTGTAGTTATAACCTACTTAAATCAACCAAGGGGAGGTTGCGTGACTAAACTATAACCACCCGAAGTTGTTGGAATTGTTACTTGAGAAATCGAAGTCAATCCTAATCTTCTACTTTACTAAACTACTTGCCAACTCAAATTGACATTCCCGTGGTAGCATGACATTAGGAAAAGGTTGACTCTAAAATGCACATGCTACTTTCTTTTATGTCATAGGATATTCTCACTTAGAAATGATGGGCTATTCTACCATATATTATTACGGCAAGTTTATCACATGTTTACTTTATAATCATCAAGGATAAATGGAATGGATTCTTGATCTTAGATGGTAACCTTCACATAATTGAAATACTCATTTAGAATTTCTTGTCTTGATCACTTATATATATATATATATATATATATATATATTATAAAAAGTTTAAAATCCAACCCCAAAATGATTAAAACCTCCGATTAAAGTAAAACAACGATTCATTATTAGAAATATTTGTGTCCACGGATCGATACTTGGTTCTTACCAATACTATCCTACATATACGATAGGTACACTTGCCTATTTTGTGTGTGCTTAGTCTTTGTAGAAATCACTTTTATAAATTTAAAACACGATCTTGTGCAAAAGCTAAATATCCAATCCATTATATTTTACAAGCTACTCGCACACCGCATCAAGTTTTTGGCGCCGTTGTCGGGGACACGGTACGTTTCTAAGAACGACCCAAGTTTTAATTTAATCATTGTTTATAATTATAAAAATTTTTAACTTTTATTTTATTTTATTAACTACTAAACTATATAAGTTTACGGCTAGCCTAATTTTAACCTTTATTTACCTAACCTTTACTTTAGTTTAATTATAAAATAGCTTAGCCTAACCCGTAGTTTAACTTCAACTAACCTTTAGTTTAACTTTAGCTAACTTTTACTTTAGTTTTAACTTTGATTTAGTCCCATGTATGTCCTCTATTTTCGAGCATGAGCTTGTTTCTCCAATTTCTGAACCGGAACAACTCTTTCGTCGATGAACTCGTAAACGGACTACAGAAACCGTCGAAACAATCAAAGACGAGTCAGTAGACACCACGACATCAGGAGAAAATCAAACCGAAGAAATGATGGCGGCCCAAAACAGTGAACCAAACAAGAGCCAGTATGCCAAGCCAACTCTCGAAGGCTACGATAATGGAGTGGCTCCACCCGAAATCACCGAAAATTTCGAAATCAAATCAAGCACCATTCATATGGTGGAAAATTCAGTTCAATTTCATGGTATCTTCGACGAATACCCCCTTTCTCATATATCTCGATTCTTACGAATCTGCGGAACCTTTAAAATTCAAAACTGTTCAGAAGATCAGATCAAACTCAAACTCTTTCCTTTCTCTCTAAGGGGACAAGCCCTGGAATGGATAGAATCTCTTTCCTCTAGCTCCATCACTACTTTGGACCAGATGGTTGAACAGTTTCTCCTCAAATACTTTCCGCCTAATAAAACTGCCAAATACCGAGCCAGCATTACCGGATTCTGGACCGATGATGACGAGTCGTTACACGCAGCATGGGAGAGATACAAAAGTCTTCTGAGAAGATTCCCACATCATGGACTGAGTGTATGGTTACAAGTACAAACTTTCTTTGACGCACAATCCAGTCAAAACAAACAGGTCATCGACCAAATCACCGGTGGGGACCTGGGATACAAATCACCTAACGAATCATTTGAAGTCCTGGAGAAAGAAGCAAAGTAGAGTTTCGCTTACAACCCACCAAGATCTACACCAACACACAAAGGAATACACCACGTCGATTCCAACACTCTCTAAAAAATTCGAACAACTTCAAGCCGAATTATTGAAAACCAAGATCACCTGTGACATCTGTGGAGGAACTCATAAGACAAGTGACTGTAAATAGGTATCATGGCTATGGAAGAAATTGACTTCATTGCTCGACAGAATAAAGCTTTCAGCAATAACTACAATCCAGGATGGAGAAACCACCTGAATTTCAGTTGGAAGGACGGAGCTAACACTCAACCCCTACCCAGATTCGAGAAAAGACAGATGAATCAATCCTTCTAGCCTAAACCACAATTTCAAGATCAAAGTTCCAGTAGCCATCAAAGTCCGAGCTACTCAAAGATCGAAGAAATGTTGATCCAGTTATAACCAAAACAAATGATGCAGAAAAGAAGGCCGACTCAAGAGCCGTTGATATTAGCGGAGTATTGTTGAAACATGAAGCCGAACTAAAAAGTCAACAAGCATCATTACAGAATCTGGAAACCCAAATCGAACAAATTGCCCGACAATTATCCGAAAGACCACCCGGTACTCTTCCAAGCAAAACAATCACCAACCCGAATGCGACAGCTAACGCTGTTACACTTAGAAACGGTACAACCACTGTTGCCTCACCATCTTCGAAACCAGCTGTCGAAAAAGAAGCCACTAACAAGCCACAAGAAACACTAGTTCCAAAAGGCACCGTACAACCTAAGGAACTAGTCAGAACCTATATTCCACCTATTCCATATCCAGGAAGACTGAAGCAGTAGAGATTGGAAGCACAGTACGGGAAGTTTCTAGAACTCTTCAAACAACTCCACATCAACATACCTTTTATCCAGGCCATCGCTCAAATGCCGAACTATGCCAAGTTTCTCAAAGAAGTGCTGACAAACAAAAGGAAGCTGGAGGAGCTCTCGCATGTCACCCTGAGTGAAGAATGTTCAGCTGTCCTCTAGAATAAGTTGCCACAAAATATGACCGATCCAGGGAGCTTTACTATCCCTTGTCTTATAGGAAATTTGTCTGTTAGCAATGCACTGGCTGACCTAGGAGCTAGTATTAATTTAATGTCATATGCGGTTTTTGTAAAACTAGGGATAGGAGAACCAATACCCACCCGCATGAGCATTCAGTTAGCTGACCGATCTGTTAAATATCCTCTGGGCATTGTTGAAAACATGCTAGTCAAAATTGACAAATTTGTTTTCCCAGTAGATTTTGTAATTCTAGACATGGAGGAGGACAAAAGTGTACCTCTGATTTTAGGAAGACCCTTCTTAGCCACTGCAAAAGCTATTATTGACGTTTGCACCGTCAAACTCACTCTTAGGTCAATGACGAGGCAATCACTTTTGACACAGGAAAATCTATGCAATGTCCGCAACATCACGATGACACGTTGTATTGTGTCGACATCATAGATTCGATCGTGAGTTGCTATATGTGAGATTCCTCCATCACGAACCCACTAGAAACACAAATCTTAACCAAAACCATCACCATACCCATTTTAGAAAACGAAAATCTCAATGTCGACTATCACGAAGCATCAGAAGTGGTATGTGAGATCACCTAATATAATGAAAAATCAAAACCATCAATTGAAGAACCACCAACCTTATAGTTAAAAGAACTCCCAAACCATCTCGAATACGCCTTTCTAGAATAAGACTCTCAACTCCCAGTAAATATTCATCTCACATTTCTAAAGAAGAGAAAGACGAACTTCTTAAGGTTCTCAAAAACCATAAGAAATCTATCGCATGAAAGATCATGGATATCAAGGGCATAAGTCCTTCATTTTGTACTCACAAAATCCTCATGGAGGAAGAATACAAACACGTGGTCCAACATCAAAGACGTCTCAATCCCAACATGCAAGATGTGGTGAAGAAAGAAGTAATCAAACTCCTTAATGTCGGATTAATCTACCCAATCTCAGATTCACCTTGGGTTAGTCCCGTTCAAGTAGTACCCAAGAAGGGAGGAATGACAGTTGTGATGAATGAAAAGGATGAGCTAATACCAATGAGGACAATTACAGGCTGGCGAGTTTGCATTGACTACCGGAACCTCAATGACGCCACAAGAAAAGATCATTTTCCACTTTCTTTTATCAATCAAATGCTTGAACGTTTATCTGGAAAAATGTTCTACTGTTTTCTTGATGGACTTTTCGGATTTTTTAAAATTCCCATTGCTCCTGAAGATCAGGAGAAAACTACTTTTACATGTCCGTACAAAACTTTTGCCTATCGAAGAATGCGTTTGGACTATGTAATGCTCCAGCCACCTTCCAACGTTGCATGGTGGCCATCTTTCACGAAATGATCGAACACTCTATGAAAGTATTCATGGACGACTTCTCAGTCTTTGTCGACTCTTTGGATCATTGCTTAAAAAACTTGACAAAATGTTAACAAGGTGTGAGGAAGTAAATCTAGTGCTCAACTGGGAGAAATGCCACTTTATGGTTAAAGAAAGAATCGTTCTCGGCCACAAGATTTCTCAAAGGGGATTAAAAGTTGATAAAGCAAAAATAGAAACTATCTCTAAGCTTCCGCACCCAACTTCAGTAAAGGCCATTATAAGTTTTCTAGGTCACACGGGATTTTACCGTCGTTTCATAAAAGACTTCTCCAAAATTGCTAGGTCTATGACCAAACATCTGAAGAAAGCCGCACCCTTCGTCTTCTCTGAAGAATGTGTTGAATCATTCAACATATTGAAAGACAAACTTGTCAACGCACCAATCATGACTACACCCGATTGGACCCTTCCATTCGAAATAATGTGCGATGCAAGTGACTTTGCAGTTGGAGCCGTACTCGGACAACGCAAAGAAAAACACTTTCACCCAATTTACTATGCCAGTAAAACTCTTAACGATGCGCAAGAAAATTACACCACAACAGTTAAAGAGTTACTAGCAGTAGTCTTTGCATTTGAAAATTTTAGATCCTACCTAGTTCTTTCCATTCACCCAATTTACCATGCCAGTAAAACTCTTAACGATGCGCAAGAAAATTACACCACAGCAGAAAAAGAGTTACTAGCAGTAGTCTTTGCCTTTGAAAAATTTAGATCCTAGCTAGTTCTTTACAATACCATAGTTTACACCGACCATGCAGCTATACGTTACCTCTTCAACAAGAAAGATGCCAAGCCCAGACTTATCCGATGGATTCTACTACTCCAAGAATTCGACATTGAAGTTAAGGACAAGAAAGGAGCAGAAAATCTAGTCGCAGACCATCTATCGCGCTTAGAATGCCCAGTTTCAGAAGAACATCACAAGGAAATTATCGATGATAATTTTCCACGTGAAGTTCTCATGCATGTACAAGCAGTCATGCAGGAGAAAGATGAAATTCCTTGGTTTTCCGACTTCGCAAACTATCTAGCTTGTAGAATCCTAAGAAAAGGGCTTACTCATCAACAACGGAAGAAATTCTTTTCCGACCTTAAGTTCTACTTCTGGGAAGATCCTTAGTTTTTTAGGATAGGTTCCGACCAGGTTGTTCGTAGGTGTGTAGCAGGAAAGGAAGCCTTAGATGTTCTCAAAAACTGCCATGAAGGCCCACACCACAGCACCGCCACTACGGTCAGAAAACTGTTTGATGCAAGATTTTTCTGGCCCACCATATATAAAGACACGCATGATTTGATCCACGCATGCGATGCTTGTCAAAGATCCAGAAACATTTCATCCAATAATGAGATGGTTCAAAAAGGCATTCAAATTTGTGAAGTCTTTGATGTATGGGGAATAAATTTCATGAGCCCATTTCCTAACTCATTCGAAAATAAGTACATCCTTGTAGCAGTCGACTACGTACCTAAATGGGTAGAAGCACAAGCTCTTCCCACTAACGACGCTCGAGTAGTTGTACGATTTCTGAAAAGGTTATTCTCACGATTCGGTACTCCAAAAGCCCTAATCAGCGACAGAGGTACTCACTTCTGCAATGCTTTAATGGACAAATTCTTAGCACGATATGGAGTTCACCACCGACTAGCAACACCATATCACCCTCAGACTAGTGGGCAAGTAGAGGTCTCGAATCGAGGAATTAAAAGGATTTTGGAAAGAACCCTAGGGATGAACCGCAAGAATTGGGCAGAAAAATTAGATGACGCTTTGTGGGCCCTTAGGACAGCCTACAAAACCCCCATAGGAACAACACCATTCAAACTCCTTAATGGAAGAGCATGTCATCTACCAGCAGAACTAAAGCACAAAGCTTATTGGGCTCTTAGAGCAGTGAACTTTGATCTAATGTCCGCCGGTAAAAACCGGAAAGATGAAATTCACGAACTAGAAGAACTAAGAGCATTGGCATATGAAAATTCATGGTCATACAAAGAAAAGACTAAACGTTTACACGACGCCCATTTAAAAGGAAAGACAAATTTTCAAGTTGGCGATCGTGTACTGTTATACAACATACGTTTACGTCTATTCCCAGGATAGTTGAAATCTCGTCGGACACGTCCACACGTAGTTGAATAAGTTTTTGACTATGAGACAGTTGAGATCTCAAATTCTGACGACCACAAGTTCAAAGTTAATGGACATTGATTAAAACCATATATCGATGGACCATTCGAGACCGTCTCGGAGGTACTAATCCTCCATCAAAACCGATGAACATATTGGAAGTAGGGTCTGGCCAAGACCCTCATTAAACCAAGAATATATATATATATATATATATATATATATATATATATAATAAAAAGAATATAAATAATAATAATGATAACAAAATAAATAAATAAAACTTAAGAATGGTGATAATTCTAGGCGGAGTACGTATGATATCACACCCGATTTTCAATATTATTATGTATTGGATGTTTGTTGGTTGTGTGCAATTTTTTTTTGATGATTTTGTTACACTACAGGAAAATGGACGAAAAACAAGGGACGCTCTGTCGAAATTTCGTTGGCCAGTAG
This sequence comes from Bidens hawaiensis, assembly GCF_021521415.1. Lineage (NCBI taxonomy): Eukaryota > Viridiplantae > Streptophyta > Magnoliopsida > Asterales > Asteraceae > Bidens > Bidens hawaiensis. Next base: position 166,801 of record NW_027493394.1, on the reverse strand, counting down.
GGAAGTTCCTTTCCATTTTACCCACCATACTTCATGTGAATCTTATTATGAATCTTTTTATGAATCTTTTCACATTGAGGACAATGTGAGATTCAAGTTTGGGGAGGGGAATTATTTGACCAATTGCTTGCTCAACTAATTATAAGATTCTCTAGAAACATAATTTTTGTAGCAAACGAAAACCATTTTTATAACAAAACCAAAAGAAATCTAAGATACTTTTTTGCAAATAACCAACTAAAAATCTATAATGACCAAAAAGTGAAAAAGTAAAAAGAAGTTTTGTAATATTGAGAATAAATTTATGCAAAATATGCCGTTAATACCCAATTCCTCTGTTACTGTGAGATAAACCTCATGCCACATAAATATATTTTTCGGAAGCTTTGAGTGAGTCATATGTTTCGAGTGATTTAGAACTTGTCGCAAATATTCATTTCAAGACCGCACGAAGCGTTGTATAAAGAAGAAGGTAATATTGTCACCATTCCATCAAACCATTCTCCAAATCACATAACCCAAAAAGCTTACCACTTTATACCTCTCACCGGTAAAATACAACACTGGTCTTTTACCGACAGACCCTAAAGAATTGGAAATGCATTCTTTCTATTTCAATTTCCTTTGCTGCATACATTTCGCAAAACCTAGGTTGCCTCCGGAACTTAGGGAGAGAATCTTTCTCTTTAGCAATGAGGTGAGGAAAAAGTGGCGCCAAGAAGAACAAAGTCCACCGTTTTGTGAAGTTTCCAAAAGCGCAATGAAAAGAAGAGCAAAAAGATACGAACGATTCTTAGAATGCGGAAACTGGTCCCACGAAGGAAGATGTAGAAAAAGTCAAACTCAGTCTCAACATGAATATACCAAACTAATGAGGATGGGGGGCTATTAGGCTCAAAGCCGAACGATCCATTAGAGTTGGGAGTTATGTTCAGAGCAGGATTGAGGAGGAACTGATCCACATCCTTGATAAAACTGATCTTGACGATCTGACCTTAAAAGAGTCACTAGGTTAAAAAAAATCTTCATCATCGGGAGAATAGAAGCTAACCATCGAAGACATCTCAAGATTCCCGACAATCAGCAAAAGTTGTATTTACCATCCTCGCCATCATTAACCTAAACCCTTGAACCACCACAAAATACCAAAATCCCTACTCACACAAAACCAACCCATATTACCTTCTGATCAATGCAACCCTCACAAAGGTGGAGATTTGAACTTGTTACAAGCTTATCTATCACATGTTACATTTTGGCTAAGAGTGTTCACATACATACATCACAGGTATGATCAGATATAAAACCGAGTGTCAGTGAATATTGTGAGAACGTGACGTTTTGCATAAACAAAAACTCATAAAAACAAATCGCCTTTTTGTATATCACTTCATATATTCTTATGATTTAAGGTTGGCTATTTTGTTTCCATTTTTTTGGAACTCTTTTGGGGATGTTTAAGCTATAGTCCTAACTTGCTATTTTTAGAGAATATTTAAAAGTAGCTTACTTGAGGACAATCAAGGTTCAAGTGTGAGAATGTTTGATGTATATAAAAATATACATCTTTTTAGCATCAATAATCTCCAAAAACTGCAACTTCTATCGTATAATATCGTTCAAATAACAACTTATTATGTTAAAATGTATTTTCACGTGAATCCAAGCCTCAACCGAAGAAACAAATGAAAAAATCAAAGAAAACAACAAAACATGGGGTTGTGCTTCAGGAAACATGGGGCTGTGCTTCAGAGAACACGGGGCTGTGCTTTTGGAAACACGGGCCGTGCTTCTTGGAACACAGGGCCGTGCTCACCTTTCAGAACCGACAAAAAGAATTATCACATGTCACAAAAAAGCTCGGGGCCGTGCTTCAGAGGACACGGGGCCGTGGTCACCTTTCAGAAACGACAAAAAAATTAGCACATGTCATTAAAAAGCACGGGGCCGTGCCTCATGGAGCACGGGGCCATGCTTCTCACTCCAGACTGTCTATAAATAGAGGCTCATGTTGCACTCATTTGGTGTGCCTTGAAGAGAATTCTATACGATTTTCATTTATAAAAACACCCACTAACACTCATATTGAAGATCTAGTGAAGACTTTGAAGGCTTGGAGGTCATCATCATCAACCATCATCATCATCATCCATCCACCATCATCATTAAGAAGGAAGATTCATCCACATTTGGTTAGATTGTTCTAGTTTAATCATGTGTTTGTTATCATCATCCATTCTAATGTTCATAACCATGCTCATTATGAGCTAAAATCCATTTACCATCTAAAATCTATGAAGAAACTTTGTTTTTACTTGATGATTATATAAAACATGTGGTTTAGTTTAGTAAAGTACATGGTTATTTTGCAATTATATTTTGATGAGAAGTGTTTCACTATCTTAATTCAACAATTCAAAGTTGGTGTTTGACAATCATTCATGATCGATTCATGTTCTTGAAAGATAAAGTACTTTGATAATTTATCGAAACATGGATCCTTATATTGTACTTAGAAATGATAAGATATAAGTTATGATCTATTTCTCTAGTTTTGGTAATTCTGAAATAACATCGCTAAGGCGATTGCTTTGGTTATCATGCTAGTTAAATAAATCATAAGTTAACGGAATGTGTAATTATAACCTACTTAAATCAATCAAGGGGAGGTTGTGAGACTAAACTATAACCACCCGAAGTTGTTAGAATTGGTATTTGAGAAATCGAAGTCAATCCTAATCTTTCTATTTTACTAAACTACTTGCCAACTCAAATTGACATTCCCGTGGTAGCATGACATTAGGAAAAGGTTGACTCTAAAATGCACATGCTACTTTCTTTTATGTCATAGGATATTCTCACTTAGAAATGATGGGCTATTCTACCATATATTATTACGACAAGTTTATCACATGTTTACTTTATAATCATCGAGGATAAATGGAGTGGATTCTTGAGCTTAGATTGTAACCTTCACATAATTGAAAGACTCATTTAGAATTTCTCGTCTTGGTCACCTATATATTATATATATATTATAAAAAGTTTAAAATCCAACCCCAAAATTATTAAAACCTCCGATTAAAGTAAAACATCGATTCATTATTAGAAACATTTGTGTCCACGGATCGATACTTGGTTCTTATCAATACTATCCTACATATACGATAGGTACACTTGCCTATTTTGTGTGTGTTTAGTCTTTGTAGAAATCACTTTTATAAATTTAAAACACGATCTTGTGCAAAAGCTAAATATCCAATCCATTATATTATACAAGCTACTCGCACACCACATCAGCAAACCATGTTAATTTTGAAGACAAATGATATGATCATCTCCAGACTTTTGGCTCAAGTTGTGTTTTCATTTAATTTTATTGTCCTCCTCAAAAAAATATTTGTGTGAACATGAAGAAGAAAACTCCGTTTGTTTAAACGTTCGTGTTCGATCGTTTGTTCTACCAGAGTGAAAGAAACAAACACAGACATGCCCAGTTCGAGTTTAATTTGTTCGTTTACAAATTTGAAGTAAAAAAAAGATAAAATACATTACTTGTGGAACACTCATTGGTGTCTTCTAGTTCAACTCCCTCAAGCTTGAACGGGTGACAACAAAGCTTACACGGTTCCAAAATCACATTAATAAGCAAAATCTAATTATTTTAGCAACAAATATCAAATGTTACATCGTAATTTAAAATAAAATATTTCTATATTAGTAAATCCATAAAGTTAAAATTTTACCTAAGCTTCACATGCGAACACTGATACTTACAGGGTAACAGTTCGGTTCGTGATGTCACCGACATTTAACGCACTAAAATAAGCATTTTTATAAATAGAGCTCGAAGGAAGTTATGCGTCGACTCTTGTAAGTTAAACGAGCCGACCCAAATAAAAAATAAAAGGAATAATAGCATAAAAAAGTATCTCAACATGTAATTAAATTTCTAAAGATCCATTTCATAAGCAAGCGCCTTGTTTCATCATGAACACAAAATCCCAACAAAGTGATTACATTGAATATTACTCAATAGTCAGACTGCAAAAACAACAATATGAATACTTGTATTATCAAATTCATCTAATGACATCTCGACTACCACCACCCAATCTTTTGACCATGACAAAGGCAACTAAAAAGACTATAGCATCAATCAACTCAAAGAATTACCACACCAATATTAAAACCAAAGGCCAATCACTGTTACGTTGTAGGTTGTTGTATAAATAAATATGAAATGTTGAATCAAATTAAAGCAAAACCCACAACAAAGTTGTTGAATGAATCTAGCGTAGCGCATGAAACCGATTCCAATCCAATCACACCCAACGCAACAGTTTTTTGTGGACCTTTTGAGACCTGCACATTGATATAGTAACCGGTCAAACCTGATGTTTTTGACTTTTGCAAGCAGATTTCAAGTCAAAACCGTTTGGGAAAAAAACAACATATGTGCACCTGTAGCTGTTGTTGTATACACGTTTTATAGTAATCAAGTGTTGCCTTGGTATTTTGGTTAAAACTCTAGATTGTTCCAGAGGGGGGAGGGGGGACACATTTGATATCGGTTGAGAGCAACTCAAAATATGAACTCAAAATAATGATTCAAACTTATTATTCACATTTAGAAACATATTGACACAACAACAACCTTGTTTTCAAACTCTTGTACCAAAACCTTTTATTAGGTGTAGGTGTTGTGATGTTTGGAATGTTTTTATAAATGTATTTTTGACTTTTTTAAGCAGATCTCAAGTCAAAAACGTTCGAAAAAAAAAGATATGTGCATCTATAGGTGTATGTTGTACACACGTTTTATAAGAATTAGTAGATGGTGACTTGGAAGTGGAAGCTAATAATAATTCAAATGCAGTTGTGGAAACTGTTGAAAACAATGTCAGTTCATATTAAAATTGAATTTTCTCTCTTTTATTATAATACTATTACACATAAAATTCTTATATTGATCTATGGTCATATTATCCCTGGTGTAGGCCTGTATGATATTATTCAGTATCTGAAAAGCAAAAAAAAATTCATAAGTTATCTGCAAAAATAAACATAAGATTATTATTTGTCAGTTTGATGGGCCTTGATTTCTAAGTATCTTGACAGCAATGACTCCAGCAGTTTTCTTGAACATTCAACTTTTGAAGAAACAACTGCATATAAGAACAAATCGGAAATGCAGCCCAGTGGTAGCGTTCAAAAGCAAAGCAAAGCAAACAGCTGATGCAACAAATGAAATCAACATGTAAGTGGAATATATATTATATACATATATGCTTGAAAAGAATGAATCTTGATATCAAGGAACATATTTCATGTATGAGTAATACTAAAAACATGTCATATTCTTGCGAGTTAAAAGATTGTCGGGCAGATAACGGGCCTGGTCAACATATTTACAAATAGTTTTTTATCCTTGGTTTTTGGATAAAGGACGAAGGCTAGAAAAGGTTTATACACTCATATGAGATTAGAGACAACTCAAAGCGACCTGTTCATAGGTGAAGTGGTTGAAATTGCCGCCTAAATTCATTCAAAATCGAAATGATTTATAGCATATTCTCGAAGGAAGAAGCTGCAATTCACAGAAGCTTTTATAAATGAAGAGAATCAAATTGCATTTTACTCACCTTAACGGTACCATTTTAATAATTTTGAATCCTCAAAAATCACGTGGTTGACCAGAAAAGTCAAAGGGCGCAACTTTTACTTAACATGGGCTTAAGATAAAGATACGAAAAGTAAAGAGGGCGTTCAGTCAATTGTCGTTCTATGGTTTCTAAACAGAGATAAAAATAGACATTTTCAGGCAGACACAGAGTTAATATGAACAAATTATACACACTATTAACTCAAAGATCAAACAAAGCATGCTTTCAATTCATATAGACATGATTTATGAAATACTTTTGAGAACTAATAAGTAGCCTTTCAATTCATATAGACATGATTATGAAATATTAACTCAAAGAATCCTCCTTTACATATAACCAATGAACATTCTAAATAAAAAAAAAAAAAAAAAACGATTACAAAGCGTGATATCCCCAAAAAAAAGGTCAACTTTCAATTTTTGTACACATACTATAAAGAAAATGATTTGTTTCTCACCTTAGAAAATCATATTACAATATACAAAAAATGAGTCCCGGCATGTTGCTTAACTTCTTCAAATACAATTATTATTATGACCCGCCTACATTACAACATTACTCATACCAAGAAAATAGCTAAATGATAAATACATTAAAAATGGATAATAGATGTTTTTTTCACATTCATGAAGTGAAAATTGCACAAAAGTTTATAAACAAACTTATGTAGACAAAATACACCAAAGCTTCTAAGTAGATTTTTATTGGGTAAACTTCACCAACACCTGTTCAAGATTCACAAACCCATGATTTCCGTCTTGAAACTCATCTTAACAAACTTGACCAACTGCCATGTCAACCTTACTTGAAACTTCCCAAAGGTGTTGGGAAACGATTGCTAGCTCTGATCATCGATAACCACCGGTTTTTTCAAAATATCCCTTACTTCCTTCTACAAAAATCGCAACAACAAACCAATATTATTATAACTAAAATATAATAATAAATTATCAATAACAGTTAACGTTACATATGTACCTCACCAAGCAAACTTGCCAGATCTAAATTCTCACTATTAGCATGGGTTGTGGCAGTCACTTTCGCATCCTTGGTAGTAAGTTTGGTACACGAGGTTTCTCTTTATTGTATCATTTTAAAAGCGTGCTAAGAAAAGCTTGGAAAAGGTCTCCGATAATCGGATCGTTCACAAACCAAGCTAGCTCATTTGGCTTGTTTATAAACCAATTGTTTAGAACCCTAATCTACCATAAAATAATAATAATAATAAATAAATAAATAAATAAATAGAAAGAACTTCTCTTTTACATGAGCATTAAGTTGAATAAAGGAAATTATACATCCATATTATGGTTTTGAGAATGAAACAAGTTTTCTATAAGCTTAGGATGCAGAAAACCATGCTTCCAAACCATTCTTCTTTTGTTGCAGCATCATTCAAAGCACCAGAATCTCTAGCCAAAACTTGATAGGGCAAATTCAACTGAAATGTAATCCATTTCTTGTTCTTCGTTAAAAAAGTAAATATAGGGAAAAAGTACATGTAGGGTATTATATTTGGGTAGCTAAAATGCTAATCCAAAGAGTTAATAATAAGCAGAAGCAGATTATTTCACCCTAAGGCAAAGTTGTGATTTTGAATCCACCAAAGAGTAACCTGTTTAAATTAGTAAATTAAGCAATATCAAACAATAAAATGTGATAGATCAAACTTACCAGGTGATGAACGATTGTACAATTAAATTACTAAAAGTAGGATCAGCAGCAAAATCAATGGTTATATCAACCACTTGCCAGAAATCTTTGACAGCTAACCCTATAGATTTTCAATATACTGCATAATTAAGTTAACATTATCAAAATACTTAATACTTCTATTATGGATTTTATACTTCTAATATGGATTTTATACAAGAATTCACTTATTCGTATTTAGATAAACTGCATTCCAGGTGTAGTTTTGAGCTAGAAATCGGAGCTTGAATCCGGTATCTTTTTCAATAGAATCAATCTCCTTGCGAGTCTTTCTCCTAAAAATCATGTCACAAAAGATATAAATACAAATTAACATTCTTTATAAGGAACAATTGAGTTGTAATTTTAAAAATTTTGATACATTTGATACCTGGCCGTCTGATAGGAAGTCTGCAACATTAATAACTGTGGTGAATTCTTTTAAAGGTATCTCTTGTTTGTGCACCCTGGCCCGAATTGACCCATTAGGTAAACCACACCAAAGTTTGACCAACTAGAGATTAACATAACCCGTATCAACCCTTTGATAAGCAAATAAATAGCATTAAACAAACATTTAATAAAATAAAACCTTAACAGAAATCGGTGTAACGCGATTACTTCTCCTTGTAGAGCATCGTTTTCATAAAAAGTTCTCATTCCATGCAGTTTAAATGTTCAATCTTCTCAAACAACATAGCATCCTGAAATTATAAGGGTTGAAATTATATAAAAACTTTATAAATTTTAGTGTTTAGGTAACTTATAAAGATGTTACAAAACCTTGTTTTCTTTTATTGAAATTATAAGGGTTGAAATTATATAAAAACTTTATAAATTATAAGGATAATGAACATGGGTTGTAACGGTTGAAAGTTCGCCGGAAAGTGATGGCGTCTCATCGGAATATCTTCAGTTACTATTTTCTCCTCCTATAACGACTATGGTTTTGGGCTCAAGAACAGAACATGAATGATGATAAGAACTGGTTTGTGGATACTAACCTGTCTAGACGCAACTCAATAATACAGAACACAGATGCTAGCGATACTGAAGAGGTAGGTCCCAGCAGAGCCCAGTTGGACCCGCAAGACTCACCTTAAACAGGGACGTCTGCGCAGAGACCAACTGGATCCGCAGGACCAACCATGCTCAGAGAAGTGACGTCCTTACGCGCAGTATGCAAGCTGGTCCCGCAGGAAATGCCTCCCATGGTGAAGGACTCCGCCTGTTCCCGCAGCCTCGGATACAAGCCATGAGGGAAGGCCACCCGCGCAGCATGGCTACACGCACTAGGCACTTAACTCTCCCCAGTGTCACCTGAAGGAATGAGCAAAGGCGGGAGGGGGAAAACTCCCGCCTAAATGAGCCAGTCCGTATGGAGGATCTTTTGTGTGATACCTGACGAGGTACAGACAAAAGATCTGACCAAGAATGCGACAGCTCACTGACAGCAGCATGGCAGACAGCACGCCACAGCACTGTGACCAATAGCCGCCGCCTACCCACCAACTCCTGCCATACCACGTGCCTAGCCTGTAGTTGGCAGAAGAGGAAGAGTGCACGACACGCCTGCTCTGTGTCAGCCGCTACCTATCCACCACTCACAGGCAGGGCACGTGCATAGGTTACAGTTGGTAGCGTGTTGGGCCGGCTAAACCCCTTGGATCATCTTATCTTATCATATATACCTGATATCTGCTCTAGCAATCTCTTAATATACTTTTATATTTAAAGAGCAATCTAGTCTGATTCTCACGCCGGAGGGTGGTCACAAGGAGGAACCCCCCCCTTCTCAGTGACGAGCTCACGGTGTCTGTTTTGCAGGTTGTCAGAAGAACCATCTTCCAAGGGTCTAACCCCTCGTGGGAAACATCTATCTAACCCCCAGGTTACCAGTAATCTGCCCGGGGTCCGGTTAGTGTTTCTTCATTGGCGCCATCCGTGCATAAAGCTAGAACTTCATTTTTCTCCAGTTTTTTCAAACTTCTAGAAAGATGGTTAAAGAAACTCCGGTAACCACAACCCCAGCTACTGGAGGGAATACCGGCAACACAGTTTTTACAAACACTACCCCGGTTACCCAAGCCGGGGCAAGTGAAGTAAATTTTACGAACACTACCCCAGTTACCCAAGCTGGGGCAAGTGCAGTAAATAATCGCCCACTGGGATTCACCGATACCCAGTTTAAAAATCGAACAAGACTCCCCCGCCAAACTCTCGATGAAGTTAAGGCATGGGCGGAGGCACGACAAAAGGAATTCCAAGCTGAGTTGGACGAACGCTTGCGTTCCGTCCAACAGGCCGACGAATTCGAAGAATACTTGGACAATGACTCGGAGGAATCCGACTCCGACGCGAACCCTCGCCATAGGGCAAAAGGGAAGCGTAAGGAAACGGACTCCCAACCGAGAAGGCATTTTGGACAAGCCTTCAAACCAAAAAGCACAGGTGGAAGTTCACGAGACTTCTCCAAAACGTACAGACCGAACGTTGCAAATGCGGGAACGTCCAAATTTGCAAGGGACATTGCGGAAGCAATTGCCCCAAAAAGTGCCAAACAAATGCCCAACATAGGCACTTATGATGGTATGTCCGACCCAGACGACCATTTGAACAGGTTCATAGCAGGGGCAACCGTCAGCAACTGGACGGAACCCACGTGGTGTTACATGTTTCAAATGACGCTGGTGGGGGCTGCTAGGGTTTGGTTTGATCGTTTACCGGTTAACCACATTTACGACTGGGCAGACTTCCAGCAGAAGTTTAGCCAACACTTCAGCCAGCAGCGAAAGTATACCGAGGAGCAATGGACAATCCTCAAATGCACACGGGAAGAAGATGAATCTCTGCCAAACTTCATCACTCGCTTCAACTCAAAGAAGTTAAGTTTGGGCAATATCAGCGAGGATCTTGTTCGCGCAGCCTTCATCCAGGGCGCGCAGGACCCAGAGCTTATCCGCACCCTAACGGGTAAAGATGGAATGCCATCCACATGGGATGGCATCATGACAGCAGCCAAACGCTATGCGGAAACGGAGAAGCAACTGGGTAGAGACCTTCCGCAGAGCACAAACCTTTACACCCAGAGGACGAGAGAGGACAACGTCCTCACCGCCCGATTGAACAAAAAACGGAAGCAAGGCATTTGGCAGTCAAGGGTAAACTTTGACACCTCATCCGGCTTACAGCACCGATTGGGTGAAAGGGATAATGTAAAGCCGCACCGGAACTCCAGATGGACGCCACTTACCAAAAGCGTCACTGACATATTTGCTACTGAAGAACTCCCATGGCCAAAGCCTCCAGTAATCCGACATCGTCACGATGCTGATCGGAGCAAGTACTGTGACTATCACAGAACAAAAGGCCACAACACTGAAGAATGCATAGACGTAAAAGACATGGTCGAAACATTCGTCAGAGATGGGACGCTCGCGCACCTCGTGGCAAAATAAAAGCTAAGCAGGCAGGCAGGTGCGTGTGGAACCACGGCTGGGGTAAACACGGATAAAAAATCAGCTTCAATAGAGACTACATGCTGCGTAAAGAACGAGATCCCGAAACAGGTGCGTGTCGGCTCGATAGCACTCCTGTCCCAACATGGAAGGGAGTTCAATTACACAGTTTGCATGTAATCAATTCCAATTTGTAAAGAGAAGGCCAAGAGCCACTTCTAATGGAAATGATTCTCTTTAAGAGTATCGAAGCTGATGATTTTACATTTATACTTTTCTGGACACTAATATGCCGGTTTTCACCGCATAATTGCGTGAAGTCAGTGAATGGGAAGGCGGTCCTACCCGCACGAACCCAATAACGTGACAAACCTTCACGCAGGTCAGTTGAAGGGGAAAAAGTTCAGCACCCAAAAATGAAAGTGCCGGTCTATCCGCATGAATCATTAAGGAAACTGAATAATAACCTGTCAACAACCGCGCGTCGAACGGTTAAAACTATCCAACACTGGTGACGACATTCACATTACGTGAAGTCGTTGCGTGGGAAGGCGGTCTTACCCGCACGAACCCAATAACGTGGCAAACCTTCACGCAGGTCAGTTGAAGGAGTTCATCCCATTAAATGAAAGTGCCGGTCTATCCGCATGAATCATGAAAGGAAAATGAACACTAACCTATCGACAACCGCGCGTCGAACGGTTCAAAACAAAATTCTTAAAAAGGTAAGAAAACCTACACGCAGGTCTATGGGTAAAGTTTTGCCATCCTAAGTGCAAGTGACGGTTCTACCCGCACAATCACGAAAGAGGAAGCAAAACTTCACACCTATTATCAACCACGTTCAAAGGTTAACTTATCCTCAAAAAGTAAGAAAAACCAGCACGCAGGTTAGATAAAAGTTAAAGTTTAGCCATCCTACCAAGTGCAAGTGACGGTTCTACCCGCACAATCACGAAGGAGGAAGCGAAACTTTAACCCACTATCAACCACGTTCAAAGGTTCTTATTCTAAACACTTGAAAAATTGCTATTTTAAACTAAGTATGCAAGTCATAAGTTTATAAAGCAAAGAATCCAATGAAAGAAATAACAATCGTATATTTCAATGATATATTACAACAGTGGCCGGGTAACTACCCGCCTAAAAGAAATCTATACAAAGCGAAGTCTATCTTAGCAGTGGGAAGGGACCTTCAGGATCAGGCTTCAGGGCCACCTCCGCTTGGACCAGCACCGTCAGAGCGCGGCTGCCCAAGGAAAGCCTTAAGGATGTTTAGCCCATCATCAGCAGCAGCAGCTTCGTTCACCTTCTCCACCACTGGATGCGGGAAGGCAGCGTACTGGTTCACAGCTTGGTCATAAGCAGCTTTAGTATTAACATTGAATAAAGGGAAGTTGGAGGGCGGAAAGCCTCTCTCAGCAAACCCTAGACCAAGCAGGAAGCCAGTCTTCTCCCCATCCTCATGAGAAGCGTTGAGGGCTGTGCTCATCGCATCGTCATAAGAGGTCTCTGAAAGGACTCGACGCACAACCTACAAAAGAATACAAGTTAGAACATTTTCTAATTACGAGCGGAAAGCGTAAAGAAAAAGATAAAGATACCTGAGGCAACGCTTCTCGAAGCAGCCATTGGAGGGTAGCTTGACTTTCTTTGTAAGCACGTTCGGCTCCGCTCTTATCAAGGTTGGCAAGTTGAACTTCCTTGGCGGCAGCCTCTTCGACGCTTTTGAGTTTCCTTTCAGTGCGGTCAAGCACCCCCCTCTGGTCAAGGATCTCCTGCAGCTTCTTGGCATCTTCCATTGCCAAGGCGTCATGAGCATGCTGAAGAGCCTTTAATTTGCATTTAAGCTGCTCATTCTCTTCGCGAAGCGGCTCAGCAACAGCTTCAGCCTTGGCAGCCCTCTCAGTTGAGTTTCGCGCAGTCTCCTTGGCCAGCCGAAGCTGTTCATTCACAGCTTGGGCAGCCTTGGAGCGGGCCTCGAGTCGCGCCTGGACTTCAACCTCGAGGGCCTTGAATGCCTTCTCCTTCTCGGCTGCGGTAGCGGCCAACTGCCGGTTCTCCTCCCGAAGAGCCCGCGCTTCAGATACATCTTTGGCGCGAGCTGCTTTTAACTTGTCGTTTTCACGACAAAGCAGCTCGACGCGGGGCTGCGTCCGGGCCTGGAGAACCCGAAGCTCATTGGTTAGCCTACCCTCTTGGTAGCTAGCCATGGCTTCCCCCAACGCACCATGAGGAGCAGCGTGGCGAGCCCAGTCCACGCACTCCACAGGGGTACGAAGGGTTGTTCCTCGGCGTATGTTCCATCTTGGAACATACACTTCATTGGAATCCGACACTGCAAAAGAAACAAAGGCAGTTAGGAAAAGATGATAAAAATATACAAAGGAAAAAGAACCCTACGTACCTGTAGGGTCAATAACAGGCCGATAGCCGCCAAACCCATCACCTGAACCTAAAGGAAATCCATCCAACAGGTCAGGTAGACGGGAAGGTGGCATAGATCGGCGGGAAGCCCGGCGCGTACCTGATGGTCCGGCCATCGGTGCCGGTGGCGCAGGTATAGTGGCAGCCGCTGTGGTAGCCATTGTTGGCGCCACCATCCTCAGCAACAGTAACCGCCGGCTCCGTGAAAGATGCTGTAAAAATTGCACTCACGGCCGGCGGAGACAACTTCTCAGCTGGAACAGCCTCAGGAAGGCTGGAACCAGCGGAAGCAGGCACAGACGCCTGGGTCGACGCCTCGGGAAGGCTGACCGAGCCTTCCCTCATTGGCGGGGGAATACTTGCTCCAACTCCACCCTGGAATGCGTCAACATCCACACCTGCACAAGCAAAAGTGTTAGAAAAATTTATTTGAAACAACAAATCTAGACAAGAATTATGGGGGCACTTACGGGGTTTCTTGAGCTTGAACGTACGGACGAGCGGGGGCGAACCCGATGGAGCCGGCCTCTTGACACCGGTAACCGTCGTCGTCGCTGCCTCCCCGGAGGTAACAGCTACAGCCTCCGGAGCGGTGGTCTCCTCACCACCGGGCTCCCCCGCCACCTCTGCACTATCTGACTCCGAGTCAGATAGGACTACCGGGTCGGCCGTAGAGGCCACCTTCTCCTTGCCTTTCCCGACGGCAGCCTTTTTCTTCCGCACCAGTGGAGGACCTTCTGCGGATTCCTCAGAAGAAGAAATGTCAACTCCAGCAGCAGGCACAGCATTGAGAGGTTCAGGGTAGAAGATAGGCTTACCTGGCCGTCGGTGGCTCAGGATCTCTTGGCCTGGCGGGTAAACCTCCACGAACCGACCCGCGGTCTGCTCTAAGATGGGCAACTCGTTCTCGTCCAGAGCACGAGTACCCATCCGTGCGGGACCATCTTCCTCCCGCGGGTTCAGGAGCGACTGAAGATCGTTCCCCTCTGAAATCAACAAGAAAGTTAGAAAAAATCGAAGTCAGCAAAATGAAACAAGACGTACCATAAGGGACAGAGTTCGAACCATATTCAAGAACGATCGGAACCTTATCCGCATTCGCCGCCTTCCACACCCGGCTCATCCCCAGCATCACCATCGCCGACTCCGGAAAACGGAAAACCGGGGACTGGACCCGGGATATCTTCGAGAACCATTCCGCCTCCTCGTAGTTGAGGGCGGGAAGGTTCGGAAGCGCCTGGCCATTCTTGAACTTCATGGCGATGGGGATGGCGCGAGCGGATATGAAGAAGAACTCTCTTCTCCATGAGCGAAGACTCCGCTCGGTGGTACAAATCTTTAAACCCTTGATACGGGTTGTAAGAGTATACCACCCCTGGATGCACCTCCAAGTGTAGAAGGTCATCAGACGGTCAACGAGGGGCTCAAGGCCCAGTATCCGGCATACCCACTCAAAGTGCCGGACCTTGGCAATGGCCATGGGGTGCACCTCTGTCAGGTGCACACCGTGCCTCTCCAGAACACGGTACACAAACTTTGTCAACGGAAACCTAAGGTTTCCGTAGACAAAGAATGCAGCATAAACCCCGATCTTGCCACTAGGGGCATCGTACACAGTATGGTGGGGTTCAGGAAACTCAGGCTCGAGAGACTCGAGCATGAACTTCCTGACGATATACCGGTACAGATCGACAGGAAGAGAGCACTGGCATTCGCCAGCAGTCTTCTGGTCATCAGCATCATGAGAAGGCATGGTGGAAGAAAGATGAAAAGAGATTTCAGGGTAATGCTTTACTGAACAGAAAAATTCGCCGGAAATTACTTGAGAAGAAGAGATGAAAGTGAAAAGTGTGAATTGCAAATAACCCTCTCCCCCTTTATATACTAATCGCAATTAATGCGGTGAATTTAATGCGAAGGAGAGAGAATTCGAAGGTGCAATGAAACTATGACACGTGGCAAAAAGCAGACTGGCAACAGCTGTTGACAGGACGTGTGCCAGTAATTTCGCGGCCACGCGCCCGAAAAATCGCGCCCACGTGCCTGAAAAAGCGTCTGGAATGACCATATAATGTCACGTCACCATAACTTCCTGCACGTCCTGACACAGTCAGAAGAAACCGTCGCGCGACGTTTCAGAGGTTTGGACTGTTCCTATCTTTCCACCAACCTTTCGAATTTCAAAATTCAAAATTTAAAAAGAAGCGGGAAAATACCCCCTTACCTTGGCGAACAAGTAACCATAAGACGGATGCGGGTACAGTGTTAAGGCAAAACCCTTCACATACCTAGCACCCGCAGGGAATTGAAGCCAAGAAAACCTTGGCGAACAAGTAACCATAAGACGGATGCGGGTACAGTGTTAAGGCAAAACCCTTCACATACCTAGCACCCGCAGGGAATTGAAGCCAAGAAAACCTTGGCGAACAAGTAACCATAAGACGGATGCGGGTACAGTGTTAAGGCAAAACCCTTCACATACCTAGCACCCGCAGGGAATTGAAGCCAAGAAAACCTTGGCGAACAAGTAACCATAAGACGGATGCGGGTACAGTGTTAAGGCAAAACCCTTCACATACCTAGCACCCGCAGGGAATTGAAGCCAAGTACCTCGGCAACCAAGTAACTATAAGACAGGTGCGGGTACAGTGTAAAGGCAAAACCCTTCACATACCTAGCACCCGCAGGGAATTGACGCCAGGAATACCTTGGAAGTAAAGTAACCGTAAGACGAGCGCAGGTACAGTGTTAAGGCAAAACCCTTCACATACCTAGCGCTCCGCTGGGAATTGAAACCAAAAAGGATCTTCTGGGCAATGCTTGCGGAAAAGGAAATAACATCCCCGCATAGCGGGAACGTCGAGAACTACGTTGTTTGAAGCTCCAGGATGGAATTGGTGGTTTTAACATAATTGATCACTATGTTCAAAACTACCAAAACCTCATGGAGAATCCACACAACTGGGACTCAATGCTCCTGACTTGCGAGGAGGTTACAGACCTACCCGCATCATACCCAAAGACCAAGCAGGAAACTCGGGCATTTCTGCAAGTGACAAGGACTTCCCATGGAAAACCTTACAAAACCCTTTTCAAAACCCTTTTAAGTCCAAAAGTTCACCTCACTTTATTAAACACGCATGAGAAGAACATTGGACTGGGGGGACTTGAAGAGGTAGGTCCCAGCAGAGCCCAGTTGGACCCGCAAGACTCACCTTAAACAGGGACGTCTGCGCAGAGACCAACTGGATCCGCAGGACCAACCATGCTCAGAGAAGTGACGTCCTTACGCGCAGTATGCAAGCTGGTCCCG
The DNA here is from genome assembly GCF_021521415.1 of Bidens hawaiensis. NCBI lineage: Eukaryota > Viridiplantae > Streptophyta > Magnoliopsida > Asterales > Asteraceae > Bidens > Bidens hawaiensis. The sequence continues at coordinate 150,242 of NW_027493394.1, read as the reverse complement.
CAGGAAATGCCTCCCATGGTGAAGGACTCCGCCTGTTCCCGCAGCCTCGGATACAAGCCATGAGGGAAGGCCACCCGCGCAGCATGGCTACACGCACTAGGCACTTAACTCTCCCCAGTGTCACCTGAAGGAATGAGCAAAGGCGGGAGGGGGAAAACTCCCGCCTAAATGAGCCAGTCCGTATGGAGGATCTTTTGTGTGATACCTGACGAGGTACAGACAAAAGATCTGACCAAGAATGCGACAGCTCACTGACAGCAGCATGGCAGACAGCACGCCACAGCACTGTGACCAATAGCCGCCGCCTACCCACCAACTCCTGCCATACCACGTGCCTAGCCTGTAGTTGGCAGAAGAGGAAGAGTGCACGACACGCCTGCTCTGTGTCAGCCGCTACCTATCCACCACTCACAGGCAGGGCACGTGCATAGGTTACAGTTGGTAGCGTGTTGGGCCGGCTAAACCCCTTGGAAACCTACCTTCGGCTATAAATACCCCAATGGTATGATCATCTTATCTTATCATATATACCTGATATCTGCTCTAGCAATCTCTTAATATACTTTTATATTTAAAGAGCAATCTAGTCTGATTCTCACGCCGGAGGGTGGTCACAAGGAGGAACCCCCCCCCTTCTCAGTGACGAGCTCACGGTGTCTGTTTTGCAGGTTGTCAGAAGAACCATCTTCCAAGGGTCTAACCCCTCGTGGGAAACATCTATCTAACCCCCAGGTTACCAGTAATCTGCCCGGGGTCCGGTTAGTGTTTCTTCAGATACCTAAATTGAATGAAAAAACCTAAACACAAACGAATGGTTGGAAGTCGGCAACACATTAATATATGATCATTGAATCAAAGCCATTCAGTTGAACATATTGAAGGGGGGTGTTGGGATGCTCCGACTACGTTTGCTTCTTGAGTCTATCAGCGGCAGGTTTACAATTAATACCAAGGAGTCTGTGTTATAATGTAATATATATATACTAGTTTAGAGCCCGTGTATCATCTAAATAGTTATTTTACAAATAAAGTAATACATAATATATATAAAAAATATATTACATTTATTGCTTGTATCTTTATACATAAATTGATTTTATTTATATCACAAAATGATTTTATCCATAAAAAATAAACTTAATAAAAAAATATTGCACATTTAAAAACATACCCAGGAACACTTCGTTTATTGAAAGTTTATTTTTAGTATCATGTATGTATAAATTTGGTTATGAACCAATTTTGGAGAATACTTGTTATATAATAATAGTTTTTAGCTACACCATAATAAATGTTTTGATAAGTTTGGAAGGCTTCTCGACTTTGCGAATTGACCAAAAAAATAACAGGTTAACCTGTTCAATTTTGTGAATGTATTGCTTCACTTGAGCATAATTTTGTACAACATGATTCGCATATAACATTCTGATCACTATTTAAGAAAAAGTCCATTTGATACAAATGTTACTAATTTGATAAAAGTTAGAAGTATTGATAGGCCTAGATGTGACATGTCAGAAGTGGTTGTCATTTTTTCTTAAATTTTAATAGTCATGTGAAAAATACTCAATGTGCAAAATCACGAATCTTTTAACTATTTCCAAAAATGTTATTAAAAATAAATTTGAAACTCAATCACATTTAAAATTCAAACTTTCATTTGGTTTACATTTTCAAGTCAAAACTTTGAACCCGTAACAAGTTTGACGATAAATCTATTTGCAGATCAAGTTTTTAAAAATCTTCAGATTAACCTTTTTTTACGCTTAACAAATTTGAGCCAAATGTAGTTAATTTGTACCAAACGATCTATTTATCAACTTTTAACCCGTAACAATCAAATTTAAGTTTCACAAAAAACCCGAAAAAATCCTTGATAAAAAAACCAAAGAAACTAAATATGATAAACTTTATTATATTTGAAAGTGATTGATATATATTATCCTTACAATTTAACACATGTATGTATAGTTTACTAAATTAGCCGAAAAAATAAATAGATAGATTTAAATCATATATTTATAATTTATAAACTTATATGATAATGTACAAAAAAAACAATAGATAAATGGATTTAATTTTAAAAAATAGATAAACTTTTAAGCATATATTTATAATTTAATGATTAAAAAAATTACTTTATAAATTGAAAGCATATTATTGTTTTTTTTTTCTTTTTTTATTTACAATATTCAACAATATACATAGTATAATATGTTAATGATAACATTTAAAATTATATTCTTTTTAATATTTAATAAACATTGTTTGTTGTTGATTTTGGATTTGTTGTGAATATGTTCTAACAATGTATATTAGTATGTAAATATTTATTTGTATAAAAGTGTATATATATAATATAAATAGAGTTATAAGAAAAATGAATAATTTAATTAGATATAATATAAATGGAGTGTAAAAGGAAAGTAAATAATTATTAATGTATGTCATATATTAGTTCTGGAGGGAAAAAAATGTGATGATTAACCACAAACTGACACGTGTCTACAATTATTTTACTTTATTAGAATATGTAGATGTATATATATATATATATCAAGTTTCGTTTCATGTAATTTATATTCTTGTATTTGTATTCGTTAAAACCAGCTAGTTTTTGTCATTTCAATATATTCTCATTTGTCTTTTATCAATAATATATTACTCACGATGATTTAAGTCTATAGTCTGCTCGTTCTATTTCGTTTTGTTTAAAAGTCCGAGATTTAAGTATTTGTTTAACCAATTTTCAAACTAGTCAGGTATAATATGAAAATAATCCAAAACATATTAGCTTGTATTTCATTTATAAAACATTTCAAAGTCCAAGGTTCAATTTGTAAATATATTTGAACTTCTAATTTAAAAACATTTAGAATCTGGAGGGACTTGTAGGTTCCCAGCCGGATCTACACGGAATATCTCGTTCTACGTAGGTGCGGAATCCCTACGTAAGACGATACGAGCGTAGAAGACGATACACGTTAACACGATCAAACACACGTTACAATAAACAAAGACACGTTGTATTGCAATTGGAAACACGTGATTCACTGATCACCGATTACACAAACTGAATAACTCGTAAACTAAAACTAAAACTTCTGCCGTAACCTAGGCTATTTAACAGTCGACAACTTCGCCTAACATGTTTAGGCGAAGTTGTCCCTAACTTCGCTTGTTCCACAAGTTCGCCTATATCAGCGAACTTGTGAGCTAACTTCGCTTAATACAAAATACAAATCCAACTAACTCGATTACAGACACTAGACACTGAACTACTGACATCATGTACCAACAGACTCCCCCTTGGCAGTAGCTTCATATCTCTATCTTCAAGCACGTGTCTTGTAATCTTTAACAATCTTGTATCTTTCATCTTCAAGCATGAACGCCTTCTCGTACACAAACCGAAACAACTCTTTGATATTTCTTCGCTTCTTCTTTCCAAGCAGGAATATAAAATATTTTCTTCTCGTTCAGCACCTGCAGATCAGCTTGAGACAAATTCACCAAGTGCATTGGATTATACACTCTCAGCAGCTCTTGCTCATCTTCATTCTCCATTACTGCTTCAGCTGTTTCACAATCAACATACCACCACTTCAGATCCTTGGGCATTTGTTTCATCGGCACTTCTTTTAAACACCGGATCGGCTTATACTTCATGATCATCCAAGGCTTGCCATCTGCTCTCATCCCTCTATCTTTATCTTCAATAAGTTTTCCTTTCTGTGGTTTCAACAGCTCGAACTTTTTCTCCTTTATACTTTCCTTCCAGACTATCTTCCCGATGACCCTAGCCATGTTATCATCACTTCTGTTTATCAACCCCAACCTGGCTAAGTCTTTTACTTCACATTCAGGCAACGTATTCAACGATCTCAACAGCCTCTTGAAGTACTGAACCCCATCATACCTTTTAATCACAAAGAGCCTCAACTGCTCATCATATAACCAACATATAATCCCCTTTTTCGATTCAGCATAACCCCTGATGTTGTAACTTTTCTTGAACATAGTAGGGACCGCCGGTTTCTTAGTTTTTACGAACCACTGAGCGTAGCCTTCTTTCCATCTTGGCTGCTCTTCCCATTCTGTCTCATCGTTTCCCATATCTTGACCTATATCTGACTTATCAACTTCCGGAATCTCGTGCTCAACATTTTCCTCTACAATCTCTCCCTCTTCAATCTCACTGTCTATGACAATCTCTGCCCCAATATTCTCTATCTCTTCAACCGGTAACACATCGTCATCACCTATAAACTCATCATCCATCATCTCAGCATCCACGACCACCACCTCATCACCCCCTGAACCGCCAGCTGCACTTGTTGACTCCCCCTGAGATATGGAAGTCCCAAGAGCTTGTTCAGTTCTTGGCAACTCTCCACCTGCACCTTTCGATGCATTGGGATCATCGTCTCGATCGTTACGCTTCTTAGTCCTCAGCTCATCACCCTTACAGCTCGTCTCCCCCTGAGATGCCAAGAACTGTTTCAAAGCATCAATTATTTTTCCATGTTCGATCAGCAGGGACGACTGAATTTGATTCTCCGCAACGAGGCGCTGAATAGCATGGGTCTGGATAAGATTTACCCTTGATTGTTCTGCCACGACCCTTTCAAGCACTGCTATTCGTTCCGAGTCGGATAAGGTTGCATCGAAATCAAACCTCAGATGTGATATGTCTTGAGCGTACTGAGGAGGGATTCCCAATGTGACCGGCACCTCAGAAGTAGGTGGAAACGTAACCGCAGGTGGTATCGTAACTGACAACCCTGCAGTAGCAACAACTGTCGACTCAATAAATCTTGCGATGACCTCCGATGGAGTAAGAGTTGGAGGTGGCAAGGACACAATCTCCGGAGTCGAGAGTTGGAATGTAGTGGGTGGGAGGCCGAATGAGGATGAGGTAGCCACCACGGGAACGTCCGTGGCGCTTGGCCTTGTAACTGGCAATGGTGTAGGGACTATAATCATACCAGACAGTGCGGGTGGAGTGAAACGTACCACCCTTGAGCTCTCACCAGCTCCCGAACCTGCACCTGTCCTCTCCCTTCTCGATCTACGGACCAATTGATGTACTTCTTCCTCAAAGTCCGACTCACTGTCATCATCGTCTCTCTTCCTTTTCCCATGAATCCTTTCTTGTGTTACTAAAATCCGTCTCGCTTCAGCCACATCATCATCTGAAGAATCAGAATCAGCCTCAGTCGTAGCTGCCATAGCCACATTCACACTAGAAACCCGTGCAACCGATACTTGTACATTTTCCTCAGGGTCAACACGCTCCATATCAAAAAAACCTTGACCTCCAAACGCTGCATCAAGGTCTACATTTTCCTCCGGTGCCACAACAGGAGCAGCAGGTAAAGCTGGTTGAGGTGCTCCAGCCTGTTGTGGTGCCGGATCCCGAAACTCGTCCCCACGAGCTGGAACATACTCTGGGTTGATCAGGTACCCGAACAATGGAGTATGTCGAGGACGGAGCTCAGGTTTACTCCTCGCACTGGATGATCTGCACTGGGCGAAGATTCTCTTGCTAACAGTCTCCACATATCTAATCGGGCGGCGCTGAGGTAACGTGGGAGCAACATGATTCAAGATCATCTGAAGGAATCTTGGATACATAAGAAATCTCTCACGCGCCACCGCTCGTCTTTGACGGTCTATCTCGTAGAATACCATCTGACTAAAGCTGTAACGCTTATTGTAAGTCAGTGCAGTCATCGCCGACTGCATGGTCGCACCCATTCCATCCGTACCAGCCTTTCTCCCCGACATACACACGATCATCACGTGCATGAGAAAGCGCCATTAGTCTAGCAAGAACCCCTTGCGTCTCTGAGTATCCCCCAAAGGACCAGAATATCCCATTCTCAGAAAAGCACCATCTCGGAATGGAGCCACAAAGTATGTAGGATCGTCTCTTGTTTCATCCCCAAACTGTAAAGCCGCCCTGATCTGTTCAGACGAGAACTGTACTATCTGATTGTTAACCGTTGCACGCATAACCGGGGGCTCGACTCGACAGTCATATTCCACTGTCTGCCAGAAATCTTCTATGTTTGGTAAAGATATCGGCAGTGTTGTGGTAATCGCGTGGAATATACGCGAGCGGAGTAGAAACGTGATGATCTCGCGGAAATCATCAACACCGCTCGCATCCGGGTCCAATGTGATGTACATGCTATGCCCCGGGAAAAACTGTCGGTTGTTGTCTCCACCTTCATCATCACCAGCACCACCTGCTCCAGCTACAGCAGCCATTTCTGCAACCAAAACAGTCTAAGTTAGAGAATCGTCAAGGCAAATCACAAGTACGCCTGTTACCATGAGCGAAGTTGTGATTTATTCTGTATAGGCGAAGTTAGAGGTGGGGCGAAGTTGGGAACAACTTCGCCTCAACTTGAACTTCGCCTGATAAATGTTAAGTAAAAGGACCAGGCGAAGTTAATGAGAACTTCGCCTAACCACAACTTCGCCTCATATACTGTTACATAATTAATTATCAGGCGAAGTTAAACCTCAGGCGAAGTTAAGAATAACTTCGCCTAAACTGTAAGTTCGCCTGAATATGAATCGGCAACAGTTAGACGTTCAATACGACGTGTAGTTGGTGAATTTGGAGATTGAGGATCTCGTAAAACATGTTTTTAAGACGATCTAGACGATCAAGTTGATTACGACCACGTAATAACAGGTTTGAAAATTGGGTGTTGAGGTTTCGACTAAACGAGGTCGCGAATCGGGTCGAAACGACCTTTGATTAACATCAATGATTGTGATTATACGATACTACAACCCTACACACCTTTAAATCGGATTAGAACTAAGAAAAATAACACAGATGATTCGATGCTATAAGTTCGCTTAGGGTTACATGAAGATAAGTTCGCCGGATTTTGAAAATAATAACAAGTCTGACCTAAATTTTTCTTTATATAGGGTCAAAGTTATACAGGCGAAGTTATGGATAACTTCGCCTATTGCAGGCGAAGTTATGGATAACTTCGCCAATATCAAACTTTACAAAACAAACCCCTATAATTTGAACAATTTGCAATTAAGTTTTAAAACATCCTTTAAAGAGTTAAATGATACGATCAAGACCAAGTAACCAGGCATAAAATCATACAACTACATAAGTAGAATAAAACTTAGAAATAAAGTACACGGGATCAAATTTCAGTCTTGACAGGGACTACCACGTTTTAGAAAAGATCCGAACATGAATCATACTAATTAAGTGACTGTCACACAGATCCATGTTCAGCTGTATTATGACATAAAGAAACAGGTTGTAAGCAGGTAAATAACTTAGAATTGTTTTCATTGCTTCTGTGATACGGGTTAGGTTTAATTAAGCTCAAAACTTAAATGGGCAACACCTCAGAGATTGTGATGCCTCCTATCTAGTCTCAAAGCTTATTTGGCTTTCCCCAAGTCATCCCGAGTTGACCTCGACCCGTAGTGTCTGATTAAATAGTAAGTACTCTTCGATCTTTAGACTCTTCTTCCCGTTCTCTTTCTCACATCTTGATTGAGAAGTATTAACCTTATAAGCTGTAGAATGTCTCAGTAACACATTTTTTTTTAAGTATTTACACAGTTTCAGAGTCGTAAACAACTGCAAGTCCCGAATCTGGATCACTGCAGTTTCTTGACACTCTATATTCACGGGAATCAGAACACTCACGGGCTCGTGTATGACTGGGTAATCGCTTTTCTGCCTATCATCCGGAAAGATATATATGGAGACATGCACAACTCTTAAGGAGTGTCCACGTAAAATCGAGGAGATTTAGTTAGTATCACTTCTACTTTTACGCACCATAAAAAGCTACCATGACATACAATGACTGTTCTAAAGTCTTTTAGGCCTAATAACTTCACTAGTTAAGCACACAGAATCAGTTTGTTTATCACTTTCTAAGGTTGGATCAATTTTCTTTTAAACATAGTAAAGAAACTTCTTACGAAGTAGTAGACTTGAAAAATAAATTCATCTCCCAAAACAAATTTTAACTTCTATCGCCCCGATCAAGTCGAAGTTTTCAGGTAAACGGCTATCCTGAAGATCCAATGGATCAGCTGGACCGACCACATACGAGTATGTGTCATTCTAACTAAGTATGAATGACTAATTTTCAGCGAAAGAATAAAAACACATCATAAACCGCCCCGGTCACTTTCAGTCATCTGGTTAATGGCTATCCTTATATTCTACAAGTAGAAATGAGGACCAAACATATCCGAAGATATGTCCTTCAAACTGAGGCAACCGACATAATTCTAAGCGATAGTGACGTTTTTTTTTAAACAAAGACAAAAAAACACGGTTACTCGGGATTGATCATCCCATTCAGCTCAACAAGGTTTTGAAAACGAGTTTTGTCAAACGCTTTAGTAAACAAATCAGCGAAATTATCTAACGTATCAACCTTTTCGAGCACAATCAATTTCTTCTCAGCACAATCCCGTATAAAATGATGACGGATGTCAATGTGTTTAGTTTTGCTATGCTTTACGGGATTGTTAGTTACTGAGATAGCAGCATTTTTATCTATGCAAATAGGAGTATGAGTGAAATTCAGACCATAATCGCGCAATTGTTGTTGTATCCAAAGAACCTGGGAGCAGCAGTTGGATGCTGCCATGTATTCTGCTTCACAGGTAGAAATGGCGACTGAGGTCTGCTTCTTGCACTGCCATAACTCGGACTCCGATTCAGTTGCTTTTGACAGAAGACAAGATTCTTCTGTTGCCATCTCAGTCGACCTCATATCCATAACATACGTATTCTTTTCCCTTGGAGCCCTCATTACTATCCAATCCTCTAGTATCTTGAAACCAGGATACAGTACGATCGCTTCATTCTTGGTAAAGTGCACAGTGTAATCTTTGTCACAGAACTGAGATACACTCAGCAGATTATGCTTCATTTCTTCAACGAAATTCACCTTCTCTAACTTCATTTTACCATTAGTCACCGTTCCAATTCCAGTAATCCTTCCACCACTCTCTCCAGCAAAACTTACTCTTCCTCCCTGAACAGGTTTCCATTCGTGTAACAAATTCTTGTTACCCGTCATATGCCGGGAACAGCCGCTATCCACAACCCAAAGATTGTTTGCAGCCCTGTTCAACTGTTCCTGCACGATTAAAGCAAAGGATTAAAATCTGGGGACCCAAGACCTATTGGTATTGGGTCGATTAAATCTGTTAACATGCATCCCGTACTTTGGCTGTCCAAAGTTAGTATTCGAATGATTTATGTAAGTCCCAAAAGGATACCTTCTGGTAGATTGACTATGAGGCCATCCAAACCTTCGTGAATTAAATGAATTATTACTAATGATTTGGTTGTTAACAGGGAAAAACTGAGATCGATTTCTTTGAAAACCTGGATTAGTCCAATGTCTGAACTTTGATGAGTTTTCAATCTTACCATTATAGTGATTACTGTTAGTTCTATTCTCAGTTTTTGAAAGCCTCATACCTCTGAATCTCTGCTTCAGAGGGCAATCAGCAATCAGGTGTCCTATTTGATTGCATCTGAAACAACTCCTGTATTCAACTTTCGTATCAATAGTTGTTTTAGATGTTGAGGCTGCATTACCGCCCGTTTGTCTAACATATGGTGGGACATACGGGTTTAGTGGAGAATTCTTTTCATTTGGTTTATGTTCCTCTCCACATTTTGGTAACACTGCCTCTTGTTTTGTCTCACTCGACTCGGATGACTTGTCCGAATTTGATGAGACAAAACTAGGAACAGAAATCTTAACACTCGAAACAGGTTTACTCGTTTCGCCTTTACTAACTTCTGGATCTTTAATCGTAACCTTAACAGGAACTGTCTGGCCAATTTCAACATCAACAGAGTTCTGATTACTAGGATCATAAGTATAGTTATGATTATAAGGTGGTGGAACTTCATGATATCCAATTCCTCCCCTTTTAACTGGGGAACTTTGATCACTAACGAGGTGATCAAGTATAGCAGAGGAATTTCTAAATTGCTCAAGCTTTCTGTTTAGTTCCACCACTTTCACCTGGTGATCAGCTATCTGTTTATCCCTTTCAGCTATTAGTTTGGTTTTCTCTTCTAACACTTCATAGCTAAGATCAATTACTTGTATTTTTTCAGCTAGACTGGCTTTAAGACTTCTGATATCTTTTTCACTAGCTTTTATTTTTACCTTGTAACTGTTTTCTCTAGTTTTAGTGTAATGATGATCTTCTTTTAATGTTTTAAATTGAGCATCCAAACTAACAAACTGATCAGTTATTGTTGTCAATTGTTCAGACAGATTTTCACATTTCGTACAAGGGAGTCTAGTACTTACCTCGGAGAGCTGATCTGTCACTTCTGCCATGTAAGCTTGATTTTCTCCAGTCACTTTCTCACTTCCTGCAGTTTCGATGTTCGCCAAATTGGCCTGTTCGAACACTTCCTCAACATGCAGATTCCAATTGTATTCCCCGTTCTGTCTGGATATCATCGCCCTATTCTCACTACTTCCACCACTCTGTTGCGTAGACATGTTCTGACTGCGTTCTACACGTTCATTTGTGCACTCTTTAGCAAAGTGTCCATTCTGTTGACAGTTATAACACCGCACCTTTGACTTATCAAAACCTGGTCTCTCACCAACAAACTTTATCCCAGTCTTCTTCATAAACCTTTTAACCCTTCTTACAATCATCGCCATCTGCCACTGCAGATCCATCTCTTCCAAATCATCAGCATCGATCTAATCATAGTCTTCGTCTAAAGTTGCAGGGTCAACAATCTTACCTTTAATGTAATTTTCGTACGAAGCAATGAAAGATGCATAGAGAGCAAACTGCTGTTCAGCAGATTTAACACTCATGGGCATATGAGAGTAGTTGGTGTTCGGAACACTTGAAGAAAAACTACCCTTTGTTGTTTGAGGTTTAGAAGCATTTGTTCCACCAGATATGAAACACACATCACCATCCATGTTGAGAGATACATGACCTTCATGTGTTGAGTTAGCGCCCGAGTCTCCCTTTGAGTAGTAAGCAGATGATTCTGATTTCGAACTTGAACTTCAATTAACTTTCGCACCATACATTCCCGGATCCTGAACCTGATCAGTTGGTGTCTCTTTTCGAACCATGTTAAGTTCAAAAGTTCGTAGTTTGTTGACTGCTGTTTCCAAGTCATAGTCGGCAAACTCTTTATCTTCTCTCATCAAGACAGTGTACATCTCCCATTTCGGTGGGAGAGCATCAAGAAGTTTTTCTACGATCTCCTCTTCTTTGTAAGCAATGGAATAATTGCTGAGTTCGGTCATCAGGTGATAATATCTAGTGATGATATCATCAAGTGATTCATTCTTCAAGTACTTGAACACCGAGAATTGGGTTTTGAGTAGTTTAATCTTGGATGCACGTATCCCTACATTACCTTCAAATCGGTTTTCAAGTGCTTCCCATAGCTCTCTAGCAGTTTTATATTTCCTGAAGGTGTGAAGAATCTCTTGTGGAAGAGCCATTGTTATCGCAGCATGAGCTTTGCTTTCAGCCTCATACATCTTCTTTTCTTCCTCTTCCATCTTGTTGTATTTCTTAATTTGTTCACGACCCTCATACAAAGCCGTTGGCGGAATGTAACCATCTTGAATGCACACCCACATCTTAGCATCTTGATATTTAACATACTGCTCAAACCGATCTTTCCAAGCCACGAAATCGGTACCCTTAAGCATTTTCGGTGCCTTAGTAGCTGAACCCGCTTCCACTTCCATTTTCACCAGTTCCGTAATATTTATAGAAGTCATTTTTTACGAAACGAAAACACAAAGAAACCCGAAATTTTTTTTAATTTTCGAACAGTACCAGTAGGCGAAGTTAAAGTTAACTTCGCTTAAGTCCTAACTTCGCTTGAATTCTTAACTTCGCTCTCTTCTTAAATTCGCCTGATTCGGCGAAGTTGTAGATAACTTCGCTTAAGTTAAGCGAACTTGTGAGGTAGGCGAAGTTGTGGATAACTTCGCTTAACCTTATATTTTCGCCTAAACCCTACAAACAGTAGTGGCAACTTCGCCTGATGAACATTATGATTTTGCAGGTTTGATTTCTGGATTTTGCGAGGTATGCGAAGGTGTAATGGGTTGTTTATGATGGTGGGAGGTGAGTAGGACACAAAAACTCGGTAAACTCGTCCCGCGAATAGTCGAACGGAACGATTTCTACACCCGCGTGATAATCCCGAACCACACAGTCACGAGCAAAAGCTCTGATACCAATTGTAGGTTCCCAGCCGGATCTACACGGAATATCTCGTTCTACGTAGGTGCGGAATCCCTACGTAAGACGATACGAGCGTAGAAGACGATACACGTTAACACGATCAAACACACGTTACAATAAACAAAGACACGTTGTATTGCAACTGGAAACACGTGATTCACTGATCACCGATTACACAAACTGAATAACTCGTAAACTAAAACTAAAACTTCTGCCGTAACCTAGGCTATTTAACAGTCGACAACTTCGCCTAACATGTTTAGGCGAAGTTGTCCCTAACTTCGCTTATTCCACAAGTTCGCCTATATCAGCGAACTTGTGAGCTAACTTCGCTTAATACAAAATACAAATCCAACTAACTCGATTACAGACACTAGGCACTGAACTACTGACATCATGTACCAACAGGACTAAATGTGAAACTTATTCAAAATAATATATAAAAACAAAGCCCAACCCCGCCCCCTGTTCCTTATTCGTTTTTCCAGCAAGCCGGACTCTGGCGACGCAACCCAACTATGACGACACCAAATTCTATTTAAACGCTCGTTTTAACGTAATTAACACTCTTAAAACTCGTAGACCATAACGGCAAAACGTTTAATTAACGACAATAACATGTTTTTAGCAAGTAATCTGTGCGTATTATAAGCCAAAACTGCCGTACTTTTATTAAAAACCCAATAGCAATAATTAACGCTTATACGACCCAACTGACACTATAAATATGACGTAAATCATCATCCAAACTCGTCCACAACTTCATTTGATACTGAAATACTCTCAGTATCTTGTAATTGATCGTCAAAGTTTATTTTCCAGCCAAACTCCGATCACCCTCAATGCATTATGATCACTTCAATCCATAGATTAAAACCCCTAACTTAGTTTGATCAAACATAGAACCATTTAACGGAATTAAAAACTTAGGGGTTTGATGAAGATGATGGACTCCTTGTATAATATAAATAGTTTTGTTTCTGGTATTTTGACCAACAAACAAACAAATTGGCCTAGTGGTTAAGACACATTGGTATAAGCAAGAAGACTCGGGTTCGAACCCGGGCCAGGCCACATTTTTTCGGTATTTTATTTTTAATCATTTTTCTTTTATTTATCAAATTAATATATTATAAATCAAATAAAATTATTTTAAGTTAAACAAAATTAAATATAAATTATAGTTTATCATTTTTTTCACCTAAAACCAACATTTGTTTTCTAAGTTTGTGAAACCCGCTTAATATTATATTATTATTTATCATTTTGTTAACTTTATAATATATTTAAATAATCGTTTCCGAGATAAAAACTTGACCGATAAAATCCGTATTCCTCAAATATTTTAAATCTCGTATTATTGATAAAGTAAATAATATTAAATCGTTAAAATTCCGTTTAAGACTAAAAATAATATTTTAATATAAACTACCATAAAATAATAAAAGATATTAAAATAATACTTAATCCTTAAAACAAGAGTATATAACTTTTCGTTAACTTCATAACTCGCAAAAAAATAAGTTTATATTGTTCAAACTCGTATTAGATAAATTATATAATCCTCAATATAGTACCTATTAATTAATAGGCATTAATCTTAAAACCGTTAAGAAATCCGTTAAAACCTAAATAATATTATAATGCCATAAGATATGAAAATATATATTAAAATAGTGCAAAATATCTATAACCAAGTTAATTAACTTTATAATCCTGGTAGCTAGTCCTTGATTTTGTATCTTCATTATTATTTATAGTTCATGAGATTCGATCGCTTCGGATTGCTAACTCATTTTCGATTATTATTTCAAGTTGTCTTCAATCTCAAATGTGAGTTTCTCATATCCCTTTTTTTAACGCTTTTACACATTTTGGGGGTAGCATATATATCCTATCAAATTAATTGTTTGCATATTCATTTACAAAACTACAATTCATATCATGGACTTGTGTATTTACTTGATTACTTGCTAGAACTTACTTGCACATGGTAGCCTCAATAAGTATGATCATACTGCCCCCTTTACACTCAAGACCATTTTGTTTTGAGTGAAAAAGGGCCTCATTATCCAAGTACGTTGGTTGTTACCAACTGGAAAGGACCTTACTTGCGATTATCCGAGTACGTTGGTTGTTACCAACTGGAAAGGACTTTACTTGGTCGATTACACTTGTTCATGGGAATTGTATGGTTTTTACGTATTTATATCGAAACTTGTGTGAACTCACCAACTATTCATTTAGTTGACTTTATTATATAAATATGCTACATGTACGGTTATTAGAGGATGATACTCGGAGAAGACATTAGAACTTAGGGTATTTTAATAAATGGACAAGTTATTAAATTGTTATTGTATTTTCCTTGTATTTCTTGTTACAAACGTGTGTACTTGAAGTCTAAATTAATTAATGATAATATTGTCACTTAATAGTGTCACATGTGTTTTGAGTAATCTGTACGTCACACTCAGGCGCTTCCGTTTAAGCCGGGGTGTTACATGTATCACCCACACATCCTTTTCTATCCAGCTCTCAATCACCTCCAACGACTGAACACACTCCACCAACCCTACCATAGCCCATGTCTCCCCCTCATCCCCTCCACCCTCATCCAATCCACCACTCACCGCCCATCCAATGACTACACGCCTTCAAGCGGATATCACCAAACCCAAAATCCCTCTTTACCTTCACGCTACTACCGTTTCCCCATTTCCAACTTCCCATCTTACCGCACTCTCCGATCCGAATTGGAATGCCGCTGTAACGATTCCGACGAAATCAGGTATACCCTAACCGGTAGACAATAGTTACGTTATACTTAATGTCGGGTACATGAATTACCATAGTAATTATACGAGAATACATGGTTCACTGTATTGATTGTACGTGAATATATAATTCATCGTATTGAATATGCGATTAATCGATCAATAGTTATTGAAACCCGAACGAATCGAGGGTTCAATTATAGACGATACATATGATATTTAGTGATGTTTACGAAGTATTAAAGCTTCGGGATAAGTGAATTAAAGCTCAGAAAAAGAATTTTCGATTTAATGGTACGTCGGTACGCTAAACGAAACCTTCAATACCAAACCGAGCAAGAGACGATCGATCAAGCCGAAAAAGATGCGCAATAATTAATAATATGATGTTTTAAGTTAATAAATGTCATGGTTTAAGTTTTTAAAGTTTTTAAATCGGTTTTATATAAATTTCATTTTTAAGCCGAAAACGACCGTTTTAGCCTCGTTTTAAGCCGAATTAAACATTTAACCGAAAAACGAACTGAACCAGATTATCCAAAATATTATCCGGATTGCAGAAATCCAATTGTGTGGCTAGAATTGGAGAGGTGGGTCCCACCCCACCCCCCTATCTATTCCGATCGGCACCCCTTGCTTCTTCTTTATTTTTTTTTCTTTTTTACACAAGCATCCCATCTCCATCTTCAATCCTCTCCATTTTATGATCCAAAAATCCAGAGTTTTAGCAAGAAAAGTAAGGTAAAAACCGAGTTATTTACGTGTTCATCTTCGTTTCTTGAGTTTATTTGCAAGAAAATGAGGTTTCAAGTGAAAAAGGGTGAAAACCCGAGATGAAAACCGATTCTTGCATGATCAAGTGATGTATACGGGTTATACAATGGATCTTGGTCCAAGAAAGGAGTTAAACGAACCAAAAACGAATTTTTACGATTTAAACTTTAGTTTTGAAACAATAACCGAAACTATAGTGTAAGAGGCTTGATGGTGAGTGTAACTTGCTTGGTATTGTGGTATGTTGGTTGTAGGTTCTGTATTTAGTGGTAGCTAAGGCGGAAAGACGAGTTTGTAGCTTGTAGTGGCGGAAAACGAAAGGTATATTCGGTTTATGTTCGGTTATGAGTTTTTGGACAGATTGTTGACGGTTTAGAGTTAGGTCATGAAATTTTACAGAGGTGTTAAATACATGAAAATATGAGTTCTGTGAATGTTTGGTAATTTTTGGACAAAGGATGAATATTTGGTGAATTTAATGCTTGGTTTTGGCCAAAAATGGTGAAAAGTAGTTAAATATCATGAAAAATTCTGGAAAATTCCAGATAGGCTTTTTATAATATTTATAAGTCACACACAAAATTTTAGGTCAGTTGGAGAAGTTTAAGTAGGCTTTTCGGTTAAACGAGTTCTAGGGTTTTTAGCTCGGTCTTAGTGAAAATGGCATGTAAAAAGATATTTTGAATCTGGAAATATTACAGGGGACTATGGGGATGGCAGGGGTCATCCAGGAAAAATTTGGGATTTTTCTAAGGTCGTTTGGTATTTACGACATATTTAGTGTTTAAATGGTGTTTAAAAATAGATAAATAAATTTTGAATATAAAAATTAATTCTGGAAATATTTTTATAAAATTCCCCACTGTCAAAAAGTGATTTGTGCAAAATTTTAAGATCCGGGATTAAATGGATAATTATTTGTGCAAAAACAAACTTTTAAAGTTTAAAACGGGTAAACCGGTAAAGTTCGCCTAAACGAGCTGACCGGTGTATAAAAACCCTAAAAATGAACTATTTTCATATAACTGAGTTAAATGTAAATCATCCGAAAATAATTCGGATGATTTGAGTAATTTATCCGATTTAACAGTTTCCGGTGCACTAAAGACGGAAACGGGTCCCGCGGCCAATCGGGGCGTCTAAACCGAGCTCTAATTTCACAACATTAATTAAATTATCAGTCAACAACTATTTTCGGGTCGTGTGTGACCAAACTCATTGTTGAAACGTAAAAACGGATAACCGTGCTAGGCACGCAAAACGGGGAAACGAACTAATATTAATTTTGACTATTGAACTCTAAACGAAATCACAATCTGAGTCCGGAGAAGTGTTCTGGGTTAACATTGCCCCCGGAACGGGTACAGTTCCTGGGTTAACATTGCCCCCGGAATGGGTACAGTACTGGGTTAACAGTGTCCCCAGATGTACTGGTTAACACGGTTAAAGATTATATAAACAATAATTGTATAATAACGATCGTAGGGATCATATTACAGATTGGACGTGTTAACTAATAATGACTGTTGTTACCTGCTAGCATGTGCTAAGTTGAGTTTCACGAGCCCCTTTTTCTGAATTGTTTTTAAATATTTTCCCGGGGCGGAAGCATGTTACTACTGAAATGTTTAAGTACATACTGAACACATGGATTTGCGTGTATTTATATATATTTTATTGTACGGGAATCGTACGGAAATGTACTAAGATGGTAATTGTCTGAGTTGCTAACATTGTAAGGCCCCGCAACACGAGTGATTAGCTGAAAGCCAGTAGAGTGTGGATAGTACTATTGGTCTGACAAACCCAACTGGTCCGGCATGGATTTGCTGATGTTTCCCAGCCAGTTGCACATGTCTATTTTGTTGTTATATATTTTTGCTATGTAATGTTAGACATAGCGGTTTGGGGCAGGTCCGTGGGCGGAGTATGCCACGGGGGTTGTGTGTGGATAGTCAGAGGTTTCACTTGTGGGCTCAGCATAATTACATCGATAATATTATATTTTGATATTGATTTATCATGATTTACTCGAATTGTGAAACTCACCAACTATTCGTAGTTGACCCGTTTTCTCACATGCTTTTCAGGTACAATTAAGATGAAGTGATTGCTTACGTGCTAAGTGCTTGATGTGTGTAAGATTTGCGTGTGGGATGTCATGATACATGATATTACATAGAATTATGTATCGTATTGTATGATGTGTGTATCACCTAGACGGTAATGAATTATGAGATAATGTAATTTGAAGTATATTAATGTATTCAGTTTTCTTTATAAACAATGTGGTTGATATCAGAGGTGTCTGTCGCATCCCGTTTACGTTTCCGCTGCGGTTACGGGGTGTTACAGAAGTTGGTATCAGAGCCATTGGTTATAAAGATTTAGGATGTCTTTAAAAGATACCTAAAATATAACCAGTAGCTCAAGTATTATAGGATCTGAATATCAACTAATAATTTATAGTGACGAGATCTGGATGAACTTGGATGGACAAGTGAGTTATTATGGTCCGGAACATAATAACAGACTTGTCCGCACGAGGGAATTCAGGGGAAGTCACAGGGAACGTTGATAGGTAAAATTGGCAACATATGTGTAAAGTATATAATATTATTTATGCGTGCCAATGTGTATACATATATATATGTACATATCTTGTGGGTACATGTATTGAGAAATAGGACCCGGATAAGGAACCGGGGGATGAAATAATAAAAGTACCGAGGATGCTGAAATTTCTAGAGCATCGGTTGATGATAAGTCCGACTTATCGGGCCATAGTTATGATAGTACCAAGTTAGATCTCCCGTTTGACATTAACCAGAAATATCTAGTAACCGTCACTCCCAACCAAAATTGATGAATCCCTTACCCTACCAACACCGGTACCGTATATTCTAATAACCCCCTATGTTCACCCGAACCGCCGACCCTCACGTACGGACAGACCTGTACCTGAAACCATTCTTATTCCATTAAGGTAAAAAAAAAAAAAATAATAATAATAATAATAATAATAATAATAAATTTGATAATAAATGAGCAGATAAAAATAATATATAGAAGTATATATGTGTATTTCTCACTCTCAAACATATGAGACATACCACCTCCAGATCGAGAATTTCCGATTTTAGCGAACCTAGAACGCCTGAGGACATTGACTGAGTAAGTGATAGAGTTTCCCATAATAGTAATTGATAATATTTGAAGGCAACATGGGTTGCGCGATTACCTTGAACCTTGCAACTCCCTATGTTATCCTTACATCCGCTAGATGCCTATACCCATGTATACTCGAATAGAATGATTACCCATACACAAAGAGGTGTTGGAATCATTATAGCATAGTTGGTTGTTCGTTCGTAGGTGGTATAACGTGTATGCCGGATATACAAACAGACACAGATATTATAACTCCGTGGTACGTAATCGTTTGGTGCTCACGGTGAGCATGTATCGGTTATGCTGACATGCAGAAGGATATTGAAATCAAGCATATTAAACATTAATCATTGTGAGAAAGATCTATATGTCAGTTGGTGACAAGGGTTATGGAACATATTTAAACGTTAACCGACGTCAGGTTAAGTCCATATGTTATTATATTTATGGGACATATATACTAGATACTGGTATGTGTAATATGTATGATAATATTTGGTGTGTATGTGTACCTGCTGTTATGATTGAGCTGGTAACGAGTTATACGGTGAGATTAGCATTGATTACTGCGTACAGGATGGGTACGGTAGAATGACATAAAAAGAGTAACTCCAATGATGGAGATTGATATGATTCAGTTGATTGCTCAAAGATAGCAGATGATGATACCGAATGTTGTATCACAGATCACTGCTAGTGTTGATGCAAATGTGATCGCAGAATTATAGATCGTGCAATCACATGAATATAAATATTTCAATTCTTAGTGGTATTACTAAGAGTGATAATGTCCCACCGAATACTATTATGACTACAAGTATTAGTTATAAACTAAACATGAATAGTAGTCGTAATGAATTAGATCCGGTATGAAGGATATGTTTGTTGGTTGTGTTAAGGAAATTATTAATCGTTTACTGATGGTAAAGGGAGGAATAGAATAGCGAGTGGATAGAAAAGATCAAAATGGTTAAGGATATTGGTAAGAGGCTAGAACATTGTGTAGTGAAATATGCTACAGATATGTTGGTAGATTATGTTGTATCGTGATGGAACACGATGGTACAAAATTATAGTTAGAAAATTATTACTCAGATGATATGGTCGGAATTTAAAATTCTTGGGCTAGAGCACTTTTATTCGAGTAATTAAGTTCAGAGATTGGAAACTGAGCTATGGAAGATAGAAATGTTGTGTGCTGATCACTGAGAACACGCTAATCGTTTGAAGGAATCGTCATGTCTGGTAACATGGCTAATTACTCCTGAAACTAAGCGAAGTGAGCGCTATATTGGGGACTAACTCCATCGATAAAGAGTATAGTCAATCCTGTAAAATATACAACCTCGGAAGGGTTGTGTCACAAGCCAGCAGTGATATATTTGACTCTATGGGAAGCGGAATGGAAGGACGTTAGGTGAGACGTCGAGTGTTAAAGAAGAGAAATGATAAAGGTATAGTGCAAGATAGGCTTTTGAATAAGTAGGTATGTCCTACAACCCAGAATTATACTAAGAATAGTTCTGGTGTGAAACCATGAACCGCATGAAGGGTCCTTCCCTGAATGTGGAAAATATATGGTTATCGACAGGAAGAAGAATGTCGAGTGATAGTGGGCCACAGGTGTAGTAAAGATGGGCATAATGCCCCAATTGTAGAACCAATTGAAACCTTGTGAACCGGCAACCCCCAACCCATTCCTGTACGACCACTCCGAACCCAACAACTTCAATAACAATCCACCCAAAGAAATCAATTATGCCAAACAGTTGTACTTGCTATGAATGTGGCAGTACAGAACGTTTCAAGAGAAATTGCCCAAAGTTGAACCAAGGTGTAGTTGGAAGACGAACCTCATGACAAGCATCAACCTCTGATCAAGCAAGGAGCCGTGCTTTTGTGAGTAATTCGAATAAAGCACGTCATGATCCAAAGGTGGTATTAAGTATGTTGTAGTCTTAAATCAATAGGCTTCGGTGATATTTTTACGGTCACCGATAGAAGTTAGTTCCTGTTAACCTCCTACCATTTGGAAAGATACCGATTAGTGAAACTATAGAACCCTATACTGTAGAATCGCTAACGGTAAACCCCTAATGGTTAACTAAATTGTTCGGAATTGTCCTATTATTCTGAACGATTAACCTTTCCTTATTGACCTACGACCAGTAAAGTAAAGAAGTTTTGACGTAATAGTTAGCATGGATTGGCTAACTCAACATGAAGCTGAAATCAAATATGAAAAGAAGATGACAAGAAGCTCTCTTTCGGACGATGAAGCGATTAGAAACAGAGAAAAGTGTGCGATTTAAAAGAAAACATATAGAAGATATCCCGGTGGTACGCGAATTTCCACAAGTTTTCCCAGAAGAACTTCCTGGTTTACCGCCAACCCGACAGATCGAATTCAGAATCGATTTAATACCTCAAGCTGGCCCTGTTGCTAAAGCACCCTACCAACTTGCACCGTCCGAGATGCAAGAATTATCCAATCAGTTGCAAGAATTATTGGATAAGGTTTTATACGACCTAGTTAGTCACCATGGGGTGCACCAGTGTTATTTGGGAAAGGAAGGACGGAAGTGTTAGGATATGTATTGATTAGGGAGAATTGAATAAAGTGACGATCAAGAATAGGTATTCACTTCTTCGAAGTAAATGATCTGTTTAACCAACTGCAAGGGGCGATTTATTTTTAGAAAATTGATCTTAGATATAGTTATCACCAAATGAAAAATCCATGAGGAGGACGTTGCAACAACAGCGTTTCGGACTCGCTACGGCCATTACGAGTTCTTAGTTATGCCTTTCAGGCTAACAAATGCGCCGGCAGTGTTCATGGACCTCATGAATCGAGTCTGTAAACTTTATTTTGACAAATTTGTCATAGCATTCATTGATGATGTTTTGATATATTTGCAACGTAAAGAAGAGCACTGTAACACACCGTAACCGCAGCGGAAACGTACACGGGATGCAACAGACGCCTCTGATATCAACCACATTGTTTATAAAGAAAACCGAATGCATTAATATACTTCAAAATTACATTATCTCATCTTTCATTACCGTCTAGGTGATACACACATCATACAATACGGTTCACAATTCTATCTGCTATAATGTATCCTAACGTCCAGCACGCAAACCTTACACACATCAAGCACTTAGCACGTAATCAATCACTTTATCTTAGTTGTACCTGAAAAGCATGTGAGAAAACGGGTCAACTACGAATAGTTGGTGAGTTTCACAATTCGAGTAAACCATGATAAATCATTATCATAAAATAATATTATTATCGATGTAATTATGCTGAGCCTACAAGTAAAAACTCTGTTAACCCCAAAACATATCGATTAACCTCCGGGAACTCTGTTACCCCAGAATACTTCCAATAACCTCTGGGAACTCTGTTACCCCAGAAACACATTTAATAACCTCTGGGAACTCTGTTACCCCAGAAACACATTTAATAACCTCTGGGAACTCTGTTACCCCAAAACACTGTTTCGGGCCTTACACTGTTAGCAACTCAGACAATTACCATCTTAATTCATTACCGTACGATTCCCGTACAATAAACATTATATAAATACGTTCATTTCCATGCGATCAGCATGTACTTAAACACTTTGATAAAAACATGCTTTCCGCCCCGGGAAAATATTTAAAACAGTTCAGTAAAAGGGGCTCGTGAAAACTCACCTTAGCACATGCAAGTAGGTAACAACAATCAATATCAGTTAACTCGTCCAATCTGTAATATGATCCCTACGATCATTATTATACAATTAATGTTTATATAATCTTTAATCTTATCAATCGGTACACCTGGGGACACTGTCAACCCAGCACTGTACCCATTCTGGGGGCAAGGTTAACCCAGAAGCACTTCTCCGGACTCAGATTGTGATGTCGTTTAGAGTTCCAAGGTCACAACTACTATTAGTCGTTTTTCTCGTTTTGCGTGCCTAGCACTGTTATCCATTTTTTTTATGTTTCAAAAATGAGTTTGGTCACACACGACCCGAAAATAGTGGTTGTCTGATAATTTGATTTAAAATGTGTAATTACAGCTCGGTTTAGACGTCCCGATTGGCCGCGGGACTCGTTTCCGTCTTTGGCGTACCGGAAACCGTTAAATCGGTTAAAAATACCCAAATCATCCGACTTATTTTCGGATGATTCATTTTTACTTGTTTAGCTCAATTATATGAAATTAGTCCATTTTTAAGGTTTTTATACACCAGTCAGCTCGCTTATGCGAACTTTACCGGTTTACGCGTTTTAACTTTAAAAGTTTGATAATTAACAGATTAATTATCCGTTTACTCTCGGATCTTGAAATTTTGCCCAAATCACTTTTTAACAGTGGGTAATTTTATAAAAATATTTCCAGAATTAATTCTTATATTTAAAATTTATTTATCTATTTTTAAACACCATTTAAACACTAAATATGTCGTAAATACCAAACGATCTTAGAAAAATCCCAAATTTTTCCTGGATGTCCCCTGCCATCCACATAGTCCCCTGTAATTTTTCCAGAACCAAAATCTTCTTTTACATCCCCTTTTTACCAAAACCGAGCTAGAAATCCCTAGAACTCGTTTAACCGAAAAGCCTACTTAGACTTTTCTAATGGACCTAAAATTTTGTGTGTGACTTATACATGACATAAAAAGCTTATCTTAAATTTTCCAGAATTTTTCATGATGTTTAGCTATTTTTCACCATTTTTGGCCAAAACCGAGCATTAAATTCACCAAATATTCATCCTTTATCCAAAAATTACCAAAAATTCACAGAACTCTTATTTTCATGTGTAGAACATCCCTGTAAAATTTCATGACCCAACTCTAAACCATCAACAATCTGTCCCAAAAACTCATAACCGAACATAACCGAATATACCCTTCGTTTTCCGCCACTACAAGCTACAAACTCATCTTTCCGCCTTGTCTACCACTAAATACAGAATCTACAAACAACATACCACAATACCAAGCAAGTTACACTCACGATCAAGCCATTTCTTTCATGGTTACGGTTATGATACTAAAAACAAAGATTTAACCGTAAAAATTCGTTTTTGACTCGTTTAACTCATTTCTTGGACCAAGATCCCTTGTATAACTTGTATACATCACTTGATCATGCAAGAATCGGTTTCATCTCGGGTTTCCACCCATTTTTCATTTAAAACCTCATTTTCTTGAAAGAAAACTCAAGAAAGAACTATGAAAATGATTATATCTCGATCTTTACCTTGGTTTCTTGATTAAAGACTTGGGTTTTTGTATGAAGGTTTGAAAGGTTGAGAGGATTTGGACTTGGTTGAATGAGAAAAAAAGAAAATGAATTGGTTTGTGAGTGTGTGTGTTCCGATCGGAACTTTTGGATGGGTGGGGTGGGACCCACTTGTTCAATCTAGTCCACTCATTTGGATTTCCATGATCTGGATAATGTTTTGGATAATCTCGTTCAGTTCGTTTCTCGGTTAAACGTTTAATTCGGCTTAAAACGAGGCCAAAACGGTTGTTTTTCGGCTAAAAAAATAAAATTTATATAAAACCGATTTAAAAACTTAAACCATGACATTTATTAACTTAAAACGTCATATTATTAGTTATTACGCATCTTTTTCGGCTTGATCGATCGTCTCTTGCTCGGTTTGGTATTAAAGGTTTCGTTTAACGTACCGACGTACTATTAAATCGAAATCCTTTTTCTGTGCTATAATCCACTTATCCCGAAGCTTTAATACTTCGTAACATCACTAAATATCATATATCTCGTCTATAATTGAACCCTCGATTCATTCGGGTTTCAATAACTATCGATCGTTTGATCGCATAATCAATACGGTGAATTATATATTCACGTACAATCAATACAATGAATCATGTATTCTCGTATAATTACCATGGTAACCAGTGTACCCGACATTGTATATGACGTAACTAACGTCTACCGGTTAGGGTATACCTGGTTTCGTCGGAATCGTTACATTCTCCCCCCGTTAAGAAATTTCGTCCCCGAAATTTTACACGCCCACTATCTCCTTTCGAGAGAAAGGTGGGGGGGTTTTTCCTTCAGAATTCATCCTCGCGTTACCAAGTATAATCTGGTCCTCGCTGTGAATTCCACTTAATCTTAATTAATAAAGCTTGGTATGTCCAAACTGTTTAGTTTTCCCGTCTACTATCACTACGGAATTAGTTATGATATCAAACATGTCTTCTATGAGTACCTCTATTACTAGTACTTTCGTTGCCTCATCGCTTAGGCACTTTTCAATCCGTATACATGGCAGAACATCATGTATAGTACTTAGCCCCTGGAATACTTTAATCAATAAACTAAGTGACCAATCATGAAGATAATCACATGAGGCCCAATATATTAAGGAGCTAATTTCGGTTTTGCCAAACCTCATATCACCTCTCTCTAAGGTGATGCCTTAAAGTACCTTGTCACCTCTTTCTGGCGACAATGGTTTCCTTTGAATGTTGGCATAAATCCTTTGCCAATCTCGCGCTGCTTTCAACTTACCTTAAGTATTATAAATCCGATTGTTTGTTTCTCGAATCAATTAAAATCTTATGGCATGATTGAAACCCATTTTCAATTTGACAAATTGGTGATAACTACTTCACCCATAGAAAGCCTCCAGCTCTCGATGCTTCCTTCCCCTCCTTCCAATAATGGAAGTAGGATGACTATCTCGATCTGAGATCATTGAAAATGGTACTCCACGACGAGTTACCATTTCATCATCATGAATTTGGGCAAGAATTCATTGTGGCAATTGTCATAGATTGGGATGAAATGTGAGGATTGGTTAATCGATCCGCGATTACCCAATTTACATCATGCCTTTGCTATACCTTAGGAATTTGTGTCCCGAAATCCATTGTAATTTATTCCCACTATTATTGGCAAATTTTTTGTCGTTGTGGCGTTCCCTAGGGTTTTCGGTGTGCAGCCTTATCTTTCGCATAACTCAATATTCACCAACACACGTAACCATATCTTTCTCCAAACTCGACCATTAATAAAAATCCTTTCAGATATCCGTATCATCAATAATCAAATCCAATCCCGAATGTATGGATTATTTCGATCTATGCGCTTCGTCCATGATTAATTTACGAAGGTCATGGGGGGGGGGTCGGGATCCAAACCCGATCTTTGAAATAGAGGGTTTCGTCCACGCGCTGTCCGAAATTCCTTTCGTTGCCGTAAAGTTCCTCCTTTTCCAAATGTCCCTCTTTCAACGCCTCATATTTAGTTCTTTCTGATCGAATATGTGATGCAACTTTTATGATCGGTGACGATGGTGCACTTCGTATCGTAGAGACAATGTCTCCACATTTAAGTGCATAGATAACCGCTCCCAGTTCTAAGTCGTGAGTAGTGTAATCTTACTCGTGTACTTTTAACTGTCAGGAAGTATAGGCTATAACCTTATTATACTGTGTCAACACGCATCCTAATCCTCTATGCGACGCGTCACAATACGCGACAAAACCATCGTCTCCATCGGGGAGACTTAAAATTGGTGCTTGGCACAATTTTAATGGTTTCTATCTTATTTGGTTCTATGTGAAATCCTTGTTGCTTTACAACATGACCAAGGGATTATGCATTCTTTATTCAAAATCACATTTCAAAAAATTTCGCGTACAACTCCTCTTGCTTTAACATTTCCCCAATTTTCCTTATCCATCGCTCGTGCTCTTCTCTACGTTGCGAATATATTAAAATATCATCAATGAATGTTATGACAAATTTGTCAAAATAAAGTTACAGACTCGGTTCATGAGTTCCATGAATGCTGCCGGAGCATTTGTTAGCCCGAAAGGCATAACTAAGAATTCATAGTGGCCGTAGCGAGTCCGAAACACTGTTGTTGCAACGTCTTCCTCTTGGATCTCTCATTTGGTGATAACTATATCTAAGATCAATTTTCTAAAGATAAATCGCCCTTTGCAGTAGGTTAAACAGATCATCTACTTCGAAGAAGTGAATACCTATTCTTGATCGTCAATTTATTCAATTCACCCTAATCACACATATCCTAACACTTCCGTCCTTCATTTCCCAATTAAAACTGGTGCACCCCATGGTGACTAACTAGGTCGTATAAAACCTTATCCAATAATTTCTGCATTTCAGTTGGTGCAAGTCGATAAGATGCTTTAGCAACAGGGCCAGCTTGAGACATTAAATCGATTCTGAATTCGACCTGTCGGGTTGGCGGTAATCCAGGAAGTTCTTCTAGGAAAAACTTGTGGAAATTCGCGTACCATAGGGATATCTTCTATATGTTTTCTTTTAATTACTTTGGCAATCGCGTTTGTTAACTACACCACGTCTTCTTGTCGTAAATATTATAACATCTCAAGATGAGATTAGAGTGGTAACATAATACCGTACACTTTTCTCCGTATCAAATCGCTTCATCGTCCGAAGGAGATCTTCTAATCATCTTCTTTTCATATTTGATTTCAGCTTCATGTTGAATTAGCCAATCCATGCTAACTATTACGTCAACACTTCTTTACTTTACTGGTCGTAGGTCAATAAGGAAGGGTTAATCGTTCAGAATAATAGGACAATTCCGAACAATTTAGTTAATCATTAGGGATTTACCGTTAGCGATTCTACAGTATAGGGTTCTATAGTTTCACTAATCGTATCTTTCCAAAGGGTAGGAGGTTAGCAGGAACTAACTTCTATCGACGACCGTAAAAATTATCACTGAAGTCTATTGATTTAAAACCACCACCTACTTAACACCACCTTTGGATCATGACGTGCTTTATTCAAATTACTCACAAAAGCACGGCTCCTTGCTTGATCAGAGGTTCGTCTTCCAACTACACCTTGGTTCAACTTTGGGCAATTTCTCTTGAATCGTTCTGTACTGCCACATTCATAGCAAATACAACTGTTTGGCATAATTTGATTTCTTTGGGTGGATTGTTATTGAAGTTGTTGGGTTCGGAGTGGTCGTACAGGAATGGGTTGGGGGTTGCCGGTTCACAAGGTTTCAATTGGTTCTACAATTGGGGCATTATGCCCATCTTTACTACACCTGTGGCCCACTATCACTCGACATTCTTCTTCCTGTCGATAACCATATATTTTCCACATTCAGGGAAGGACCCTTCATGCGGTTCATGGTTTCACACCAGAACTATTCTTAGTATAATTCTGGGTTGTAGGACATACCTACTTATTCAAAGGCCTATCTCGCACTATGCCTTTATCACTTCTCTTCTGTAACACACAACGTCTCACCTAACGTCCTTCCAGTCCATTTCTCATAGAGTCAAATATATCAATGCTGGCTTGTGACACAATCCTCCCAAAGGTTGTATATTTTACAGGATTGACCATACTCCTTATCGATGGAGTTAGTCCCCAATATTGCGCTTACTTCATTTAGCTCCAGGAGTAATTAGCCATGTTACCAGACATGACAATTCCTTTAAACGTTTAGCGCGTTCTAAGTGATCAGCACACAACATTTCTATCTTTCATAGTTCAGTTTCAAATCTCTGAACTCAATTACTCGAATAAAAGTGCTCTAGCACAAGAATTTTAAATTTTGACCATATTATCTGAAAAAAAAATTTCTAACTATAATTTTGTACCATCGTGTTCCATCACGATACAACATAATCTCCCAACATATCTGTAGCATATTTCACTACACAATGTTCTAGACTTTTACCAATATCCTTAACCATTTCGATCTTTTCTATCCACTCGCTAATCTATTCCATCCTTTACCATCAGTCAACTATTAATAATCCCTTTAACACAACCAACAAACATATCCTTCATACCGGATCTAATTCATTACGACTACTATTCATGTTTAGTTTATAACTAACACTTGTAGTCATATTATTATTCGGTGGAACATTATCACTCTTAGCAATAACACTAAGAATTTAAATATTCATATTCATGTGATTGCTTGATCTATAATTCCGCGATCACATTTGCATCAACACTAGCAGTGATCTGTGATACGACATCCGGTATCATCATCTGCTATCTTTGAGCAATCATCTGAATCAAATCAATCTCCATCATTGGAGTTACTCTTTTTATGTCATTCTGCCGTACTCATCCCGTACGCAGTAATCTATACTAATCTCACCATATAACTCGTTACCAGCTCAATCATAACAACAGGTACACATACACACCAAATATTATCACATATATTACACATACCGGCATCTAGTATATATGTCCCACAAATATAATAACATATGGACTTAACCTGACATCGGTTAACGTTTAAATATGTTTCATAACCCTTGACACCAACTGACATATAGACCTTTCTCAACAAAGATCAACGTTTAATATGCTTGATTTCAATATCCTTTTGCATGTCAGCAGAACCGATACATGCTCACCGTGAGCACCAAACGATTACGTACCACGGAGTTATAATATCCGTGTCTATTCGTATATCCGGCATACACAGTATACCTCCTACGAACAAACAACCAACTATGCTATAATGATACCAACACTCCTTTGTGTATAGGTAATCATTCTATTCAAGCATACATGGGTGTAAACATCTAACGGATGTAAGGATAACATAGGGAGTTGCAAGGTTCAAAGTAATTGCGCAACATGGGTTGCCTTCAAATATTATTAATTACTATTACGGGAAACTCTACACTCGCTCAGTCAATGTCCTCAGGCGTTCTAGGTTTGCTAAAATCGGTAATTCTCGATCTGCAGCTGGTCCGTCTCATATGTTTGAGAGTGAGCAATACATATATATATATATTTCAATATATTATTTTATTTTATTTTATTTATTTACTCCTTTACTTTAATGAAATAAGAATGGGGTCAGGTACGGGTCCATCCGTACGTGAGGGTCGGCGGTGTAGGTGAACACAGGGGGTTGTTAGGATATACGGTACCGGTGTTGGTAGGGTAAGGGATCTACTAATTTTTGGCTGGGAGTGATGGTTACTCAATATTTCTGATTAATGTCAAACGGGAGATTTGACTTGGTACCATCATAACTATAACCCGATAAGTCCGACTTATCACCAACCGATGCTCTAGAAATTTCAGCATCCTCGGTACTTTTATTATCACATCCCCCGGTTCCTTATCCGGGTCTTATTTCCCAATACTTGAACCCACAAGATATGCACACGTATATATATATATACACACACTAGCACATATAAATAATATTATATACTGTACACGTATGTTGCCATTTTTACCTATTAATGTACCCCATGACATTCCCCTGAATTCCCTCGTGCGGACAAGTCTGTTATTATGTTCCGGACCATAATAACTCACTTGTCCATCCAAGTTCATCCAGACCTCGTCACTATAAATTATTAGTTGATATTCAGATCCTATAACACTTGAGCTACTGGTTATATTTTAGGTATCTTTTAAAGACATCCTAATTCTTTATAACCTGGCTCTGATACCAAGTTCTGTAACACCCCGTAACCGCAGCGGAAACGTACACGGGATGCAACAGACGCCTTTGATATCAACCACATTGTTTATAAAGAAAACCGAATGCATTAATATACTTCAAAATTACATTATCTCATCTTTCATTACCGTCTAGGTGATACACACATCATACAATACGGTTCACAATTCTATCTGCTATAATGTATCCTAACGTCCAGCACGCAAACCTTACACACATCAAGCACTTAGCACGTAATCAATCACTTTATCTTAGTTGTACCTGAAAAGCATGTGAGAAAACGGGTCAACTACGAATAGTTGGTGAGTTTCACAATTCGAGTAAACCATGATAAATCATTATCATAAAATAATATTATTATCGATGTAATTATGCTGAGCCTACAAGTGAAAACTCTGTTAACCCCAAAACATATCGATTAACCTCCGGGAACTCTGTTACCCCAGAATACTTCCAATAACCTCTGGGAACTCTGTTACCCCAGAAACACATTTAATAACCTCTGGGAACTCTGTTACCCCAGAAACACATTTAATAACCTCTGGGAACTCTGTTACCCCAGAAACACATTTAATAACCTCTGGGAACTCTGTTACCCCAAAACACTGTTTCGGGCCTTACACTGTTAGCAACTCAGACAATTACCATCTTAATTCATTACCGTACGGTTCCCGTACAATAAACATTATATAAATACGTTCATTTCCATGCGATCAGCATGTACTTAAACACTTTGATAAAAACATGCTTTCCGCCCTGGGAAAATATTTAAAACAGTTCAGTAAAAGGGGCTCGTGAAAACTCACCTTAGCACATGCAAGTAGGTAACAACAATCAATATCAGTTAACTCGTCCAATCTGTAATATGATCCCTACGATCATTATTATACAATTTATGTTTATATAATCTTTAATCTTATCAATCAGTACACCTGGGGACACTGTCAACCCAGCACTGTACCCGTTCTGGGGGCAAGGTTAACCCAGAAGCACTTCTCCGGACTCAGATTGTGATGTCGTTTAGAGTTCCAAGGTCACAACTACTATTAGTCGTTTTTCTCGTTTTGCGTGCCTAGCACTGTTATCCGTTTTTTTTTATGTTTCAAAAATGAGTTTGGTCACACACGACCCGAAAATAGTGGTTGTCTGATAATTTGATTTAAAATGTGTAATCACAGCTCGGTTTAGACGTCCCGATTGGCCGCGGGACTAGTTTCCGTCTTTGGCGTACCGGAAACCGTTAAATCGGTTAAAAATACCCAAATCATCCGACTTATTTTCGGATGATTCATTTTTACTTGTTTAGCTCAATTATATGAAATTAGTCCATTTTTAAGGTTTTTATACACCAGTCAGCTCGCTTATGCGAACTTTACCGGTTTACGCGTTTTAACTTTAAAAGTTTGATAATTAACACGATTAATTATCCGTTTAATCTCGGATCTTGAAATTTTTCCCAAATCACTTTTTAACAGTGGGTAATTTTATAAAAATATTTCCAGAATTAATTCTTATATTTAAAATTTATTTATCTATTTTTAAACACCATTTAAACACTAAATATGTCGTAAATACCAAACGATCTTAGAAAAATCCCAAATTTTTCCTGGATGTCCCCTGCCATCCACATAGTCCCCTGTAATTTTCCAGAACCAAAATCTTCTTTTACATCCCCTTTTTACCAAAACCGAGCTAGAAATCCCTAGAACTCGTTTAACCGAAATGCCTACTTAGACTTCTCTAATGGACCTCAAATTTTGTGTGTGACTTATACATGATATAAAAAGCTTATCTTAAATTTTCCAGAATTTTTCATGATGTTTAGCTATTTTTCACCATTTTTGGCCAAAACCGAGCATTAAATTCACCAAATATTCATCCTTTATCCAAAAATTACCAAAACTTCACAGAACTCTTATTTTCATGTGTAGAACATCCCTGTAAAATTTCATGACCCAACTCTAAACCATCAACAATCTGTCCCAAAAACTCATAACCGAACATAACCGAATATACCCTTCGTTTTCCGCCACTACAAACTACAAACTCATCTTTCCGCCTTGTCTACCACTAAATACAGAATCGACAAACAACATACCACAATACCAAGCAAGTTACACTCACGATCAAGCCATTTCTTTCATGGTTACGGTTATGATACTAAAAACAAAGATTTAACCGTAAAAATTCGTTGTTGACTCGTTTAACTCATTTCTTGGACCAAGATCCCTTGTATAACTTGTATACATCACTTGATCATGCAAGAATCGGTTTCATCTCGGGTTTCCACCCATTTTTCATTTGAAACCTCATTTTCTTGAAAGAAAACTCAAGAAAGAACTATGAAAATGATTATATCTCGATCTTTACCTTGGTTTCTTGATTAAAGACTTGGGTTTTTGTATGAAGGTTTGAAAGGTTGAGAGGATTTGGACTTGGTTGAATGAGAAAAAAAGAAAATGAATTGGTTTGTGAGTGTGTGTGTTCCGATCGGAACTTTTGGATGGGTGGGGTGGGACCCACTTGTTCAATCTAGTCCACTCATTTGGATTTCCATGATCTGGATAATGTTTTGGATAATCTCGTTCAGTTCGTTTCTCGGTTAAACGTTTAATTCGGCTTAAAACGAGGCCAAAACGGTTGTTTTTCGGCTAAAAAAATAAAATTTATATAAAACCGATTTAAAAACTTAAACCATGACATTTATTAACTTAAAACGTCATATTATTAGTTATTACGCATCTTTTTCGGCTTGATCGATCGTCTCTTGCTCGGTTTGGTATTAAAGGTTTCGTTTAACGTACCGACGTACTATTAAATCGAAATCCTTTTTCTGTGCTATAATCCACTTATCCCGAAGCTTTAATACTTCGTAACATCACTAAATATCATATATCTCGTCTATAATTGAACCCTCGATTCATTCGGGTTTCAATAACTATCGATCGTTTGATCGCATAATCAATACGGTGAATTATATATTCACGTACAATCAATACAATGAACCATGTATTCTCATATAATTACCATGGTAACCCGTGTACCCGACATTGTATATGACGTAACTAACGTCTACCGGTTAGGGTATACCTGGTTTCGTCGGAATCGTTACAAGCACGAACGACGTTTAAGGAAAATTGTGGAAGTGTTAAAGCAAGAGGAGTTGTACGCGAAGTTTTCGAAATGTGATCTTGAATACAGAAAGTATAATCCCTTGGTCATGTTGTAAAGCAACAAGGATTTCACATAGATCCAAACAAGATAGAAACCATTAAAATTGGCAGTCACCCAAGGCGCCAAAGGAAATGCGCCAATTTTTAGGACTAGCCGGAGACTATCAGCGGTTTATTGAAGAATTTGTAGCATTACCCAACTCATAATCCTTTGTACGTCGCAAATGTACAAATTTTATAGATGATAAGAGACCGCAGTCTCATATTCAATGAAGATGGGTCGAGTTGTTAAGCGATTATGACTGTGACATCCGTTAAGGCTAACGTTGTAGCCGATGCCTTGAGTAAGAAAGATCGGGTTAAGCCATTGCGAGTGAGAGCGCTAGGGATGATAGTCCAGTCGAACCTTTCGGACCCGATTCGAGTCGCTCAACGTGAGGCGTTGGAAGAGGAACAATTGGAAAAGGAGGGACTTTACGGCAATGAGAAGAATTTCGAACAGCGCGTGGACGAAATTCTCTATTTCAAAAATCGGGTTTGGATCCCGACCCTCCATGGCCTTCGTGAATTAATCATGGACGAAGCGCATAGATCGAAATATTCCATACATCCGGGATCGGATTAGACTATTGATGATACGAATATCTGAAAGGATTTTATTAATAGCCGAGTTTGGAGAAAGATATGGTTACGTATGTTGGTGAATATTTAAGTTATGCAAGAGATAAGGCTGCACACCGAAAACCCTAGGGAACGCCACAACGACAGAAAATTCGCCAATGATAGTGGGAATAGATTACAATGGATTTCGGGACGCAAATTCCCAAGGTATATCAAAGGCATGATGTAAATTGGGTAATCGCAGATCGATTAACCAATCCTCACATTTTATCCCAATCCATGACGATTACCACAATGAATTCTCGCCCAAATTCATGATGATGAAATGGTATCTCGTCGTGGAGTACCATTTTCAATTATCTCAGATTGAAATAGTCATCCTACTTCCATTATTGGAAGGCGGGGAAGGAAGCATCGAGAGCTTGAAGCTTTCTATGGGTGAAGTAATTATCACCAATTTGTTGAATTGAAAATGGGCGTCAATCAAGCCAAAAGATTTGAATTGATTCGAGAAACAACCAATCGGATTTATAATATTTAAGATAAGTTGAAAGCAGTGCGAGATTGGCAAAGGATTTATGCCAACATTCAAAGGAAACCATTGTCACCGGAAAGAGGTGACAAGGCATTTTTAAGGCATCACCTTCGAGAGGTGATATAAGGTTTGGCAAAACCGAAAATAGCTCCTTAATATATTGGACCTTATGAGACTATCTCTATGATTGGTCATTTAGTTTATCGATTAAAGTACTCCAGGGGCTAAGTACTATACATGACGTTTTGCCATGTATACGGATTGAAAAGTACCTAAGCGATGAGGAAACGAAAGTACCAGTAATGGAGGTACTCATAGAAGATATGCTTGATATGATAAATAATTCCGTAGAGATAGTAGACGGGAAAACTAAACAGTTTGGACATACCAAGCTTTATTGATTAAGATTAAGTGGAATTCACAGCGAGGACCAGATTATACCTGGTAACGCGAGGGTGAATTCTGAAGGAAAAAAAAACCCCACCTTTCTCTCGGAAGGGGATAGTGGGCGTGTAAAATTTCGAGGACGAAATTTCTTAACGGGGGGAGAATGTAACGATTCCGACGAAACCAGGTATACCCTAACCGGTAGACAATAGTTACGTTATACTTAATGTCGGGTACATGAATTACCATAGTAATTATACGAGAATACATGGTTCACTGTATTGATTGTACGTGAATATATAATTCATCGTATTGAATATGCGATTAATCGATCAATAGTTATTGAAACCCGAACGAATCGAGGGTTCAATTATAGACGATACATATGATATTTAGTGATGTTTACGAAGTATTAAAGCTTCGGGATAAGTGAATTAAAGCTCAGAAAAAGAATTTTCGATTTAATGGTACGTCGGTACGCTAAACGAAACCTTCAATACCAAACCGAGCAAGAGACGATCGATCAAGCCGAAAAGGATGCGCAATAATTAATAATATGATGTTTTAAGTTAATAAATGTCATGATTTAAGTTTTTAAAGTTTTTAAATCGGTTTTATATAAATTTCATTTTTAAGCCGAAAACGACCGTTTTAGCCTCGTTTTAAGCCGAATTAAACATTTAACCAAAAAACGAACTGAACCAGATTATCCAAAACATTATCCGGATTTCAGAAATCCAATTGTGTGGCTAGAATTGGAGAGGTGGGTCCCACCCCACCTCCCTATCTATTCCGATCGGCACCCCTTGCTTCTTTTTTATTTTTTTTTCTTTATTACACAAGCATCCCATCTCCATCTTCAATCCTCTCCATTTTATGATCCAAAAATCCAGAGTTTTAGCAAGAAAAGTAAGGTAAAAACCGAGTTATTTACGTGTTCATCTTCGTTTCTTGAGTTTATTTGCAAGAAAATGAGGTTTCAAGTGAAAAAGGGTGAAAAACCGAGATGAAAACCGATTCTTGCATGATCAAGTGATGTATAACCCTGATGTATACGGGTTATACAAGGGATCTTGGTCCAAGAAAGGAGTTAAACGAACCAAAAACGAATTTTTACGGTTTAAACTTTAGTTTTGAAACAATAACCGAAACTATAGTGTAAGAGGCTTGATGGTGAGTGTAACTTGCTTGGTATTGTGGTATGTTGGTTGTAGGTTCTGTATTTAGTGGTAGCTAAGGCGGAAAGACGAGTTTGTAGCTTGTAGTGGCGGAAAACGAAAGGTATATTCGGTTTATGTTCGGTTATGAGTTTTTGGACATATTGTTGACGGTTTAGAGTTAGGTCATGAAACTTTACAGAGGTGTTAAATACATGAAAATATGAGTTCTGTGAATTTTTGGTAATTTTTGGAAAAAGGATGAATATTTGGTGAATTTAATGCTCGGTTTTGGCCAAAAATGGTGAAAAATAGTTAAATATCATGACAAATTCTGGAAAATTCCAGATAAGCTTTTTATAACATTTATAAGTCACACACAAAATTTTATGTCAGTTGCAGAAGTCTAAGTAGGCTTTTCGGTTAAACGAGTTCTAGGGTTTTCTAGCTCGGTTTTAGTGAAAATGGCATGTAAAAAAACGATTTTGATTCTGGAAAAATTACAGGGGACTATGGGGATGGCAGGGGTCATCCAGGAAAAATTTGGGATTTTTCTAAGGTCGTTTGGTATTTACGACATATTTAGTGTTTAAATGGTGTTTAAAAATAGATAAATAAATTTTAAATATAAAACTTAATTCTGGAAATATTTTTATAAAATTCCCCACTGTCAAAAAGTGATTTGTGCAAAATTTCAAGATCCGGGATTAAATGGATAATTATTTGTGCAAAAACAAACTTTTAAAGTTTAAAACTGGTAAACCGGTTAAGTTCGCCTAAACGAGCTGATCGGTGTATAAAAACCCTAAAAATGAACTATTTTCATATAACTGAGTTAAATGTAAATCATCCGAAAATAATTCGGATGATTTGAGTAATTTATCCGATTTAACAGTTTCCGGTGCACTAAAGACGGAAACGGGTCCCGCAGCAAATCGGGGCGTCTATACCGAGCTCTAATTTCACAACATTAATTAAATTATCAGTCAACAACTATTTTCGGGTCGTGTGTGACCAAACTCATTGTTGAAACGTAAAAACGGATAACCGTGCTAGGCACGCAAAACGGGGAAACGAACTAATATTAATTTTGACTATTGAACTCTAAACGAAATCACAATCTGAGTCCGGAGAAGTGTTCTGGGTTAACATTGCCCCCGGAACGGGTACAGTTCCTGGGTTAACATTGCACCCGGAATGGGTACAGTACTGGGTTAACAGTGTCCCAGTTGTACTGGTTAACACGGTTAAAGATTATATAAACAATAATTGTATAATAACGATCGTAGGGATCATATTACAGATTGGACGTGTTAACTAATAATGACTGTTGTTACCTGCTAGCATGTGCTAAGGTGAGTTTCACGAGCCCCTTTTTCTGAATTGTTTTTAAATATTTTCTCGGGGCGGAAGCATGTTACTACTGAAATGTTTAAGTACATACTGAACGCATGGATTTGCGTGTATTTATATATATTTTATTGTACGGTAATCGTACGGAAATGTACTAAGATGGTAATTGTCTGAGTTGCTAACATTGTAAGGCCCCGCAACACGAGTGATTAGCTGAAAGCCGGTAGAGTGTGGATAGTACTATTGGTCTGACAAACCTAACTGGTCCGGCATGGATTTGCTGATGTTTCCCAGCCAGTTGCACATGTCTATTTTGTTGTTATATATTTTTGCTATGTAATGTTAGACATAGCGGTTTGGGGCAGGTCCGTGGGCGGAGTATGCCACGGGGGTTGTGTGTGGATAGTCAGAGGTTTCACTTGTGGGCTCAGCATAATTACATCGATAATATTATATTTTGATATTGATTTATCATGATTTACTCGAATTGTGAAACTCACCAACTATTCGTAGTTGACCCGTTTGCTCACATGCTTTTCAGGTACAATTAAGATGAAGTGATTGCTTACGTGCTAAGTGCTTGATGTGTGTAAGATTTGCGTGTGGGATGTCATGATACATGATATTACATAGAATTATGTATCGTATTGTATGATGTGTGTATCACCTAGACGGTAATGAATTATGAGATAATGTAATTTGAAGTATATTAATGTATTCAGTTTTCTTTATAAACAATGTGGTTGATATCAGAGGTGTCTGTCGCATCCCGTTTACGTTTCCGCTGCGGTTACGGAGTGTTACAGCCGCCGTGCATGATGAGTATGGTTCCTTATTGCACAACAACACTTGGGAGCTAGTCCGTGGAAAATAAGTAATGAAAGGTCAGGCCATACTCAAGCCTCAATTTTTGGTATGAATGTTATAAATATTATGAATTTTAAAATTTGAATACGTTATCATTTGATGCTTGGGTTGGTTTAACGTTAGAGTATGCCAAGTAGACAGTGATATAAATCTTAAACTGTCTAGCTTTAGTGTTTTACATTTCATTGGCGTATGGTTTTATAACCTTAAACCTTATATTGATGGGATGTCTCGGGTCCGAAGACTATGGGTCTGTATGCGGTTTATCATCTGGGTACTCACAATTTCTAAGTGGATTTGTGAATATTAAAAAGTTAAAAAGAGAAAACCTGAAGTTATCTGCCAAACATAAGTCATTAAACTTGATTATTACGTACTTAAAGTAAAAATACACTACTGACTTGATCATCCACGCTGTTAGCCACGTGGGGTCCCCTTGCTCGCGTCTCATTACCATTAAGAAACGGACCACAAGGGACACGCCACATGTAAACCCTACAGATGAATTCGTGCATACTCACCTATGGTGATGAGTTCGTGGTATTGCCTGATAACGAGGGTATGTCATGTTGTGGGGAACACTAGCTAAGTAATTAATTATACCTTAATCATATCTAAAGGTTGCTTTGGTAGACTTTGATGCTTAAGCTTAGGTGGATATACAATACCCTTGATCGTCTTAACTATTCATGAAAAAAAGAGACCAACAAAAATTTTAAATCTGATATTTTTGAGGTTTAAGTCAAGTTGGGGTGGTCTAGTCCGGTAAAATTTGAAAATAAGCGGGTCTTAATTGTGTAAACCACTGAGTAATATAAATTGTTGGGTCTTATTTGTCCCGGTAAAGATAAAGACATGGGTTTAAGTGGAAAACAATATCGGTGATTGTGGTTTTTGCGTTCTTCTAAAAACTTTAAATTAATCTATATGTTTTTAAGACTATATATCCGATTCTGATTCCATTGCATTAGACTTTTTCAGGGACGAAAAAAGAGTAGGTGTGGGGATATTTGATATAATTTTAAATATATATATTTCTCGTGTGTATTTTATATAATATTTTATTAGCTGTTGTTCGTTTTTAGTTAAGATTTGTATACTACTAACATAATTGTGTTTTGTAGGTTCCAGAAGTTGATCGTGGTCTAAAAGGGCGAAAAACTTGCCAAAATAGCCAAAACAAGAAGCCGGAATGCATCAAGAAAGGAACCGAATAGAGAACCGGTCGGACCAGAATGGTCAGACCGGCCCCATGTAAAAGCACGCAGCGCTGCGCGGTCAGGCTTCCACCCCTGGTCGCGTGGTGCTTAGAAACAAATATTCCAGAAAGTTTGCATTTTTGGTCAGGTTTTGGGCCCAGTTTCATTATATAAAGACCCCTAACCTTAACCTAAACAATAACCTACAACCACCAGACGAATTTGGAGATTATTGGAGTTATTATTAGAGATTTTTGGTGGTTTTGAAGGCAAGGAAGCATTCGGTGAAGAGCTATACGTTCAAGATCGAAGATTATGGGTTTTATCACATTTGATTCTCCGTTCTTCATTATTTTCATCATGTTTTCTTATATTATATTGTTTATAAACTATTACATGATTCTAGGCTAAACTTATTAAACTACCTAGGTCATGATGAACCTTTGCTTGGTTAAACTTTGATTGGAATTCTTTTCATTATGGATTTTATGTTTAAGTAAATTGTTGATTTTGATTTAATTGATGCATATGATTACTTGGTTTTATTTGCTTAGGTTTAATTGTTTCATAGGATAGGGTTTTGTTAGGTCATTTATTGTGTGTTGTTGACTAGTTTGTGATTGAATTCGAATAAGATCATAGAAACAATAAAACTAATCAAATATATAAAAGTGAACTGCTAACCTAGAATGTTGTATGGTGATAGTTTATTGATAGATCTTTGTTGATTAGGATTTCTAGATTTAGTTCTTCGTAAGGTGTTCATCTAGGTTTGAATTGTCAACTTAGTCTATTAAGTCAATTTAGTTTTCTTAGCTACCTTTGATTTCCGCGCTGTAAGGTAGGATTTCACTATAAAGGTACATAAACATAAATAATTAAATAACGGTAAGGGAGTTTAATATATTAAACTCGTGTGTCTTAAAACTTGTTAGAAACTCATAGGTGTCTTCTTGAGAAGGGTCAGAGGTCATGTTTGGGTTTTCTTTCAAGGATCTATCTTACGATCAAAGTTCCATAACTTAATTTTTCCAATTAATTGATAGCCATAACTTTCTAGCCTAGGTGGTTTTCCATCATCATCCGAATCAGTCAAACTTATTTGTCTTGTGTTTTATTTCTTGTATTTACTTAATTAGTTATTTTTATTAGTTATTTTTATTAGTTTAATATTAATTAATTTAAAACCCCCTTTAATAATAATATATAAATAATTGTTTCGGTTAGTTGAGTATAATTAGTTAATATACGTAATTTAAAGAGTGTCGTGGTTTCGATATCCGGACTTACTTATCTATACTAGAGTTGATCGGTTCACTTGTCGATCAGTAGTTTAGTTGAGTTTTAAGGAGTCTAGAGTATTACTTAGTGTCTAGTTTAGCGTAATTTAGTTAATAATTATCTTACTACCTTTAACACATCAAGTTTTTGGCGCCGTTGTCGGGGACTCTTGGCGATTGCGTTATTAGCTTCTATTAGACTTACTTACTACATACATGCTAATTGCTATTTGCTTTATTTTCGTTTGATTCATAGGAATCTAATTAAATTTTAGTTTATTTTTGTTTTAATTTTTAATTTTACTCTACTTACTTGGTCGTTTGCGTTTTTTCAGGTATATGTCACATTTTCGTTCGCAAGGACCACCACTAGATAATCTTGGATTTTCTCCATTGAAGTATGAGGCTAGTTCATCATCATCATATAAAGTTTATCACCGTCAAGTCCAAAAAGTTTACCAGAAGTTCAAATGGCTGATAACAGAATGGTTGCTACGCAAGCTTTCGATGGTTTCACCAGAAACCATTCATCCATCATTATTCCGGAGATCGAAAACCCGAATTCATGGCATATTCCATCATACGTCATGAATTCTCTCACCCAGGCTAACCAATTTCATGGAGGTGATGACGAAGATGCACCGGCACACATTAACCGGCTCAGCCGTGTTCTTAAGACTTTTAATTTACTAGGTGCTACTGAAGATGTTATATTCTTACATATTTTTACCTTTTCACTTGCAAGACGGGCGGCTCTTTGGCTCGACACGCAACCAGTAGGAACGTTCACTACTTGGGAGGTGCTTCGTCCATTATTCATCAAGAAATACTTCCCATCTGCTAAAGCATCTCATCTTCGTGTTCAGATCCACTCCTTTCACATGGAGCCGGATGAACCTTATTATCAAGCTTGGGAGCGTTTTCAGAATCCTTTATCTCGTTGTTCACAAAACGTGTTCACACCATGGGCTCTTGTTGAGAAGTTCTACAATGGGCTGAATTATGAAACTCAAACCCGTTTCGACACTGCTGCGGGGGGGAATCTGATGGATAGGAAGAATGTCGTGTAATGAGATGTTTGAAAGTTTTGCTCAATCAGAATACGCCAAATGGCCACGTCACGGGAATTCCATTATCGTCACTAGTACACCCTAATCTACTCAAGGCATGCACTGGGTTAATATGGACACTAGTATGGCTGCTGCTTTGGAATCATTGGCTAGAGAGGTGAAGGAACTCAAGACCAAAGTTGATAAGTGTGAGTTTTGCAGGGGGTAGACAGGGTACTTTGGAGTGCCCGTTGATGAATCAAGAGGTGGATTTTGTTGCTGGTCAGAATAGGTTTTCCAACACTTATAACAACAACAATAAGAATTGGAACACCTACAAGAACCCGAATCAGAATAATTCCAATTAGGGTCCGACTGGTGCACCACCTGGTTTTCAAAATGTTTACACTCAAGTACAAAGTCAGTATTTTCATAATAATGAAAATACTAACAAG
Source organism: Bidens hawaiensis (assembly GCF_021521415.1). Lineage (NCBI taxonomy): Eukaryota > Viridiplantae > Streptophyta > Magnoliopsida > Asterales > Asteraceae > Bidens > Bidens hawaiensis. The sequence goes on along the minus strand of NW_027493394.1, from coordinate 107,635 downwards.
ACTCGAGTGGTGGAATGGGACGATTATAAGATATGATGAAGCAAATCTTGGAGAGAGACCAAGCTACACAGAAGAAGTTCGCCGAGCACGATATACTTTTTAAGAATTAACAATCATCATTACTTGACCTTCAGAGGTCCGTTGGTGATATTGCTCGGTGTCTGGAGAAAGGCCTCAAAGACAGTTTTCAGGTACTACTCAGCCGAATCTGGCTGCTCAATTGAAAGCAATTACTACTCGTAACGGAAGGATTTTAGGTCCCGAGGTAGTTAGAGAAATAGTTGAAGTAGAAGATGAGGAAGTGGTTGACGAAGAGATCTATATGGAGGTTCCGGCTAAGACACAGGGTAGCGCACCAATTATTGAGCCACAAGTCGAGAAGAAGCCAGTTGAAGTCCGGCCATCACACATCATTGATCATGCTCACATCCCATATCTTGTTCGTCTTAAGCATCAAAAGTATACGAGGGAGTACATGCCTTTTCTTGATATGTTCTGACATTTGAAGATCAATCTTCCATTTATTGAAGCTATCCAACACAAGCCGAAGTATGAGAAATTTTTGAAAGATTTTCTAAAAAGATCATTTGGGAGAGGTTTCATCTATTCCTCTTAACATAGATTGTTCGGAGGTGGTTTTGAATCGGGTCCCGGAAAAGTTGCCGGACCCGTGTGTGTTTACTATTCCATGTATGTTTGGTAGTGATATGATGACTTAAGTGTTAGCGAATTTGGATGCTGGTATCAATCTTATGTCGTATTCGTCGTACGATAAATTAGAGTTGGGCTAGCTTACACCAACTCGCATGTTGTTGTCATTGGCGGATCGTTCGGTTAAGCATCCGCGTGGTATTATTGAGAATTTACTAGTGAAAGTGGATAAGTTTGTGATCCCGGTGGATTTTGTGGTACTTGATATGGAGGCCGACGAAAGGGTTCTCATTATTCTTGGTCGTCCGTTTTTGCGAACTACGAAGGCTCTTATTGATGTGTAGGATGGGAGGATCACACTTTGGGTTAGTGATGAGAATGTTATTTATGATGTTGCTAGGTTGATGAAGCACCCGAGTGACTATGATGATTTCAGTGATCCATGTCATTCTGGTTATTTTCTTAAAACTTTTATTCCATGTTTTGATACATGTCTTGATTACATTTGTGGAGCCGATTTTGTTGGGATTTGTATGGATGTAGAGTTGAAGGAAGAGGTAGTGGATGACGTTTCTTGCTTGGCGGAGATAATGGAGGTTAGTGAGGTTATTTGTAAGAAGGATGTAGATAAACCCGCTCTGTTGGAATTAAAAGTTCTTCCGTCACATTTGGAGTATGCTTACCATGAAGAGGGTTCAGATTTGTCCGTTATTGTGTCTTCCAAGTTGACGGAGGAAGAAAAGATGAAGTTGATGGAGGTGTTGAAGTTGCACAAAGGGGTGAATGCATGGAAGATTTCGGATATTCAAAGTATTAGCCCCGCTTATTGTACCCAACGAATTTTGATGGAAGATGAGAATAAACCGGTGGTTCAACCCCAAAGGCGTCTTAACCCAAACATGCAAGAAGTTGCTGTCACATCCCGAAAATCTTAATCAAGGTCACAGAAGACTTTAACTATGTCCTTCGGGTCGTGACAGATGTCGATAGCCAATCAATATAAAGTAAAGTATTCAATAATAAAAGTTTAACTTTGATTTAATTAAAATATTTATTACATGATCAGATTTTTACACGTGCTACTGCACGGTTTATTAAAATTTTAGTTTCTACATTATTCAAACACACATCCAACACTCTATTTTCCTTGTCTCTTCGAAGCCATTAGTTACCTAAAAAGCATATTAAAAGCGTACGTCAACACGAATGTTGGTGAGTTCTATTTATTGAAATTAATATACACACACACACACACATATATACTTACATATATATTACAATGAAAGTAAGGCAATCGAAATTTCCATTCAAGTCATCATAATAAACAATATTATATCAATTTATCGAGAAATATAATAAACGAGTACATATAAATTCTCACCGTACAATGGTTCAACGACCATTCTTTTTATCCTCTATTACCATAAACAAGAGTAGTAAACTTTCCCTACCGTTCTTTTAACATGGTAATTAATTCTTTCAAATTCATAAAACATAGCATTTTATCTTTTAACAAATCGTACGGTTGTAGACTAGCAAGGAATACAACAAGTGTATGACTATCAAAATTGATAACTCGATACTTACCATACTCAAAATATTCTCACTTTAACCCAACGCGATTGGAAGTGGGGGGCGTTACCCTAATAGATCTACCAATATTTCTGTGCCCTTATTAGTTTGGTTAACAGTTATTTAACTAATTGTTGACTCATCCCACTTTTTTAAACAGATTGTAAAATAAAATGCTTTATGTAACATCCCGGATTTTCAAAAAAAAATAATATTTAAATATATAATTAATTTATGGCATAGTAGTTACTCGGATTAATAGAGAAAGAATAAAAGAATAAAATAATAAGATAAAAGAAAGTCAATGAAATTATAAACGAGTGTTAATAGTTAATTAATATTAAATATAGAGAGAATGTAATTAAAATGGATCAAGATGGGGGGATGGGCTTTAGGTCCATGGACTTTGAGATGTATAAATACCCTTTTAAACCATCCTAAAACCCTAACTCCCATTCCATCCTTTCTATAATCTCTACACACACTCCAAACACACACACCTTCCTTACTATACATAAACGGCCAAGAGAGAAGGAAAGAGATCCGAGACCGAATCAAGCTAACTTTTATTAGATATTTCTATATATAAGATAGATCCAAGGATTTAAGTTCATAACCAAGCCAAACGACAACAAACGAACACTAAAAGGTATGTTCTTGATCCTTAAAGATTATGTTTTCATTAATGTTTGGCCTTGAAACTTAACACGAGAGTAGATCGGGTATAAACGAGCATTAAAGTTGAAAACTTGATGTTAAAATGGGACTTAACGAACTCATACACATGTACGGTTTCTTTAAATGAACCCTAGATCTAGTCTTGGACGCTTTCATATTAAGACCCAAACTTTATAAATTCTCGGGTTAAGTCTTAGCCGAGATGGGGTCGTGAGGGCGTGTATGGGATAAAAAAAATATTATAGAAAAATGTTTGCATAATAATAATAATAATAATAATAATAATAATAATAATAATAATAATAATACACGAGCAGTGGGTTGAAACCCAACCCGTGACCCTCGTGTTGTCCAAGACCCATCTGCCCAGATCCAATTAAACCAGGATTCCAACTTCATCCCTGTCGCATTGATCCAATCGCATACACTCACACTAAAACCCAGATACTTTAGAGCTGCTGTCAATCGATTACAAGGAATACTCGATTACTTGGTCTATCGAATACATAAGACCCGGTTACATCAATTCGAATACATGAAACTCGCTTACAATATATAAACCTATAGACTCGCTTACATCTTAGTTCACATACAAGCCAGACTCGCTTACTTGCAAACTCGGTTACAATGAACTTCGCTTACAATGATACTCGCTCACAAACTGTTAATTCGATCACAAATAACCCGATTACATTGAAGATCGCTCACAATAAACTCGATCACAGATCTGATTACAACCGAGCTCGATTACAATCGAGCCTTTCATAAACCCGATTACAATATGTATATATACATAATCGCATACATAAACTCGATTACACTGCGATTCAATCACAAGCTGAGTTCGATTTCAATATGGAACTCGCTTACTAACCCGATTACCCTTAGAGCTGCTATTAGGGGTTTGCATACAAGGGAGGCTCGATTACCAGGAATCTGTCCTCATAATCAATTGATTCGTCAACATCGATTACAATGTAATCGATTCAGGGGGAGTTCGAATGGCTTGGAGCGGCAGTGGAAAGAGAAGGACGTGATCTGATGATTATATGTGGAGAGGTTGGGTTTTGCTTATTAACACCCGGCCCAGTTTGAAGACTCTTAAGCCCATATCGGCCTTTGGGTCTGGCCCAAGCTTAGCCAAGCCCGATTACAATCCAAGTCCTATTCCGTTCCTTACACCCTATCAATTATTGTTCGATTACTAGGCGCAACTACCCAAGTACATTACGAAGTTAGTTGATTTCTTTGTAACTGATCTCGTTGAGAACCCGAGGACACGTATATGTAAAAAGAACTACTCGCTTAAGTATACACCTAAGATTTCACTTGGAGATTTAAAAGTATAGGATAACCCGAGCGTCCTATACATACACATACGTCTAAACGTGAATAAACTTATAAATACATGACGGGAACTCGATAAAGAAAAGAATATCAAAATAATTGAGTCTTAAGATAATAATAAAATATTTTAGGAAATAGAAAATAATAATACAATAATTATTAACCTTACATTAGGGTTGTACGACAATATAATAAGTAAACGTAATCTAAACAAGGCCAACGGTTTACACCAGACTTCGCTATTTTGTCTGCAATACAAATAGAATAAGTATTAATACTTGTAACCAATATACAGTTAGCAGAGCTCAGCTAAAGAAGGGAATCACAATTAGCGGAGAAAGAAACAGGATCCAGGTGAGTTTCTAGCCCAATTTCCTTGTTATGTTTTCGGGGCTGTGTGCATACTCGATGTGACAGTTAATACACTTACCTTAAATGGTAAGTGTATGCCATATATGATATATGTGATAGATAAGATTGATTTCTTGCCGGTACGTGAACGATCTTCGGATATTGCACGTATTGCCAAGAGAAGAGATTAGTTCCTTACATGGATATTAAATAATAGCTTATATACAGTGTTCCTTCTATGGATTAATATTTAGAGTTCCTTTTATGGATAATGTATAATGTTCCTTCTATGGATAGCATAGTGTTCCTTTTATGGATAGTATAGTGTTCCTTTTATGGATAATATAGTGTTCCTTCTATGAACTGAATAGTGTTCCTTTTATGGATAATATAGTGTTCCTTCTATGGAAAGTATATAGGGTATTCCTTTTATGGATAATATATATATATAGAGTGTTCCTTCTATGGATAATATATGAGTAGAGTGTTCCCTCTATGGAGAATATATAGCATGGGCAATAGTAATAGTTCTTTTAATAGATATTATGTGACGTTCCTCTTATAGATATTTATACAAAGATAAAGTATTAATACGTGTCTTCGGATACGTTAATAAATATATGAGAAAAAATTATATGTTGCCTGATTAACTAGAACTCACTCAGCGTAGCTGACTTTTAGTATGCACGCAGGTGAGTAGGATGACACAGCTCGTTTGAGGGGAACACGTGGCATTGAATAGAGGCTGGCATCAGAAGACTCGAGACGTTATCAGTTTATGTTTAATTACTTAGTTTTTGAAAGACAAAGAGGTTGTTTAAGACAAGTTATGTAATGTTTTATGAAAATTTTTATATTCCGCAAAGTTTAATAAACTCTGATTTGTAGAACTGTGTTTATGAGTAAATCCAACGTCCAAATGTGAGGCACCGATAACGGGGCCTTACACTTTATAAAAGCTTCAATAAAAATAGATAAAAGAATATGCTTTTCCCCCAAAACATAATAAAAACATTTCAAAAACGAGGGGTCAATAGAGAAACTCAATGTTGAAGCTGTTCATTTCAAAAATTGTGTGTCCTATATTAGTGCACATTTTGTTAATAAAAATCGGTTTGAGTTTTAGTTTGTAAAAAGTCTTTTATTTGTTAATCCTAGTCTAATGTCCACACAAGCACATAAGCATGTAAATTCCTATCAAGTGAACGAGTACGTATAGTTCGGGTTTCGATAACTGTTGTCCTAATAACTAAATTAATTAATAAATAAAGCATAAAAAATATAATAAAATATTAAAGTTTCAGTTGCTGGAAAGTTTTAAGAAAATATTAATTTATTATTTTTAATGAATTTTGTCAGTTTAATAGGTTTCACGTCTAAAAACGAACCGTTTGACTTTTTCGTATAAAATTAAACTTTTAAGTTTTGGAAAACACTTGTTACATATATATTAGTTAAGTTTTAGGTGTTACTTTACAAAAATATGTTATTTTCCATTTTGTTAATATTTTCTTAAAATAGCAACTTATAACATTTTCGTGTCGGTTTCCGCGACACGAATCATTTAGGACTAAGTTTTGTTATCTTATCCTCTTCTAATGTGTTAAATTATGTTATATATGAGTATTTTACAATTTTAGGGGCTGCTCTAAAACAGTCCCTAACCGTTGTGTCGGTTTACGTTTAAAAGCCGATTTTTCGACCGTTCAAGTCACCAACAAGTAAAATAATCTAGTAAGTCCACACCAATTATCCTATGAACTAAGTATACACATTATTACATATAATTCACCCTTATTTCCATATTTGATCACATAATTTCATATAACACATTTAAATCAATTTAAGCTCCTAATTCATAATTTATGTTTATTAATAATGGCAATAATCAAGCTTATCATTTCATACATGAACAAAAATCATTATAAAACTAAAAATCCAGATTTCAAACCATCATCATGATTCTTACAACAAGCCAAATTAATACTTTTCAACTATATTTTGTATTCCTATTTAGAATGTTCTAACATGTGTGTTTAATCATGTATATTCCTTTTTAACAATCAATCCAACAATCATCAAATCATCAATTCACGTCATCATCTATGCACAAGTTCAAGAATCTCATTATTAACTAATCAATCTTTTGAATTTTCTAAGTGTTTAATCAACAAAGTTTCCTATTACAGTAACTTGTAATCTTTGATAATTCTATCTAATTCAATCTTTCAATCATGATTAAGTATGAATATTTGTTTATCTCATTCAACTATTTTGACATAGTTTCATGCATCCTATTGTTCTATTAGATTTTGATTCTTCCAATCTTCAAGTTTTCAAAGGTTCTATTTTTAGCAAGTAAGTGACAATTGATCCATATGCTAATCCAATGTAAACTTTAACAATGCCTTCTATCCTATTTCAAGTAAGAAATTCATTATCTATCAAATACATATATGCTAAGTATTATTATCATAATCAAATATTCAACTTTTCATTCAGCAAAGTTTCCTTATTTGGCAATCTAACAATTTCAACAATCTTCAAGTATTATCTTTCAAACTATTAGTTTCATGAATCCACTAGCATGTACCCTATTCAATATCACTTTATATTAATCCATATCACTTTCAAATTTCATTAATTCACCAAAATCATCAATTAATCCAAGAAATTAAAAAAATCCCCAAATAGCAAAAAATGAACAAGTTCTTGCTATATTCAACTTTAATACTAGTAATTCAATAATTCATGTTCATATCATTGATCCTATTGATCATTAACTAACCAAAATTCATCCTAACATCAAACTCAAACATCAAATTCATCTATGATTTCACCTATATATCAAATATTTTAACAAGACTTGTAATCAATCTTATCAATCAAATATGAACTTCAAGATGAATGTATGCATGTATAAGTGGGTTCAATACTTCCCCTTACACACACACACACCAACATTCATAATTTCCAATCTTGATGTTCAATCTCAACTCAAGAACACCAAATCTATTCTATTTAATCATAAAAGTTAACTCATAATCATAAATTACTTGTGTTCTTGAAGATCTTAGGATGAAGATGAAAATGTGATGGTTGTAAGTGTGATGTTCCTTCCTCTTGATCCTCTCCTAGATGCTAATCACCATTTGATCTTGATCTAATCTTGAATATGAGTGTGTGTTGATAATTTGAAATTTGAATATGGATGATGGTGATGTGTGTGTGTGTACCATAATATAGAGAGAAAGAGGGTGGGAGTAGGATGGGTGAGTAAGATAATAGGGATTATGTGCGTGATCTAGTTTACTTACAACTCAACTAATCTAGTTTAGGAAGGTAATGATTGAGTGGATTTGTTAGTGTGTTGGGAATAGAAGGAAAAGAGGTGGAGAAGGTGATGTGGCATGGGGTGGCCGACCAAGGGGGATGAAATGGTTGGGTTATTTCATAACCAGTTTGGTTAATAGATCTAACGTATTGCGAGTTTTAGATAATCAATCAGATCCCGTTTTTAATAATTTTTGTCAAAATTTGAAAGAAATCAAATTCCTGACAATATGGACTATAAAAACTATTTTACTGAAAATAGTTTGTGTCGTGTCCTTTCCGGATCCTGTACTGCCCTTCGTTTACTTATTTCTTTTTTTGCGATTCGAGACTTTAAAATTATGTTTATACATTATCTCTAATGTTTTAACATATATTTTTAAATCTTTGCGGCCATTTAATCATATTAATGATTTATTTATTTTCTGGCCCGCTGCCCGAGGTTATTTCACGTTATGCTCGTTACGTGTCAAAATTTGGACTTTTTGTTGACTTTGCAAGATTTTGAATCTTAATAAAGGAAGATTTTATTCATAAAATGATATTATCTTGCTAATAACGATTACATTAGCGATAAATTTTGCCGAGTGTTACATTTTCCCTTCCTTTAAGAAATTTCATCCCGAAATTTAAGAAGTGTCACTGGCTTCAGACTCTATAGGAAACAGATGAGGATATTTTCGTTTCATCTGATCTTGTCGTTCCTAGGTGAACTCAGTACCTAGCCTTGAATTCCTACGAACTTTGACTAGCTTGATTCGATTTCGTCTAAGCTTTTGTATTTTCCAGTCCATGACTCTACAGGCTCTTCAACGAATCGAAGCTTATCGTAAACTCAAAGATCCTCAACAGGAACGATCCGTGATTATCAGATAAGCATTTCTTCAAATTAGATATGTGGAACACATCGTGTATTCCATTCATATTTGAAGGCAATTCGAGTCGATATGCTACCGGACCAACTCGATCGGTGATTTTGAATGGTCCAACATATCGGGGACTCAAATTTCCTCTTTTTCTGAATTTGATCACTACTTTCCAGGGTGAGAATTTTAACAGTACGTGGTCTCCTACTTGGAATTCCAATGGTCTCCTGCGATTGTCGGCATAACTCTTCTGTCGATTTGCTGCTGCCTTTAACCTGTTTTTGCTCTGGAAGACCCTGTCGGTGGTCTCCTGAACAATTTCAGGTCCTGTAAGTTGTTTTTCTCCAATTTCGGCCCAACAAAGATGGGATAGTTATTTCCTCCCGTATAAAGCTTCAAACGGTGCAGCCTTAATATTGGAGTGGTAGTTGGTATTATAGGAAAATTCAGCTAACGGTAAATGGGTATCCCAACTTTTGCCGAAATCAAGAACACAGGCTCGCAACATATCTTCCAACTTTTGGATGGTTCTTTCGCTTTTACCATCGGTTGGGGGTGATAAGCGGTGATCATGCCCAATCGTGTGCCTAAGGATTCATGCAGGGATTGCCAAAATCGAGAAATGAAACGACCGTCTCTGTCATAGATACTTGAAAAGGGTACACCATGTTTGACTACAATCTCTTTCAAAAAAAGTCGGGTTAATTTATCTAAGCTATCCTTCTCACAGATGGGAATGAAATGAGAGGATTTTGTTAATCGATCCACAATAAGCCAAATGGAATCGTGGTTATTGGGGGTAGTTGGTAGTTTAGTCACAAAATTCATGGTAATATTTTCCCATTTCCATTGTGGAATCTCAGGCTACTGTAGCAGTCCAGATGGTTTATGGTGTTCAGCTTTCACTTTTGAACATGTCAAACACTTGCTGACATAAACCGATATATCTCCTTTCATATTTGGCCACCACTAATATTCCAGGAGATCTTTGTACATTTTGGTTGATCCTGGGTGAATCTAGTATTTGGATTTATGTGCTTCATCCAATACTAGGATTCGAAAATTCCCATATCGTGGTACCCAAACTCGGTCGATCAAGTATAGTGTACCATCAGACTTTGCTATGAATTCACACTCAAGATCTCGCAAATTCTCGACTTTTATGTTTCGAGGCTTTAAAGCTTCTCGTTGTGCATCGCAGATTCGATTGGCAAGGCTCGTCTGAATTGTCAATCCCAATGCACGGACAAGAAGTGGTTTTTTTCTTTTTTTTCTACTCAAGGCATCAGCTACAACATTTCTTTTTTTTTTCTATTTTTATGTTTTTATTTTTTAGGTTCAGTTTTTACTTTTATAATTTTTAGGTTTTTTGTTTTTAATTTTATTGAGTCGTGTTTCCGTGCCTGCATTGGGGACAATGCAAAATTTAAGTGTGGGGATGTGACACAAGTTTTTAACTAGACGTTTGAGCAGAGTTCAGAGGAAGAAAAAAAGAAGAGGAGAAAGAAGAAGACGATGATGGAGTGTGGGGACAACACATCAGCATCGGGAGGTTGTATCTTTTATTTGTTTGTTTTTCTTTTTATGATGTTTTTATTTTAATTTGGATTGTACTAATACTGTTCTAAACTAGTTGGTTGGGTAGGAGTGTTGGATCTTAGTGACTATTGAGACTTATAAGTAATTTTTATTTTCTAGATATTGTGTTTGATGTCACTTAGGTATGTCGAGAGGACTGGATGTGTTCGTTCATAAAGAGAGAATGAGTTATTAAAAACTTGGTGAGCGGTCGGTAAGGAGAGCACTCATGGAAATAGACTGGCACATTGACAGTCTCGCATATTACCAGCTACGTTTTTTCCATTGTACTTTTTTTCTATTTTTATGTTTTTAATTTTTAGGTTCTGTTTTTTACTTTTATAATTTTTAGGTTTTTTGTTTTTTAATTTTATTGAGTCGTGTTTCCGTGCCTGCATTGGGGACAATGCAAAATTTAAAATTTAAGTGTGGGGATGTGACACAAGTTTTTAACTAACTTTTGTTTGAGTTTTGCCTTAAGTAATAAAAAAAAGTTCTAAAAATGTCCCTTGATTTTAGTTTTCTGCGTGAAAGGGAGATGATGATACTTATCGGAAATTGGTTTTTCAAACTACTAATAATTTGAGTTAATATAAAAATCACGCACTTAACTTGGGATGTGTCAGTAGGCTCAGCCTTGAGAATGAAATGGCAATTTATAAATTGAAATCTCTTGTGGATAAAGCGTTTTGTCCGTGGAAAATAATTAATGAAAGGTCTGGTCATACTTAAGCCTCAATTTTTGGTATGAATGTTATAAATATTATGAATTTTAAAATTGATTACGTTATCATATGATGCTTGGGTAGGTTTAAAGTTAGAGTATGCCAAGTAGCCGGTGATATAAATCTTAGCCTGTCTAGCTTTAGTGTTTTATATTTCATTGGCGTATGAATTTATAACCTTAAATCTTGTATCGATGGGATGTCTCGGGTCCGGAGACTATGGGTCTATATGCGGTTTATCATTTGGGTATTCACAATTCCTAAGTGGATTTGTGAATAATAAAAAGCTAAAAAGAGCAAACCCGCAGTTATCTGCCAAAAATAAGTTATTAAACTTGATCATTACGTACTTAAAGTATAAATACACTACTGACTTGATCATCCACGTTGTTAGCCATGTGTGGTCCCCTTGCTCGCGTCTCATTACCATTAAGAAACGGACGACAAGGAACAAGCCCATGTAAACCTACAGATGAATTCGTGCATACTCACCTATGGTGATGGGTTTGGGGTATTGCTTGATATTGGGGGTATGTCATGTTGTGGGGAACACTACTAATTAATTAAGTATGCCTCAATCATATCTAACGGCTGCTTTGGCGCCTAGATACAAATATTCCAGAAATTTTGTGTTTTTGGTCAGGTTTTGGGCCCTGTTTCACTATATAAACACCCATAACCCTAACCTTAACCTAAACAATAACATACAGCCACCAGTAGAATTTGAAGATTATTGGAGCTATTATTCTAGATTCTTAACGGTTTTGAAGGCAAGGAAGCATTCGGTGAAGATCTATACATTCAAGATCGAAGATTACGAGCTTTATCACCTATGATAGGGTTTTGTTAGGTCATTTACTATGTGTTCTTGATTTGTTTGTGATTGAATTAGGATAAGATCATAGAAACAATAAAACTAATCAAATAAATACAAGTGAGTTGCTAACCTAGAAAGCGGTAAGGTGATAGGGTATTGATAGATCTTTGTTGATTAGGATTCTAGATTTAGTTCTTCGTAAGAAGTTCGTCTAGGTTTGAATTGTCAACTTAGTCTATTAAGTCAATTGAGTGTGCTTAGCTACCTTTGATTTTCGTGCTATAAGGTAGGATTTCACTATAAAGGTACTTAAACATAAATAATTAAATAACCGTAAGGGAGTTTAATATATAAACCTGGCGTGTCTGAATACTTGTTAAAACTCATAGTTGTCTTCTTGAGAAGGGTCAGGGGTTTTGTTCGGGTTTTCTTTCAAGGATCTATCTTACGATCCCAGTTCCATAACCTAATTTTTCCAATTAATTGATAGCCAAAACTTTGGGGATTCTAGCCTAGGTGATTTTCCATCATCATCTGAATCAGTCAAACTTATTTTTCTTGTGTTTTATTTCTTGTCTTTAATTAATTAGTTATTTTTATTAGTTTAATATTAATTAATTTAAACCCCCCTTTAATAATAATATATAAATAGTTGTTTCGGCCATTGAGTCTAATTAGTTAATATACGTAATTTAAAGAGCCTCGTGGGTTCGATATCCGGACTTACCTAGCTATACTTGAGTCGATCGGTTCACTTGTCGGTCAGTAGTTCAGTTGAGTTTTAAGGAGTCTAGAGTATTACTTAGTGTCTAGTTTAGCGTAATTTAGTTAATGATTATTTAACTACTTTTAGACATCAGGCGTCCCACCCTACTTTGCTAGTAAGTATTAGTAACTCCCTCTCCAAGGAGTTTGCCATGTCAGATCTCGGTAAACTTCATCATTTTTTGGGTATCTCTGTTAAACATGAGAAAGGTGGTTTATTTCTCTCTCAAGAGTTGTACGCGGAAGATATTTTGGCACGAGCCAATATGACCACATGTAAACGGCCACTACCCCAATTGACACGTCTTCCAAATTGAGTGGAAACATGGGACCCCTTGTTTCTGACCCGACCCTCTATCGAAGCCTTGCGTGCGCACGACAATATCTTACTTTAACCCGATCGGATATTACGTATGCGGTACAACAAATATGCTTATTCATGCATGAGCCTCGAGAACCCCACTTTCATTTTCTTAAACGGGTTTTACACTACCTTCGTGGTATTATATCACACGGGTTACACATTACTGCCTCTAGTTCCACGTCTTTCACCGCCTACTCTGATGCGGACTAGGGGGTTCCCTAGACACGAGAAGATCTACATCCGGATATTGCATTTTTTTGGGTACTAATTTGGTTTCCTGGCCGTCGAAATGCCAAACCACCATTTCGAGATTCAGTGCCTAGGCTAAATACTGTGGCATTGCTAACACGGTTGCCGAAACGAGCTGGTTATGCAACCTTCTTCTCAAGTTATTCGTTCCCACTCGTTAGGCTACTATCGTTTATTGTGACAGCCTCTCGGCCATATACCTCTCGGAGAATTGCGTCCAACATCAACGAATCAAACACGTTGAAATTGATATTCATTTTGTTAGCGATAAGGTTCGAGTTGGTGATATCCGTGTTATTCATGCTCCTGCTGATTATCAATATGCCGACATATTCACCAAGGGGTTACCGCGCCCACTTTTCTAGAGGTTCAAGTCCATCCTTTGTGTCTGTGCTTCTATCATGAAGACTGAGGGGGTGTCTTAGTCAACACAACTATATGTAAAATATTGTTGTAATTATTGTGATGGATTGTTTCCATAGTAATAGGAAGTGTCGGTTATGACTTTGTCTATATGTACTCAACTAGATTAGCATCCTGTGTGATACACGGGTTGGATAGATATATTTTGATTTTAATAAACGAACATAAAGATTTATAAAGTCGAATAAATTACAAATTACAAAATAGAAAAAGAATCATGATAAAGTTATCAAAAGTCTTTAAAAAATTTGTTTATATGATTGTGCATGCCTAGATGGTAACACCTTAATTAATTATATAAGAAAATAACATCATTAATCAAATATTTTGATTCATACATAATATAACATGCTTTCCATATAAAGTTTTTCAGGATACATCACAACCCTAAAAACTTGGTCTTATTGAAAAAGTTTGTAGAGGTGTATCTGCTTATGTTAGTAACATTAAATTATATATGTTTGATTTACAAACAAAATATGAGAAACTACCAAAAAGATGATCGATCATATGATTATGATAAATGGACAACCCAATATAACCTTAACAAAAAAGTTACTCATGCTAAACTATGAAATACATATGATTATCCATAAATGAATACATATATTTATTTACTTATATACTTTTTACAATAAATAATGTACGTTAACTTTGCAAATAAGTTAGTTACACAAATAATTAGTAATACATAGATCTGTAACACTGTTTCGTTTATGATATAAAAAAAAGACAAATTATTACACAGTTCATCAGTAAAATCAACAAAGTAGACATGTTCTACAAATGCATCAATATCGGTTCTCAAAATTAGTCATAAGTGTAACATTTTAAGTTTGTAAAGTCTCATCAACTTTTTTCAAAATTTGAAAATTACATGGGAATCTTATGAGTTCAAAGATCTATTGATATGAGCAGATATAACATAATCATCAATAAAAACACATATATAGTGATAGAAATTAGAAAATACTATTTAACAAATTCAATAGTATTGTAAAAAATTTAATACGTTAACCTAGATTATCATAAATTCAACCAAAATCAAACTTGTAAACAAATCATAAACCTTAGATGTTTATTATCGAGTTTTGGAGAAATCATGAAAGTCTTTACAAATAAATCGACATAACTGAGATTTAATAAATTGAATAGCTTGATATTATGAGACTGATTTTTGATTCTCCCGATAAGATTTCAAATTGTAATTTTTTTGTGTGTATATCATTTAGGGAGAAAGTTAATTACATAAGAATGATTTGGGAGGCACGAAAAGTCAGCATGTGTGTTATAAGTTATACGGAAATTAATATAATTTGTTTTTATAACGAAGGGTTAGTTTCGGGATACCCATATACCAATTTTGATTTTTTTTAAAGAAAAGAGTTTTAATTATTGAAAATAAAAGCTTGCAAAATGGCACAAATATAGACATATATACTCTCTTTCTCTACATCTGATTATATTTTTAATGTATATTGTATAAGTGTTTATGTGATTCTCACAATTTTTTTACTTCAAATTAATTTTGAACAGGGTACTTGTATATATAATTGATTAATTATTAAGATTATTGTAATATTGAAATGATAAAAACCGACCATTGATTTTTTAAGCTAAGTACTCTAATCTTGTTTTTTTAAATAATAATGATGATGATCCATGAAAGAATAATATGCCCTCATGTGAGTCATGTCCGATGGAGATACATTCTTGGAGGCTCAAAAATTACGATTATAATAATATTATCTTATAATGCTACACCCTTATTATTGGTTACTATTATTAATTACTAAATAATTAATTCATAATAGGAAGAACATGTTTAAAGAAAGAGTTGGTTATGAAGCCATTTACCAATTTTATTTATCCTTTTATTTAGATAAATAAAAAATGTTTTAATTATTGAACAAAAATTTGCCAAGTGGCACAAATATAGTACAATTAGATGCCAAGTGACACAAATATGTTTTTATTTATTATAATAGTAGATATTGTGAATAAGAAAGTTCAAAGAATTATTTCCTCCTTCAATATGTTGTTTGGTAAATCATGATATTATGACTTATTAATTTTTGATAAAATGTTTTTTTGTTGTTAAATAAGGAAGGAATCCCAAACGCCTCCTAAAGCAGGGCTATTTAGGCCTGTAAACGAACCGAACGCTCGGGGTGAACTGTTCTTGAACCGTTCGATGGAAAGTTCATTTATTTAATAAACGAACGAACATGAACAAAAAATTTGTATGAACACATGTTCCGTTCATTCATTTATGTTCATCAACGTTCGTTTATCTTTGTTTATTTATGTTTGTTTAATTATTATAGAAAATAATTAAATATTATCTAGATAAATAGTCTACTTAATTATTTTATATTTGTTAATTTGTGTTCATTTATGTTCTTTATCTTTGTTCATTTATATTCGTTTAGATTTTAAACTGACGAACATAAACGATGTAAATGTTCATTTTTAAAATAAATGAACAGGAACATAAATATTTGTTTGATTGAGTCTTCATTTTGTTTAAAGTTAAATGAACGAACACGAATATACACTTGTTCGTGTTCATTTTATTCATTTACAGGCTTTCATTATTCACATTGAATAATACATCGGTCTCAATCTATAGGCTCTGCCGATTTTTTTTTGTGTCTGTTTGTGTTCGTGAACCATTCGTGAACACATTTATTTCCTTAATGAACGAACACGAACATAAAATCTCAATCGATTAGCGTTCGTGAGCACATTATTTTCTTAACAATCGAACATGAACAATGAATTGTTCATGTTCGTTCGGTTCGTTTACAACCCTAAAGCTATTTATGAGAACCACTAAATAAAACCGGGGTCATGAGAGTAAAAATGAAATGGGCCCCTAAAAACGTAACAAAATTTTATCACTACTACGATGTGAAGTCAAAACCTTGTTTTTATAAAACACTCTTTCCATTACATCCAAAAGCTACTTTGTACGCTTTTGTTTTAAAATAAATTTCTATATATACATGTATATTTTTTTTTGTTTTAAAGAATTATGGCCACCCGTGGAAAGTGGCCCTAGAGTAGCCACCCATCTCACCCCTCCTCCAAGTCGGCCATGGATTTAAAAGTTAATAGTGGCGGGTATGTGAGTTAGTCGAATGAGTGAATGTGCACCTATTCTCCATCGTATTATTCATTTAAAGTGCGCACATGACATTTAGAATTGGTGGTTTCCTAGTAAACGAGTACTTTGCCTTGTTAGGTAACTGGTAAACAAGTGTTTAGTCCTTGCAAAGGACTTGTAAACACCATATGGATGTATAGTCACAAAAATCTATCGATTGTAAACGGATGTATAGTCATAAAAACCAATCGAATCAACATGGAAGTTGATTAGTAAAGATGGCATGTGTATATAGTCTTGCCCTGTTGAAATTATTTGTGTTTGTAACTAATTTAAAGAATGTTTATGATTAGGATAAAATATAAAGTTGATGAGAGGGAGAAAATGTTAAATGAAATGCATAGTCTTCTTCATCCACCTATGTACGATACTAATCTATGCTTCTTTGCCACGATATTTGTACCAAACATGTAAACTAAAGGTTAGGTGTATTTATCCCAAACATGAACACTGAATGTTTTTTTTATTTTCAAACCTCTGACTATTGACTACTAGTTATGTGAATATCTTCAAAGAAAACTAAACTTTTCAGCAGTCCGTCTCCGAAAATTTAAATACCTCGGCTGAGCCAAAATAAAAGGGCCCGTATGCCTTAATGTAAATTTTTTATTCGGTAATGTACATGGATAAAACTTTTATCGACCGATATATATAAGCAGAAATCATTCTGAGCATTTAACTATCTCATAAACCATTGCAAATAACCTTATTTTTAACACCCAAAAACATATATGTGTAATATGTATAAAAAAGTTTGTACCCCCAAAACTTATGTACCCTGGTGCAGCTCACACACCCTCTTAGCCTCCCCTGATTTTCAGATTAAAAACACACACACAAAAGAGGTTCTTTAGATTTAACACACAGCTTTTCCTTTATTATGTTACTTTAAAAATAGAGAATATAAGTATAAAGGCAGGGCCGGCTCAACCATTCTAGAGGCCTAAATCGAAATAATATTCCAAGGCCTTTTTCCAAATTTTATTTTTATAATCATGACAAAAGGAACGAGCCCATGCCATGTCACGCCTTTTATGAAAAAGGGCTAGTTTTGTTGTATTTGGGCATTCAACCATAATAATGCACAAACAATACAAGCAAAATAAAATTCCTAAACCATAAACAAGAACATCTGCATATTATAAGAATATATAACATTATATTGTTTAAAAATTTGTCCAACCAACTTCAAAAAGTTCCCACTTGAGAATGTTCATTGAACTGTTTAAAGAATTTCCCAATTTTCAAAGCTTTTTGGAATGATAACTTAATTATATAATTAGTCAGTGGCTTATGAAAATTGTCAAATAAGCTATTGTATTGTTTACATGAAAGAAGATAAATTGCAGGAATTAGCTAAACTGTCGGCAAAGTAGAGCCAGATGTATATCTATGAATAAGAGATTTTAGAAAATGGAGGCCCAAGGATTGTGGAGGCCCAAAGCAAGAGCCTGAGTTGGCTGACCCTAGAGCCGGGCCTGTATAAAGGTGTATTTGGTTCACAAAATTCAACATAATTAGAAGATGGATTCAGTTCTCTGTGCATTTGGTTAGGATAATATGTTGGAACTATAATACGAAACAATTCTTAGTGTGTTCAATTAACAAATAAATTGTAGTTGGAATTGTAGTTAATTACTCAATTTCTTTTATGAGAAATTATTCTTAATCGTGAAGCAATTCTATCAAAGGGGTTGGAATCTTGGACCACTCACAGCCGTTCATTCGTCACCCCCGTTGCTCCACCTCACCATGGTCCTTGTACACCCTCGCCATTGCCATCTATGCCATCCACTGCCTCCCCACCGCCATTACCATTACCGCT
Organism: Bidens hawaiensis; assembly: GCF_021521415.1. Classification (NCBI taxonomy): domain Eukaryota; kingdom Viridiplantae; phylum Streptophyta; class Magnoliopsida; order Asterales; family Asteraceae; genus Bidens; species Bidens hawaiensis. Next base: position 88,922 of record NW_027493394.1, on the reverse strand, counting down.
GCCACCACCATATTAGGTAGCGACGATATATTTCAAATTCTGTATGATTATTTTTTCTACAAATTCGAATCCGTTCATAGATTTCATTTCCTTTATATTCCAAATTATTTTGTAAAACTTTAATTATAAATCAAGGTCTTTAAATCAAATCATCATCATCATCGTACTCAATATATCCCACCAATAGCAAAGCTATAGTATGGTCTGAGGAGGGTAAGATGTAGACAACCTTACCTCTACCACATAGGGATAGAGAGGCTGCTTCCGATGAGACCCCCGGCTCGATAGTAGTTTTGCATCAAGCCTTGGACATAAGGCACATAGCACTCAATCATCGGGACACCGGCTGATTGGTGCATGTACCATTGTCTTTCGGCTATCAACACTACCACATGATGCCTGATTAACCTTCCGCCACTTTTAACGTTATTTTCACGAGATTAGTAAAATAACGTTAAAATAAATCAAAAAATTCTGTAAACCACTTTCACCTAACTTGTTAAATATCAGCATTGGTTACCTTATCAAACTTCAGCTATTTTTATAATTACTTTGATACCGGTATATTTTTGCTAGTTTTTCTTTGTTTGTTCTACCTATTATTCCTATTTCAAACCATTTCTACCTACTTAACATTACATCATCCATCTTATGTCAATGTACAAAGTTATCTAAAAGAAACATATCAAATTGGTTATATACTATAAAAGTTATGTAGCTTATATTCAAATGTTTACAATTTCATACATCCTTTTATTAAAAATCATACAGATTTTATTATCACACTTTACACATTAAAATACAAACTGAAAAAAAAAATCGTCAGAATTTTGGACTCGCACACGTTGCACTGTCTTGACCTAATGCCATTTTAATTCGTTACCTAACTGCCATTTCTGTCACACCTAAACGATACGTATGATGTACACTTAACATGCATAGTAAATGCAGTTTCTACCAATCACATTGGTTATACTTATACATCTACAACACCATGAAAACAAAACTAAACTTACCCATAAACATCACTTGCAATCCCGGCCTCATGTATGAGCTTTTGAGTGAAATCAGAAAGTCGCGCCACTTCGGTTTTCAGTTCATCAAAACACCCGTTTTTGGCAACCTGAACCTCGGGAACCTCGTTTTTGGGAATCTTTTCTGTTGAAACATCGAGATCATAATCAGCCTCAACAAGTAAACTGGTTGTAAGTACAAGCTCCCAGACTCATTTCAGTAATCTTCTCGAGAGCACTCGTTGCAGCTTCAACTTCAAGCTGAGCAGCTTCTAGTTCCATCTTTTCAATCGCCAGCTCAGCAACACTTTTCTCACCAATTCTCTCTTGCACCATTTCATAAAGCTTCCTCAAATCATTAGCATCTTGTGTCAATTCCCGCTTCATTTCCTTCATCTCGTGTTCACGTTCATTTAGCTTATCTAAAGCCAGTTTAAGCTCGTTTTCTTTAATCGTGAGTGCTCTTCGGGTCTGTAAAACTTCCATTTCCCGTGACCTTAATGTTTCCATTATTAAATCAAGCTCGGTTTCAAGCTCTTTCTCTTTGGATAATAATATCTCACCTTCGTGTTCAATACTATTAACCACTTTGTTTGTAAGCTCGAAGATCCGTTCCACAACGGTTTTGGCTTCAAAGTACTTCAAGTTTGACTCGTTTTGGTCCTGTTGGATCTTTTCAACTTGTTCATTTTTTTCCTTCAGCACTTTTGTTGTTTCGGTTAGCTCGGTTTCCCTATTGCTTAGAAGTGTTTTTAGATTCAAGATTTCTTGATTGACTTCGGTTAGCATTTCCCGTGCTTGCATTAGTTCGGTTTCCTTTTCGTTTAATATTAGCTCGAGAAATGCCTGCTTCGATTTCAAATGTTCAATCTCTAACTTTGCTGGCAGTTGACTCTCTTTTGACTTGAGAGCGGTTCGTGTTAACTCGTATTCAGACGTTTTCCGGTCCAGTTCGGCTCTAAGAACCGATATTTCTTCAGTCGCATGTAATAAAGCCTGTTTTTCATCATTAAGTTGATTTTGTAATTGTTCTATCACATCTTTTTCAATCGCTAAATCCCGTTTAAGTTCTTGATTCCGAGCCTCTGCGAGTCTAAGCTTAACTCTCTCGCTTTCAACTTCCACCTCAGCATCTCGTAAACTTTTCGCGTATGAATTCAAGGTTTCCCGATATTGTTCAACTTCTAGAAGCTTCTCTTCCAAAACCGCTTGTTGATCTTCCATTTTTTTTCTAGATGAAATTAAAGACTCCCGTGATAATACCAGTTCTACCCTCAAATCACCAAGTAACGTTTTAACTCGCGTAAATTCTTCAGCATTTTTATTAATTTCGACCGCGCGTTTAGATTCTTCATCTGCTAAACTCTTCCATTCTTCATGAGCTAAAAGCCAATCCATTGTTTGTTTCTCCAAATTACCCTCCACGACTTTTAACTTCTCTTCTTCAAATTCAAAAAGTGTCATAGCAATTTTTAGTTCATCTTTATCCTCAACAGCTTTTTTCAATTCTTCAATCTCGAGTGTTTGTTTATTCACTATATCTTTCGTCTCAACCAAAAGCCGAGATTTTAACCGAAGCTCGGATTCGATAATGGCGTCTTCTTCGGTTTTCAATCTTAGCTCCTTGACCATGATATTGACCTCGTCTTGTTTCAATACGAGTGCCGATTGGGCTTCGATTATCTCCTTATTTTGCTTTTCAATGTGAAGTTTTAGGTTTTCAATTTCGGTTGCTTGAAAAGCCAAATCAAGATTAGCTTGTTTTAGCTCGTTTTCGAGCTTCTCGTGTTTCAAAAATTTGGATTTTATAGCTTCTTCCCGTTTAGCCAATTCTTCTTTTGCTTCATTTAGTTCACGATATTCTGACAATAATTTGTTTTCAGCGTCTTCTAAATCTTCTACTTTTTTTCTTAAAATAGTTAGGGCTGCTTCAAGATCTGATTCTAGGGTTCCTAGGTTCAGTTCTAACTCGCTATCATGAGGTAGATTTAAATCTTTAACGATTTTCTCTTCGAGCTTCTGTGTTTGGGTGAACACTCTTTCAAGAAGAATCCTTGTGGGTTCTATTGCCTCGTCATCATTTATACTTAATTCTTTGTTGTTCATTACTGATCTGATGATCCATGCAGAATGACCCCTTATTTTGCATTTGAAGGATCTTCGGTTACACCAATCTAACCTTGTGAAGGAAACCTGCAAAATTGTGATTCACAAATATTACAGATGCTAATAAAACAAACTTGAAACAATAAGACTATCAACTTTTAGACATGTTAGTTTTCAAATTCAGCCTTAGAAAATACTACTACAACGTACTTGATTCAGGTTTCGTGTTGACAATAATAATCAATAATCAATACCCACATCAAGATTAAATGTTATATTTTTATACCTTAAAAATGTTATATTCTTCAAGATATATATGGAGTTTCATCTTTTATTAAATGTTATATCAGATGTACTTTTAAGATGACATACGCATTAGTGCCAACGATCCAACAGGTTTAACTTAAAAGAGTTTCTGTAAAGAGCAAGAGCCAACAGCATGTTCAAATACAGAGATATATCAATCCATATCAGTATATCATACTTGAGACATACTGACATAGAGAGTCGTAAAAACACAAGGTTTAAGGAGGTGTGTGGGATTGCTAATTAAAACTACTCGTCTGCTTTGCCTTTTCAAATAAGCAGCTTAAGATAATGAACATCAAACTACTAAATCAAAACAACTTATTTCACTTAGAAATAATCAGATAAGCAGTAAACAGCTCCTTTACTCCCTAATCATCTATTTTTTCTCTTTTCTGCATAATTCAGTAAGTGGACCAAGTCATGCTCATAAAAAACCGTTAATGGAACTGATATCTCCATGTTCCTTAACTTGCCCGTCAATTTTGTTCTTAATTACAAGAAGGGATTCTCAAATAAGTCATGGTACTCTTTTACTTTTCACATTCAGGAATGCATTCTCAAATAAGCTATCAGGAAAAGATTCTTAATTACACTTTTTGTTGTTAGCTTCTCACACAATGGAGCTTGTGACATAAGTATAGCAAAAGGACATAACCATAACACCAAAACTCCAAATCCCTTATCGCATAAAAGACAAGTGCCAAAAATAGGAATGTTAAAGCTTAAAAAGCATGCTTGATAGGACTAACTCCATAAATTTACAAATAATGCCAATTAATCACAACATAATATGTAGGCCAATGATAACATAATAGTACCTCAGATAAGGAAGATAACCATTTTAACTGATTGAACACCTATCATATTTTAAAAGTAGCTTGCAAAGTAAGTTTGCGAAACCAGTGAAATCAAAATGTTAACCAAGATTTCATGTGTAACTATCAAATGTCAAGACTTATAGCATTTGTACACCCGTTGAATCATTTAAGATTCTAGTCCCTAACAACTGATTCACTATTGAGGACTAGGCGTCCCAATCAATTTGTACTAGTTAAATTTATAAGACATGTGACTGAAGTGAATAACAACATATTTGGTTAGAGTTTATAGCAAGAATCACACCCAAGCCTCAGCGCGAGGTTCAGGAAGAAACTTGTGGAATGCAAAAAGGGTAAAACGGTGATTTCACATCAACCTAAGCAGAATCTTTAGAAGAAAGAAGCAAATTTCAAGTAACTTTGCTTGTACTGAAAGCATCAAACAGCAGGCAGAGGCATTCCAAATGATGAGAAATAATTTCCATGAATGAATGAAACAGGAAACTAGTGTTTGTTTAACCTCCCAAAACCTAAAAGAACCCTAGAAATAACAAACTATCTACACTGCATTCAATTAAACACATAAATGAAAATAAAAACCCTAGCCTAACCTAGACAATACAAATGAAATGAAATCGTACTTCATTGATTGGTCCACAATGAACAACACTCCCAATTGAAACAATTTCAATCAATTAACACAACACAGCGTCTACTATTCGTCGCATAACTAACTGCAACATAATGAGATAATAATAATAATAATAATAATAATAATAATAATAATAATAATAATTTACCTTAGAAGAAGAAGAAGAAGAAGCAGCGGCGGCATAGAAATTGATCTGCAGAGAAGGTGACAACACCGCCATTCTTCAACTTCACTTCACTGCATATTATACATTTTCTATTCTCTTCAATAATAATAATAATCTCGATCAAATATCTGCGTGTGTTTGTGTTAAGAGAGAGAAGTGGCGTATTTTAGCAAGGAAGGTTTGGTTTGGTTTGTTTTGTCTTGCCTCCTGTAGTTGTGGGGAGTTGTGATGTCAACTGCAACTGCTTTCTTTCTGAGTTTATCTATTTGCTGCTGACTCACGAGTATTAAAATGAAAACTCTTATTTTACACCTTCTACTTATAGATTATTCACTTTTACGCCTTTAACTATTCAATTTCAGAAACTTCTTGCCGATTATTCAAACTTTGACTTTAAAAAAGGCTTATGCTCATTTAAATTGACAATTTTTGTACTCTATGATGGACAACATAGAATTCAATTTCAATGTACTTATGGGGTGGTCTCCTCGGTCCGGTCGTCCATTTTGATAAACGGGTCATCTACGTTTGTTTGAGTTTAAATATTCAAGAGGCATCCGACATGAGGATCTGATCTCTCCACTTCTCTTTTTATTATGGAAATGTAAGCTGAAGAAACACGAAATCCCACTTTGGTCTAATCACTTAGTCCAAGGGTGATGATTAGGTCTTTCCCACAATGGGTTATACTTCTCGGCGCAAGTGAGTGATACACCTACAAAACAGAACACATTGAACTCGTTACGAGGGAAATGGGGGGGGGATCCTCTCGTAACCACCCTCCGGCATGAGAATCAGTATGATGTTTGTAAAGAGAATGAGAGTGAGTTGAGAATACTGAATCTTTTACCATTTGGAGATGGAATAGTATTTATAGCCGTTGGAGGGGAGAAAGCATATGGCCAACTGCCCTATCAGGCTTCCCACCAATCATATCCCTTGCACGTGTGTCACAGGGAGTTAGTGGGCGTCGTGGCCATTTGATGTTGACATGTCGTACTATGTAGTACTATTGACTATGTGTTGTTCGTCCCTTATTGGTTGGGCGTCATTTACGATGAATATCCTTATTTTCTGCACCATGCTCATGGAGATTTTTTGGCGCTCTCATTCCCGAGGGTTCAGAGAATCTTTGTTACATAAGGAGGTATTATTCATCGCTCTGGCGCCATGGTTTCTGCATGCCGTTTGACCCTTATAACTGGCGGGAGAATTTATCAAGTGTTTATTAGTGGGTTTAGTACCCTGCCTTTATAAGCCCCCCCCCCCCCCCCCCGGTCCATTGTTGCCCTTTTAAATAAGGAGGACTGTGAACTGAGTGTTTTTTCGGACGTTTTTGGGGGGTTGTCTCGAACCCTTAGCCTTCTATTGGCGGGAGGTTGTTGTAAACCATCCACTAGCGGAGCCTACTTTGGCTGGAGGTCATTGTAAACAGTCCCTTGGCGAAGCCTATTTTGGCGAGAGGTTATTGTAAATCGTCCTTTGGCGGAGCCTATTTTGGCGGGAGGTCATCGTAAACCGTCCCTTGGCAGAGCCTATTTCGGCAAGAGGTTATTGTAAACTGTCCCTTAGCAGAGCCTATTTTGGCGGGAGGTTATTATAAACCGTCCCTTGGCGGAGCCTATTTTGGCCGTTATCTGCACTTGGAGTTTATCATCAAGTTTTGTGATAATATTCGAAGTGACACGTGTTTTGGCAGGAAAAGATGAATTAAATGACTGTCAGGATAAAGGAGTGGTTGATTTGACAAGTTTGACGACGATTACGTCCTGCATGCAGTTTTCTCATCTGTGTCAGGCGCGTGGGCGAGAATCTCGGTGGCGCGCCTAGCTGTAACACATTTCACTGCCATGTCCTTTGCGTGTCGCATTCTGATTGGTTTGTCTGTCTCATCCGTCTCGATTTTACTCCCCCAACGTTAATCGCGATGGGTATAAAAGGAGGTGTTGTGCCTTCCATTTTCTTTATTCATCATTCTTTGAAAATATTTGTCTTCCATCTTGTACTCTATTTCCTTCTGGCGATCTTTCTAGTTTTTCCTTATTTTCTCTTGTATGGCTGGTGCTTCTCAGCCCGATAAAGAGAAAAGTTCAAAAAAGAGTAATACTATGGATTTCGTGGGGTGTCAGATGTCATGTTGTGACTTCGATGATGTGGTCAGGACTTACTGTATTAACCCCACGTTTAAGTCGGAGTTGCCTACTCCTGCTAAAACGGTGAAGCAGGCTCCCGTCGGCAAGATTACCATATACAGGAAGTATTTCTTCCTTGGCAACTTCCGTTCGCCTATCACCCATTTCCTATTGGAGGTTCTGGATGTATTTGGATTGCACTTGACCCAAATACATCCTCTTGGTATGGCGCGTCATCGCCATTTTGAGTATACTTGTCACTGAATGGTTATTACCCCGTCGTCTGACAAGTTGATGGCTTTTTACCACTAGCGCCACTCCCAGGGCTGGTATAATTTGTTTACCTGTTCTGGCGCCAAAGCCATCGCTTTTGACACACTCAAGAGCTTGCATGAGTGGAAGAGTATATTCTTCTACGTCACTGCGCGCGTGGTTACTCATGTGATGCATTTTGCGAAGGGCAAAGAGCTTTCGGAACCTAAACCAGTCCTATCCTCTGGGTCGGATTGGTTTAACACTTAACAGGCCAGCCTTTCCTCTCTTCGACCGTATCTGGAGCGTGCGTTGGTGCTGTTTGGGATGAGTCGCATCTGGAGTGATGCGATGATAGTCCCTTACATTCAGAACGGTGGTCAAGGTAATGAGCCACTGTTTAGGTGTTAATACATGTTTTTTATTTTTCTAACAACCGTCATTGTTTTTTGCAAATGTGGATGACCCACTGTTGCTGTTGCACCCCTCTTATGAGGGTAAGAAGATCCTCTCCGGTGAGAGCTGGGTCCTCAAGAGGAGCCTATCCTTACAAGGACTGCTCCAAACTTTGTGTTTCCCCTTCCAATGGATCAACCACTGCTGCCTCGGTCGCTACCACCTCCCAGCTTCGTTAAATAAAAAGAGGGTAAGTTGTTGTCCATGCTGTTTTCTACTTGATACTATGTAACATATTAACTAGTATGTTTACTTGTTTTGCAGGTAAACAGTCTCATATTGTGCGTCTTCCTAAATGCGGCGGGAAGCCATCACAAAGTGGTGGTTGGAAGCCGGTTGCATCTCCAAAGTGTTCTTCCAAGAGGCCCTTCAATCATGATGATGATGATGATGATGTCGTCATTATGTCAGACGTGCCATTTGGTCCGCCTATCGTGTCTTCGGTAAAATTACTGGATTCGTCCGGGACTATTGCCGACAAACGTTTACTCCCAACCACTACAGGCTTTGCCTCGATCCACTTGGTGAAGTAGTCTATGGAAACTATTAAAACTTTTACCCTTCCCGACGATTCGGGAAATGGACCAGTTATATCGATCGCCCATTTTTTGGAATGGCCATGCAGACGTCACTGGTATCATCATGTTTTTTGGCCGGATGTTGTTTGGTGCATGTCGTTGGCATGCGCTGCATTTGCCATGTCAGGCTAATAGTATCTGTTTTGGTCAAAAATCTACTACGGATAATGTAACCATATTCGTTTGGTGAGGATTAGTGCTAATTTGATAAGAACAATGATAAATCAGTTGCAAACACAAACACAGGGATTTGTTGCGAGGAAAAGCCCTTGATCTTGTTCGGATCGCCGGCACAAAAACCCCGGGTGATGACAAATCGTCTATCACCTCTTTATTAATCAAAAAATCGGGTTACAAAGGTGGAGATTATGATCAGTATTACAATGTTTCTAAGTGTGAGTGATGTGCTAGAGAGAGTTTTCAGAGATGCTAAAGTGTGCGAGAGTACAAGTGTGTTCCTAGCTGATCAATAGTCTCATTATCAATGTAAATAACAACTAACAACTAGCCCTAAAAATCCGCCACTCTTCCACCAACTCCTTCAACGTTCTTTGGCCACGTGCTAGGAGTCTCCAGTAGCGAAATATGAGGTGGACTCAGTCATAGAGTCGTTATACCTATCAAACACATCACCATTCAATCACAATTATTAGTAAACATATATTGCTGAGGATCCTTGATCCTTCACAACCTGGAACATATCTTAAGAATAATTGATCCACAAGTCACTTAAGAATAACGGATCCTCAGCATAAATTCTATGCCCTAACAGTTTCCTACATTCATAATCTTAGCCACACCATCCTTGGGCCCGCATGAATCCAACAAATGCATTAGTGTCTGTGCATCGGAGGAATGGTCCCAGGTAAGCTCGCCTATACAAAATTCCATCTTTCAACTTATAATTCAGTGATTTATGGCGTATTGTAACACCACGTCTCAAACCCTATAGGTTTTAGCTTAAAATACTAACTTTTATAAGAATAGGGGCTAAACTGTAATTCTGAAAATATTCTCCCGTCGCGGTACACGACGGGGGTAACAAATAACCCATCGCGTAGCGCGATGGGGTTGCTGAGTCATTGGACACGTGTTGAACACCGTGTCGACACGTGGCGCATTATGACAGGCCACGTGTCACAACCGCATAAGGCGGCGTAAAAGTGCGGCGCCGTGGTACGCGACGGGTCACAAGAACCCCATCGCGTACCGCGACGGGGTCAAATTTCAGCTATAAAAGGGGGGGTGATGGGTATGAGCTCCATTCATCCCAAACACACTTCTCTTTACACACACATAGCATTGGAAAGCGTGCCTCGTTGCCATAGCAAGCTGACGTGCTGTTTTCTCGAAGTTCGTGCAAGAAACGAAGTTATAATCAAGCTAGCAATCACATAAGCGAGTAGATCAAGTCCTGCCTTATCTTGTTACCAATCTAAGCATCCAAACTAAGGTAGGAGTTATGTTTAAGTTATTTGAATCATAGCTTAGACTATCAATCTAGGCTATGGCCTTTAACCTTGATCGTATTTTACAAACATTCATTCACAATCATGTTTTCATAAACGTTACTTCATGATGAAGTAATGTTAAACGAAAGATAAATATTGACGGGCATGTAGTAACTGGAAGGGGGATATCACTAGTAGTAAGTTTCTTGCCTAAGGAAAAGTAATTCCTACAAAACCCAATCAACCGAGGGACCCGTTTACTTACCTGGAGAAACTTACCAACGTGTTAGAACCTATTAGGCCAAAGCATGCTATATCAAACGTCACATAAAACCAAGAATTTTCAATTACAATCAAAGATAAACGATTTCAAGGTTAAGCTTAGCAATCATAGCTTAACCAAGAAACACCATTCAAAAGCATTCATACAAACCTATTTATGTATAGGTTAATATCATTCACAGTCAATCAATCAAACAGTCAAGGTTTTCCAACACCGACGGTACAGGTGAATACGTTAACCTTTTATCAGTCAAAACATATTTATACTCAATGAGACAAACGGGTGTTTGTCTTAACGAGTCAATCAATTGTCTACATGAGATCGAGTAATCTCTAAAACTTTATAATACAAAGTAGAAAATAAAGTCGACTCAGACCGAATACACATGTGTCTGGATCCAAACATAACAGTTCAGCCTAAATCATTCTAAGGCTACGTGGCCGTGGGCTAGTGGTCATAACTAGTCTCCCGGTAAGGGCTACGTGGCTCGGGAACAATTGTGTGCGTAGGGCAGTGGTACATAGACCAGAAGTAGAAATGCTTCTGCTGAGCTTGTAGAGTAAACTACATTTGTATTGTAATGTCATTCAAAATGTTTTATTGAGTCATACGTGTTCACCAGCATATAGCTAACATATTTTTCCAGCCCATTGCAGGTAATTAAGCATAAGTAGCATTAGCAAGGATTGGAGTCTTATAAAGATAGAAGCGCGTACCGGATGGCTCCGTTTTTGATAAAATAATAATCCTTGTAATATTAACATATATTTTGTAAACTAATACTCGAGTGTTTAATTCCCGTGTATATTTTCAATGTAAATTAATATTGTATTCAAACCTAAAGTCTTCCGCTAAAATTAACCCATAAACTCTTATATATTTACAAAACAGGTACCAACTTGTGGTCACACGCCTAGGCCCTAAGTCAGGGTGTGACAGGTTGGTATCAGAGCCTTCGGTTTCAGCGAATTAGGTATTTAAATATTAGTACCTAAGCTTTAACCATTATTATTATCACTATTATTCGTAGGGATAAGATAGGATTGGTAAACCTCCTATCCCTAATCTAACTAAAATGCAGATGTCTTATACTAACTACTTTGGTCGTAGACACCGAGTAGCCATTCGATCTAAACCGACAATCAATTACGATCCATACGATATGGAGAGTAGCAATAGTTATTATACTAGCTTTTTCAATCACAATCAACCAATCAATCCGGTGATACCCTATGGGAGTCAACCCGTGTATCTCCCAGGCAGTCAACAATATCCAATCGAAATCTCTGATAATACTGAGGAAAATATTCCCCAGTATTACCCCTCCGACATTCCAACATACCATCCTTCCGAGGAACAGGAGGTGCAGAGTAAGATCAAGCAGGAAACTGAATCGGAATCATCAAGCTGGATGAATTGTCACTCTGATCAAAGGAGATGGCAATTTGGATCACCACCATTAAACTATCAATATGAGACCCCACCAGCATCTGCAGAACCCAGTCACAAACCAAAAATGAGGGTTAGCATACCCTATAAAAAGAGGTTTAACTCACCAATAAAGAACCCTTATGGATCAAAGGAAGATCCTGAAGAAGAGGAGGATCTCGAGGAAGAAGAGAACGAGAATCCTTACTTTCCTTCATACTTAGGATCAAGGCCTTCGATCTCGCAACAAGCTAAGGAGATTCGCGAGGAGGCAAATCTTATCGAGGGATTTTATACCACTAATATCCCCAATGAAGAAATGCATGCATACGTGGCTAATCCGAATCTTTATCCAAAGGAAAATGTTTATCTCTTTCTAGCTACATCTGCACCAACGGGATATCCGAACCCACAAAACTCGGTGATGGACGAGCTGAGAAATGAGGTTGTGGATAAGAAGAAAATGGGAAGGAAAATAGCCAAGAAATGTGACAAGATGAAGAATCTTGTTACTAAATGGATTAAGGATTAGAAATCATAGTTGTGTGTTGTTGTAGTAATTGTAATCCTTTTTCTTGTAAAATAAATAATGTAATATAAAGTGTGCCCTTCCTAAATCTTGTTTTATTCATGTAACAGCATGTCTAAAGCAAACACCAATCCAGAAATGCAAGTAAATAATAAAGAAAAGACAATCGAAGAAATTTTACAAGAAAAAGCTATCAAGGAAAACATTCAAGCGATACCGAAGGACTATGTACTCGGTATTCGTGATCTAATCAAAGAAGCAGTAAACCCAATCTATGAAATATTGAAAAATGATCCAAGCCGTACTGCTTCACATTCTAATAAAAGAACAAGTCAAAGTAGAAGTGAAACTGCTACTTCAAAAAGAGAATCTATGAAAGAATCAAAGAAAGAATCAGAAAAGAAAGAAAGTAAGAAAGATAAAGAACCGAAAAAGAAAGAAACGAGTGATGCAAGCTCCACTGCTGAAAATTACCTTCGTGAGAAAACTAAGAAACTCAAAATAAACGAAGGCTGTGATTTCAAGGTGTTTAAAGTCTACAACCCCAAAGAGTTTCACGGGGATAAAGGAGTGATACATACCCTCCGATGGTTGGAGGAAATGGAATCAATTATATTGATAAGCAAGTGTACTGAAAGAGAGAAAGTTCAGTATACCTCCCAGATGTTCAAAGGGGAGGCATTAGAGTGGTGGAATACCCTAATTGGAGTTAAATGTAGAGATAACCTACACAACTTAGACTGGGCAACGTTCAAGGCTATGGTATTGAAGAAATTCTGTCCGATCAACGAAATGGATCAAATTCAAACCAAGCTGTGGAACCACAAGGTTGTGGGAACCAATCTCAAGGAATATAACACCAAATTCCTTGAATATTGAAGAATTTTCCCACATTTGGTTACTCCTGAAATTAATAAAGTGAAGCGCTATATCTACGGGTTACCAATAGAAATCCGTGATTTAGTACGTTCACACATGCCGTCTTCGACGGAATCAGCCATGGAGTTGGTCGGGTATTTAATGGATGGGATGTTGAGGAACCGAGATGAAAGAAAGAAGGACGATGGACAGGTGAGTGTGGGTGGAAAGGTGAAAAAGACAGAGAAGAAAAGGGAAGGGGCGTTTGTGTATAATCGTCCCATTTGCAAGTCATGTGGAAGGAGACACTTCGGGAGATGTCTTCGACCAAACAACCCGATCACATGTAATTTTTGTAAGAGACCTGGTCATGTTGAAGCCGACTACACAAGAAAAACAATAGAATGTTTTATATGTGGTGAAAAGGGGCATTATAGCAACGAATGTTCAAAGAAGAAACCAACGACGGTGACAGTTGGTGCAAGTGGTAGTGGTGCGAAGACCGATGCCAAGAAAGGAAATGCTCGTGTCTTTATGCTAGACACACAAAAGGCAGCAGACATACCGGATGTGATCACCGGTACGTTTCCTATAAATAATGTTTATGCTAGAACATTATTTGACTCGGGTGCAAACCAAAGTTTTATAGATTATAAATTTTGTAGTCTATTAAATGAGCCCTTAGTTAAACTAGATAAACATTATGAAGTAGAAACTGCTGATGGAAATGTAAGTAGAATAACTGAGGCTTTAGAGAACGCCACAATATCTTTAGCAAATCACGTCATACATGTACGATTGTTACCCATGACATTAGCGGGTTTTGATGTAGTATTAGGTATGGACTGGTTATCGTTTAATCAGGCCCGTATCTTATGTAACGATAGAGCCATTGATATCCGAACGTCTAACAATAAAACCATTCGTATAACTGGAGACAAAGAAGGAGGAAAGGTAGAAATCATTTCGAAGATCAAAGCAAGTCATTGCATAGGTAAAGGATGCCTTGCATTCATGGCCTATGTAACCAAGGAACCCGAACCCAAGAAGATGGAGGAAGTACCAATCGTATCTGAATTCAAGGACGTATTTCCAGATGAACTACCAGGAGCCCGCCTGATAGAGAAGTAGAATTTAAGATCGACCTCATGCCAGGAACATCACCAATTGCCAAATCACCTTATCGTCTAGCACCTACGGAAATGAAGGAATTAAAGAAACAGTTGGACGAATTATTAGAGAAAGGATTCATAAGACCAAGTTCGTCACCGTGGGGAGCTCCAGTTCTGTTTGTAAAGAAGAAGGACGGATCAATGAGAATGTGTATAGATTACCGAGAGCTAAACAAGGTCACAATTAAGAATAAGTACCCACTGCCAAGAATCGACGACTTGTTTGATCAAATCCAAGGAGCAAGTTGTTTTTCAAAGATTGACCTAAGATCGGGTTACCATCAGTTGAAGGTACAAGAAGAAGATATACCTAAAACAACATTTAGAACCTGATATGGACATTATGAGTTCACCGTTATGCCTTTCGGACTCACTAATGCTCCAACATCTTTTATGGACATGATGAATCGAATTTGCAAGCCATACTTGGACAAGTTTGTTATCGTTTTCATTGATGACATTCTTGTTTACTCAAAATCCAAAGACGATCATCAAGTTCATCTTAGGATCATACTTGAAACCCTAAGGAACGAGAAATTATACGCCAAATTCTCGAAATGTGAATTTTGGTTATCCGAAGTACAATTTCTTGGTCATGTTATAAATGAGAAGGGTATTCAAGTAGACCCAGCAAAGATTGAGGCTATAACTAAATGGGAGAAACCCAAGACACCGACTCAAGTTCGAAGTTTTCTAGGCTTAGCCGGTTATTACCGAAGATTCATTCAAGACTTCTCTTGAATAGTTGTGCCACTAACTTCACTCACAAGGAAAGCAATTAAGTTCGAATGGGGATCGAAGCAAGAGGAAGCATTCGAAACACTCAAACAAAAGTTAACCAACGCACCTATTCTGGCCTTGCCAGATGGATTGGAAAACTTTACCATTTACTGTGATGCTTCGCACACGGGAATGGGATGTGTTTTGATGCAAGGAAAGAAAGTTATTGCATATGCTTCGAGATAACTGAAAGTTCATGAAAAGAATTACACCACGCACGACCTTGAATTAGGCGCTATAATTTTCGCTTTGAAGTTATGGCGACATTACTTGTATGGTGTAAAGTTCACGGTATATACTGATCACAAAAGCTTGAAGCATATATTCGATCAAAAGGAGTTGAATATGAGACAAAGGCGTTGGATGGAAACACTTAATGATTACGACTGTGAGATCGTATATCATGAAGGAAAAGCCAACGTAGTGGCTGACGCCTTAAGTAGAAAAGAACATGAGAAGCCAAAGAGAGTACGAGCTCTTAGATTGGAACTTAAAGTTGATTTAGCTAGTCAAATCAAAGAAGCTCAGAAATTGGCACTGGAAGAAGGAAACATTAAGGCCGAAAAAGAAAACAACACAATTGATCAATTGATTGAAGGAAGTGACGAAATTCTTAGACTTGGTACAAGGATTTGGGTACCAATGGTTAGAAATCTAAGAGATAAGATTCTCGAAGAAGCACACAAGTCAAAATACACGATGCATCCAGGTAGTGATAAGATGTATCACAATTTAAAGGATGATTGTTGGTGGATCGGTATGAAGAAAGATGTTGCATTATATGTAGCCAAATGCCTGACGTGTTCCAAAGTGAAAGCCGAGCACCAAAAGCCGTTAGGATTACTTCAACAACCGGAAATACCGATCTGGAAATGGGATATGATAACTATGGACTTCATTATGAAGTTACTGAAAACTTCACGCCAAAATGATGCAATCTGGGTTATTGTAGATAGACTTACGAAGTCTGCTCATTTCATTCCAATACAAGGAACGTTTAGTATGGATAAGTTAGCACACTTATATGTCGAAAACATTGTATCTTTACATGGTGTGCCACTATCCATCATATCCGATAGAGATAGTCGTTTTACTTCAAACTTTTGGTCAAGTTTTCAAAAGGCTATGGGGACTCGATTAAATCTAAGTACTGCTTACCATCCCCAAACTGATGGCCAAAGTGAACGCACAATTCAAACATTAGAAGATATGATTCGTGCTTGTGTCATCGACTTAGGAGGAAGTTGGGACACTCATCTCGCACTGATGGAATTCTCGTACAACAAAAGTTATCATATGAGTATCCAAGCAGCACCGTTTGAAGCATTGTATGGTCGTAAGTGTAGGACGCCTGTATGTTGGTCAGAAACAAGTGAGAGTCAGTTGTCAGGACCCGAGATAGTTCATAGAACTACTAACCAAATAATACAAATCCGTTAACGATTAAAGACGGCAAGAGATAGACAAAAGAGCTATGAGGACATTCGCCGCAAGCCTTTGGAATTCAAAGAAGGCGACAAAGTGTTATTAAAGTATCGCCTTGGAAAGGTGTAGTAAGATTTGGAAAGAAAGGAAAATTAAGTCCAAGATTCGTCGGACCATTCAAATACTCGATCGAATAGAACCGGTTGCTTGTCGCCTAGAATTACCCGATGAGATGAAAGGTATTCACGACGTGTTTCACGTATCCAATCTCCGCAAGTGTTTAGCCGATGAAACTCTTGCCATGCCATTGAAAGATGTTAAAATCAATGAGAAGCTTAAGTTTATAGAACAGCCAATTCAAATAGAAGATAGCATGATCAAGTTTCCCAAGCATAAACGACTCAAACTCGTAAAAGTCAAATTGGATTCAAGACGTGGACCCGAGTATAAATGGGAGCTCAAGTCAGAAATGAAGAAGAAATATCCTTATCTATTCCAATAAATCTCGAGGACGAGGTTATTCAAAAGGTGGGGAGGATGTAACACCACGTCTCAAACCCTATAGGTTTTAGCTTAAAATACTAACTTTTATAAGTATAGGGGCTAAACTGTAAATTCTGAAAATATTCTCCCGTCGCGGTACGCGACGGGGTAACAAATAACCCATCGCGTAGCGCGATGGGGTTGTTGACCCAGTGGACACGTGTTGAACACCGTGTCGACACGTGGCGCATTATGACAGGCCACGTGTCACAACCGCATAAAGCGGCGTAAAAGTGCGGCGCCGCGGTACGCGACGGGTCACAAGAACCCCTTCGCGTACCGCGACGGGGTCAAATTTCAGCTATAAAAGGGGGGTGACGGGTATGAGCTCCATTCATCCCAAACACACTTCTCTTTACACACACATAGCATTGGAAAGCGTGCCCCGTTGCCATAGCAAGCCGACGTGCTGTTTTCTCGAAGTTCGTGCAAGAAACGAAGTTATAATCAAGCTAGCAATCACATAAGCGAGTAGATCAAGTCCTGCCTTATCTTGTTACCAATCTAAGCATCCAAACTAAGGTAGGAGTTATGTTTAAGTTATTTGAATCATAGCTTAGACTATCAATCGAGGCTATGGCCTTTAACCTTGATCGTATTTTACAAACATTCATTCACAATCATGTTTTCATAAACGTTACTTCATGATGAAGTAATGTTAAACGAAAGATATATTTTGACGGGCATGTAGTAACTGGAAGGGGGATATCACTAGTAGTAAGTTTCTTGCCTAAGGAAAAGTAATACGTACAAATCCCAATCAACCGAGGGACCCGTTTACTTACCTGGAGAAACTTACCAACGTGTTAGAACCTATTAGGCCAAAGCATGCTATATCAAACGTCACATAAAACCAAGAATTTTCAATTACAATCAAAGATAAACGATTTCAAGGTTAAGCTTAGCAATCATAGCTTAACCAAGAAACACCATTCAAAAGCATTCATACAAACCTATTTATGTATAGGTTAATATCATTCACAGTCAATCAATCAAACGGTCAAAGTTTTCCAACACCGACGGTACAGGTGAATACGTTAACCTTTTTTCAGTCAAAACATATTTATACTCAATGAGACAAACGGGTGTTTGTCTTAACGAGTCAATCAATTGTCTACATGAGATCGAGTAATCTCTAAAAACTTTATAATACAAAGTAGAAAATAAAGTCAACTCAGACCGAATACACATGTGTCTGGATCCAAACATAACCGTTCAGCCTAAATCATTCTAAGGCTACGTGGCCGTGGGCTAATGGTCATAACTAGTCTCCCGGTAAGGGCTACGTGGCTCGGGAACAATTGTGTGTGTAGGGCAGTGGTACATAAACCAGAAGTAGAAATGCTTCTGCTGAGCTTGTAGAGAAAACTACATTTGTATTGTAATGTCATTCAAAATGTTTTATTGAGTCATACGTGTTCACCAGCATATAGCTGACGTATTTTTCCAACCCATTACAGGTAATTAAGCATAAGTAGCATTAGCAAGGATTGGAGTCTTATAAAGATAGAAGCGCGTACCGGATGGCTCCGTTTTTGATAAAAGAATAATCCTTGTAATATAAACATATATTTTGTAAACTAATACTCGGGTGTTTAATTCCCGAGTAGATTTTCAATGTAAATTAATATTATATTCAAACCTAAAGTCTTCCGCTAAATTAACCCATAAACTCTTATATATTTACAAAACAGGTACCAACTTGTGGTCACACGCCTAGGCCCTAAGTCGGGGTGTGACACGTATCTTCCTGACCTCTTCCTTACTATCTGGTAAAATGCCTGATGACAAAAAGTTGATGATCGGTGTCATCCAATTGGTTGTGCTTGTTGAAATTACACAAACTTCTATGGCGGCAATGGAGGGATTTTCCAGGACCTCTATTCGGATATCTTTTGCCAAATGGTCAAAGCTACATGACGCCAATTTGCTAAACGTGTTTGCTTGTTTGTTTCCGCTTCTCTTTATATGTTTCACTTTGCAAGTTATGAAGTTTAACACCAGCGCCTTAGCTTGCGCCAAGTAAGAAGCCATCTTGTCATCATTTTCCTCGTACGCGCCTTCAATTTGATTCGCCACTAGTATTGAGTCTATGCGGGCTTCCAGATGTTTGGCCCCTAATTTCTATTCTTAGACCCGCCAGGAACGCTTCATATACCGCCTCATTATTCGTGCTTTTAAAGTCCAGGCGGATAGCATATGTGAACTCGTGGCCTTCTGGGTCTTTTAGCTTCAACCATATGCCTGAGCCTTCATCATTTGATGCTCCGTCTGTGTATAATTTCCAGACTTGTTCTAATGATTGATCTACGGGAGGTTCCAAGTCTCTCTGGCATTCGGCTTCTCTCATTGCGGGTACTTCGGCTATAAAATCTGCCAAAACTTAGCCTTTAATCGCGGGCCTGGGTTTATACTCGATTGCATACTCTCCCAATTCAATGGCCCATTTGGCTAGCCTGCCTGAAAGTTCTGGCTTGCTTAATACATTTGTAGCCGCCGATAATTGGTGAGAACATTGATTGGGTGTCCTTGGAAATATCTCCGTAGACGACGCGCCCCAATGACAAGACCAGTTTCTCCAGCGTGGAGTACTGGTTTTTGCATCTGTTAACGTGTGATTGATATAGTAGATAGGTGTCTTAACGTTATCTATATCTACCAGTAGTACTGCGCTGACTACTCTGTCAGAGGCGGCCAGATACATTGTTAATGATACTTTTGCTCTAGAGCTGTAAGCGTTAGGAGTTCTGCTAGACGCGTTTTGATCTCGTGGAACACGCTTTTTGCTTCCGCCGTCCATCGAAACTGTGTTTTCTTGAGACAGTTTCTTAGCGTTGAAATGAACGGGAAGGATCTGTCGGCATGGTTTGACAGGAATCTGTTCAGCGCGACTAGCCGGACGTTCAACGTCTGCACCTGCTTGATTGTGGCTGGGGAAGGCATTTTGACAATAGGTCCAATATTTTCTGGGTTTGCTTTGAAACCACCAGCGGTGACAATTACTCCCAAAAACTTCCCTTCTTCCATTCCAAAAGAGCATTTTCCCTGGATAAGTTTCATGTTGATCTTGCGGATGGTTTTGAAGGTTTCTTCGATATCTTTTAGCATCGTTAATTCAGCATCACTCTTGATTACCAAGTCATCCATGTAAACTTCCAAGTTTCTTCCAATTTGCTCTTTGAATTCTCGATCCATCAGGCGCTGGTATGTGGCCGCATTTTTCAACCCAAATTGCATCATTTTGTAACAATATGTTCCATTATCCGTGCGAAATGTTGTTTTGGCCTGGTCCCCTGCCGCCATGTGGATATGATGATATCCCTTGTAAACATCTAGGAAGCACTTGTACCGGAAGGGTACTAGCACATCTACTTTCAAGTATATCTCCGGCAAGGGATAACAATCTTTGGGGCATGCTTTGTTAATATCTTTGAAATCAATGCACATCCTACATTGGCCATTTGCCTTTGGTACCATAACCGGGTTAGCTACCCATGTTTGGTATTGGATTGTGCGGATGATTCCTGCATCTATGAGCTGTTTCACCTGCTCGTTACAAGCTTTCGCTTGTTCCGGTCCCATTTTCCTCCGCTTTTGTACGATTGGGACAAAAGCTGGGTTTACTTTTAACTGATGTTCCGTTTTGGACCTTGGTACTCCCGTCATGTTCGCGGGTGTCCATGCGAATACATCAAGTTTGCTGATGAGGAGCCTCTTCAGCACCGAACGTGTGGGATTTGTGAGTGTAGGTCCTATGGTAACATTTTGTTATGGGAATTTTCCATTGAGCACCCACTTTTCTGGCTCTCTTTGCCCTTCTGATTTCATCAATTTCTTCGGTGGGACGCTTTCATCTGTCCCATGACATTCTCTGTTAGCATGGATCGTTGCCACTCCCGTGGGAGTTGGTACTCCCAATATCCCATGTGTTGTGGATGGGTTGGCGTTAAAGTCCCATATCGCTTCTTTTCCCAAAATGATATCATAATATGGATGTGGAGTTTCCATGATAAGGAAGTCCACGACCTCCATTCTCAAATGTTTTCCGTCGCTGAGAGTAACCATAAATGATAGCTGCCCCAACGGGTATTCAACGCTTTGGTTGAAACCGGTTATTGGCGCATTGACGGGGACTAAGCGGCGATTGTCTTCCTATTCCAAGAGGTCAAAACATTGCCGATACATTATATCGGACATGGCTATCGTGTTAACGAAGAAGCGGGGTGTCCTATAATGTCCAAAGATGGCACTGATCATAAATGGTGCTTTTTTTGTTTGCGCCGCCTTTCACTTTTGGAAAAATGACTTATCCTTCCTTCCATGCGGCCTGTTCTATCTGTTGGCGCTTCTTGTTCTTAGCGCCACCCAAAATCATGTTAGTGTGGAGGTCTTTGATTTTCTTTCCTGACCTCCCGCCTTCAGGACCTGAAGTCCGCTTTTCGCCTCCCTGAATGTTCTTTACTAGGTATTCCAACTTTCCACTCTTGACATACTCTTCTATGGCATCTTTTAGGTTAGAACACTGATTTGTCGTCTGACCATGTTATTCATGATAGTCACAATACCGTGTTGTGTCTGCGTTCGGCCCCGGTTTGTATGGTAGGGGCTTTTTAAACTCAATGCCCTACGTATACATGATCTGTGCGGGGCTCTTGGTCAAAGACGTCCACCTATTAGAGGGGTATGGATGTGTCTGTTGCTTGTTTTTATGTGCCTCGTAAGAAGTGTTGTCTTTAGATTAAGGTTCTTGATTTATTCGTGACCAAACAGACGTGATCTTCTTGCCTTGGTGGGCCCTATTAATATCATTTCTCGCATCAGTGCGTGCCAGCTCTTTCCCCAGACTTTTCTTTTTTCTGTCCGCGCGTAGCGTTTAGCCGCTGTCATGATGGCATCCCAACTCTGAGGCATGTCATCTCTGTCAGTAAGGGTACGGATGTGGTCATCGCACCTTACGTTTTGGCGGAAGGCCGTGTGCATAAGTTCTTCGCCTACTCCACCAATATTCAACCCTTCTTTGTTGAATCTGGTAATGAAGTCCTTCACTGTTTCATTATCCTTTCGTGTAACGCTAAGGATGTCCGCTGGATTGCTAATGTGGCATCGTTGCTGGCTAAAATGTTGGGTAAATTTATTCGCCAAATCATCCCAACTTGCGATTAGGCCTTCAGATAGGCGTTCAAACCATGCTCTGGTCGCTCCTACGAGCGTTAAAGTGAATATGTTGCACCAAAGTGGCGTCGTCCACCATGAAACTAGGCCTGCGACGATGTAGGTCTGTAAGTGGTCATCTGGGTCTAATAGACCATCATACTGACCCACTGTTGGCGGAATCTTTGGATAATCTGGTAATTTCGCCTTCGCAATTATTTTTATGAACTTAGATTTTCCAGTTGAGGCGATCGCGTCTGGATGGTGTTTGATGAGTTTTTTGGCGGATGCGTCTGGATCTTTCCAGCTTTGTTCATAGTCTGGATTGTCCAAGCGCGAGTTAGCTGTTTGACACGAGTGCTGCGATTTACTACGCTCATCTGCTTAGCTATTCACCCGTCTACCTGGTGTTTTCCCGGATGGTAATCATGTTCGTTGTACAACAGAAGTTGACTCTTCTTCCCCGTCTTAATAATCTTCATCTTCCTTATTACTACTCGCTTCTCCGCCGAACAGGGTTCTAAGCTGGACAAAAGATGATATTTTTTCTTGCATTCTCGCCATAATTTTTCTTGTTCTCCTTCCCACAAAGCCATGATGCTTGGTGTCAGGGGTATTTGAATTTGTGGCCTTGGCCTCGTTTTGTTTGCTGCTGTAATGGTTAGTCAAAGGGTGGACGCGTTAGCGATGCCTTCAACGCTCCCTATTACGGTGACATTTTCCATGTTTTCATCTTGATTGGCGTTTGATGACTGGCCAACCGCCTTTGTGGGTGTTTTTTCGCTCATTTGAACCAAAAAATGTTACATATAACTGTTCTAGCAAATATGCACGGATGACACTAATGAAGAAACACGAAATCCCCTTTTGGTCTAATCACTCAGTCCAAGGGTGATGATTAAGTCTTTCCCACAATGGGTTATACTTCTCTTCGGCGTAAATGAGTGACACACCAACAAAACAGAACACTGTGAGCTTGTTACGAGGGAAATGGGGGGGGGGATTCTCTCGTAGCCACCCTCCAGCGTGAGAATCAGTATGATGTTTGTAAAGAGAACGAGAGTAAGTTGAGAATACTAGATCCTTTACCATATGGAGATGGGTTAGTATTTATAGCCATTGGAGGGGAGAGAGGATATGGCTAACTGCCTTGTCAGACTTCCCACTAATCATATCCCTTGCACGTGTGTCACAGGAAGTTGGTGGGCGTCGTGGGCATTTTATGTTGACATGTTGGACTACGTAGTACTATTGCCTATGTGTTGTTCGTCTCTTATTGGTTGGGTGTCATTTACGATGAATATCCTTCCTTTCTGCACCATGCTTGTGGAGATCTTTGACGCTCTCATTACGTCTATGATCAAGAAGCTATATAGATCTGTGCTCGTATATTCGACAAGTATTCTAGAATGGAGCAATTGGATTTCGTTGAATGAGAACGTGGTAGTGTGACAATCCATTCAGAATAATCTTCCCACTAGTGATTAAAAAAAAGTAATATTCTTTTAGGCCCGAAAATATGCAATAACTGTTTCGTGGCGGGAGAGTTGGTGAATCATTTGTTAATGTCATTTTATGTTGTGATTGTGGTGTGAAACTATATAATAAGTTGGTATAATATGTAACCATTTGATGGTAACAAGTTGCACGATATTTTAGAGGCAATTAAACAGGCCCCGAAGGTCGGCCACAAAAGAAAATTGGTGTACTCCACCACTATTATGATGGCCATTTGGTGTCTATGGTATGGAAGACCCGAAATAATGTTATTTTTGAAGATAAACCGCTCAAGATTGATAAAGTGCCTTGTGACAAAAATGTATTAAGCTTCTAATGGATTAGAAATAGGGCTACTAGTTTGAATATAGAGTGAGATAGTTGGAAACATTTGGCTATGTAACTAGATTTTGTTGTTTGTTGTGTTTCTGTCCCTTGTTATCCTCCCGGTAAGAAGGTTTCCGACTTTGTTTCACTAGAAAGTTGTTAAAAGAAAACAAAAACTATTGTAAACACCTTCTATTTGGGTGATGGGATCTGGTTGAACGGAAAAAAAAAAGAGAAGAGAGAAGAGTTTTGTGTTTATTAATTGAGTTGAAAATATAATTAAAATAAATAATTATGTAAAAAAAGAAAGGCAAAATGTTTCTGAGTTAAATTTGAATAAACAGAGTTAGGTTTAAACGTAATTGACAAGAAATTTAAAACCTTAATGGTTCAATTGCACAAAAATCATTGTGGACAAAAGTCGTATAATTAACCAAAATTTAGGGACGAAACACTTTACTCTTTTTTCAAGTAGCGCAAAGTTTTGTTTAAAAAGCATTAATGTTTAGAATTAAGGAGAAAAAAATCCATACTAGGTTATAACGGTGGAGAGAGTGGAGGACGGGTATCCCCAACGGATATCATTCCCTGAGGGGAACACCGTCGCCACCCCCTTTATATTTGCTAGCGGGTGTTTTGCTGGGGTAGTATACCCTTAACACTTTTTTTTTTTCATTTGACCGCTATCTAGGCGTTCAGCGGCTAGATTTTTTTTCCTTTTTCTACTTTATAAATAATCAAACACATCTACACACTATTCTATAACAATTTTTCATTCTCTTCAAATTCAAACAATTTTTACATGAGCAACCAAATCCCCAACGAACTTCGTTACGAAGATGGAGCCATGAAGTAGCGCTAGCTAAGTCTTGCGTCTATGTTTCCAAATTGATTGTAAGCGTTAGATTTAGTATATTCATTTGATAATTTTTTTCTATCATCTCATCCTCAACTTCATTTTAGCGTATAGGTTTTTAGGGCACGTTTAAAGAGTAGGGAGGAGGGGCGCATGCCCCCAACCAATCACTGGCCACCGACTCGGCCACTGTCCTCCTTCCTGCTACCACCAGCGGTACATCACTCACAAACATGCTCTCTTCACACTCTTTTCTCCATGTTGTATCACCCAGAAATTCAACCCGCCAGGTAAAATTTGTGAGGTGGCGACGGTGTTCCCACTCAACCGCCAGGGTGCCCGACGCTCTCCACATCAATGTGCCTAAACATATGTAAACAGACACATTTTCGCAATTTCATCACAAACAGTAAGGTGCCTAAACATACACATTATTCAATTAATTTCAATTCAAACCTGTAAACAGACACAGTTTCTCAATTTCATCACAAACATCTGACTCCTAACATACAAACACCGATCATCTTTGACTACAATCAGCCATCATCATCATCATCATCATCATCATCATCATAATAATAACCATCACCATCGGCTTTCGACAAACATGATCACCTTAAACTTCAAACTCCTACACTATCCTTGATCCCCCACACCAAGTTATTCATAGTATAAATCGAGTCCCATAAAATTCGGGTGTGGAGGGGACGGACCCACCAACTCGGTAGAAAATAAGTCATCAAATTACCCACAAAGGTAATGTAATGTTAGTAGTGAACTGAAACATACGCTATAATTATGTTATTCATGGTATATACAATTCTCACACATACTTCTCAACGTGTATCTAAATATCTTTTGCCGTCACAATCCCTGTTCGCAGAGCACGATGAATAAGCTGACTCACCTGTCGTCTTAGATTAATGTTGTCTACAAGAATCTCTGACAGCATCTTCCTGAGTTTATGACTTGACGAGCTGGCGCCATCCTCACCGTTAATCTCCCCACCAGCAGTTGAACCATCATCTTGTGCTATAATTTGTACCTGCATATAGTTCCATATGTATAAAGAACTTACATAATTTATAATATGCATGTTAAATGTACCTGTGCAAGGAGGGCTTCTATGTGATCATCAGATATTTTAATAAGTTCCAAAGCATCTTGCATTGATGGAGAATTAATTATTATATTATCTTCACTTTCATTTAATAAGTTTATGCTGCACTCACGAAGCCGATGTTGAAGAACATCAAATTCATGAAGCAAATTCACTCTACCAGCTTCCTCTTTCTCAAACTTTTGTTTTTCTTCTTCAAGTAGTTTCTTTAAACACAATTTAAAAACATAAAATATTATTATCTAAATCACACTTTAATCAAACATTTGTATTTAAAAAATATATATATGAAATACCTCTGCATCTGACTTTTCAGCAAGTGATTGATTTAGCTGCTGTTTTAAATCTGCTTGCGAATTTCTTAAAGATTTAACCTCTTTAACAAGAACTTTGATGTCTGCTTTAGATTTAACTTCTAGTTCTTGATGTTTTTTCAATAGTTGGTCAAACTTGTTTTTAGTATCATCCAACTCCTGCAGTAACTTATCTTTTTCATCAATCACAGATGTTTTTGGCGATTCTGCTTCTCTCGTGTTATCCTGCAAACGTTTCACTCATCAATTATTATTCATCATAGGAACGGTTCAGATTGTGTTCTATTCCAAACAACTAAAAAGTAGGTTAAAAGAAATAGGTCATAAAACCTGTTGAGACTTCAATTTGAACTCCATTTCTATGGATTTGCGTCTAAGTTCTTCCATATCCCACTGCATTTGAGTAACTCTTTCTCTTTCCATTAATATAGCTTGATGAAGGTTTTCTTTACTTCTCAGTTTGGTAGTTTCTAGTTCTTCTTCCAAATCTTTGACCTATAAATATACATAAAGTTGCAGGCAAAGTTAATAGAATCATGCTTAATGCAGTTAACTTTTGATTTCTGCAAGAAAAAGCGGTCAACTCCAAAACGCAAAAGCCGAGGATAATTACCATGGTCGACCTTTAGCATACATCGAATGACAAGGGCAAAAATGTCTTTAAAATGTCTCAAAAAATAGGGCTTCTCAAAAAGCTCACAGATTTCTCAAAATGCCTCGTTTGTAAGCAAGATGGGCCGGATCGATCTGTAAACAAGCCAAGCCCAAGCCAAATCAACTCGGCTTGTGGCTTGCTCGTCAGCTGACTCGTTTAGATTATAGCCCAAATTATATATACAGCATTTTAATGAACAAAAAAGTTACTAAAAATTCACTTGATATTGAAATTTCTCATTTGGTTCGCTTAACGGTAAAGCCCAAACTTTAATTTAGATAAATTATAATGCTAAACTATAGCCCAAAATTACATATGTATTTGTAACTTTAGCCGTATGGCATTTTTTAATGACAAAAACAACAAAAAATATTCATATTCTCATTATATTAAAAATTCTTGTTTAGTTCGTTTAAAACTAAAACCCAAAATTTTTATATACGTAAATTATGAATTTTGAAGTTTATAAATTTTGTGTTATGTGTATGTTACAGATTAATTTTTAGTTTTTGTAAGCATTAATACATGTAAAATATATAAGATTTAATATTTTTTTTAAATAAGCAATCCACAAGTAGGCTTGAGCTTGAGTTCAACATTTAAGCTCATTAAGCTTCGGCTCGGCACGTTTCCAGCCCTACTAGACTCAAGAGTACTGGTTATAACTATTTTAGGGAAAAAAAAAACCATCAGCCCACTTAATTAAAAAACACTTAAAATTTAACATCAATTTCAGCAATACCTTGGAAATAAGGTAATCTTTAACTGCTATTTCTTGGTTCAATCTTGAAATCACATCCTCCATATCTGTTTTTGCAGTCCCCAATCTCCTCTGCATATTAATAAGAACCCTATTCAGCTTTTGTTGCTGCCCTAACGGAAGCACCAAGCTTACATCACTTGAAGTAGCTAAACCATCATCCGCCAACAAACTAGAAAACTCCATATTTGGTAATGAATTCGTCCCGTTGAAAACCGTCTTGTTACTCCCAGTTAACTTATCATGTCGTTTCTCAGACACGTGATCACCATTTCTATCACTGACCCTGTTAACGTTAATCTCTCGGCAATGAATTGTATGGTGTCGAGGGTACCCTTCAACCTGCTCTAAAATAGCGTTTCCCATCAATAATCCCTCATCGATGTTTGACATACCGTGCTTGACTAGTTTTTCTAGTGGGCCCGTTAAATCTTCATCTAGAGATAAGTCTTCTGTTCCCGCTTCGGATACGTTGTCTCTTCCTAAACTTGAAGTTCCAATTTCAGATGTCTCGTAAGCCGTGTCGCTAGCGTAATCGGGTGTGCTGCCAGAAGGTATGGACTCGATGCTGTTAGTTGCAGAACGGTTTGCTTGCACAATTTGTGGGTTTTCATCTTGGAATGCTGCAAACATACAAAAAATGAACGAAGGCATTTTAAATGTGTTTAAAGTGGGGGTCGCAATTTTGATCCGTGTCTTATACAAACGGGTCAAATAACACATTTAACTAAACTGGAAACAGGTTGGAAGACTGCTAAAGTCTGTTTTTGATGCGTACAACTTCCTAAATCGTATGATTCAAAGACTTAGATTATTGTTATTGTGATAACATACAAGATCGAGCAGCAGATTCCAGTTCAAGAAAGGATGCGACTACAATGCTTCTTGAAACATCAATGTCAGATAGCAACTTTGTCATCCATTCCTCCAAAGAGCAACGTCTCTGCATAATAGGAAACATATGAATCTTAAATACCCATATGCGTTAGAGGGTTAATTATGACTTCAAAATAGAATAATCACTTTAAAGGGTTTTACAAATTGTGTTTGCACTTGAATTCACAATAATCGGTTCTTAATGTTTGAAAAAACAGATCTAAATGCTTAGAAGTCAAATAATCAGTTTTGTGTAATAAGGTACATACAGTTGTACTAAACCTAATCGTTAGCGGGTCAACCAAAATGTGCTATCTATGGATTCTTTTGAGACAATTTTCACATGAGGTCACTCTTTTTTTCCACAATAATCAGCATTTGTCAAACAAGTATGATTAATACAACTTTAAGCAACAGAAGAGGTTAAAAATGTATCAGCAGTATCTTTTGTACCCCTTCTTCCCGATTACTAAATTCTTATTTAATATCTTAATAATATCTCCTAATTTTGATAATGTTTTACTGTCCATTTACTTTAATAATAACCGCTATTAACCAAAGAACTAAGATAACCATCAATATTGACAATAGAAAAACCTTGTGAACCAAAATCAATTTCATTACTTTGGCATTTATAGGTAACAAAAATTCAAATACGATAAATACCTCTTCCAATAATGTTCGGCTTTTTAACCGCAAGAGTCCCTTTGGTGGTGCTGGTGGGAGATTCTTTTGGGGAAATGCTTTTCTAAGCTGGAAAAACCAAGATAAAAGGTAAATTAAATCATACAAAAAACATTAAAATTACTAGTTAAGTACAATATAATGAGCCATATGAGAAAATGAATGTACTTACAGCGGCAAGTAACCTTAAGAAATCATTAAATCTTCTTAATACAGCTCGTGTTGTTGTGACCCCTTGAGGTGATTGTAAACCAACCACAACTCTGTAGAACTGTTATAAAAATATATAAATTTTAAATTTGGAGAGTAATAGTATTGGATTGTTGAAAAGAGTAATCACAAGAGGCATATAAAATTATAATGCAAGTGAAGAAACCACAACAGGGTCTGAATCTATAGACTTTGGAAGGACAACCCAAGTCGGGATTGTGATGCAATAACTCCATCCTGTGCGAGGATCATGTGGCCAGACTGTATCCCGGCCATTCTGCAGAGAGAAGTTTGATATGACAAGAAGATTAATGATGAAGAGTTGAAGATAGCAGAGATACAAGTATCATTTGCATAATAATGTTTATAGTGAGGTTTCCTTATAGAATACACAAGCAAAAGCAATAGTAGATGAAAAAATAGTTACCCATTTCTTAGGGGGAGGACTCCAATCCATGCCTAAAGGCAAAGGTGAAGTCCCATCGTGTCTATGCTGAGGAGGGCTCATCATCCGATCAAACCCTAATTGATTGCATCCAAGAACAACACTTATGATCAGACCTAGGTAAATAAAACAAGACAAGACATACTCACTTAGTAGACACCACTGTAATTGTTGTCTGTCGCTTGCTTTTTCACGATTTCAATTCAACTCCCAGATCTTATTATTTTATTTTATTTTATTTTATTTTATTAAATAACCACTTAGGCATAAGATAATAGTAGTAGTTAAATACATTAACTTATAGATCTTTATTATTTTATGTTTTTCTAGTCACCAACTAGATTCACATAATGCTTGGGCGATGTAAGGGTGTAGGATGTCGGATTGACAAACAATCGATATGGGTGATATGACAATTGAGAGGGAGAGAATTGGCATGGAAAGAGTGAGACTTAATATGATGGTATCGAAGTGGAGAAGAAACAAAGAAAAGGCATGATAGAGAGCAAGAGGACAAAAATGCCGAAAGGTGATGTGACACAACGATAGATACAAGAACATCGTTGTCTCTCACGTTCGGTACATTCAGAAACCTTTGTTACCTTACCTTGTCAAGCTTTAAGATGACACTTCTTCCCTCATGATATTCAACTTTTAAATTTATCGTTAGAATTTTACCTTCATTTAATATATTTTATTTGTTAGTGTAATAATGGTTGGTTATGCTATGGGTTGTTAATCATTTTCAAATCTATCTATTCTAATAAAAGTTTACAATTTTTGCCACTTGTCAATACTATAGCCATTTTTACCTTTTTTCAACCAATTTTCATCATCGTCTATGCTATGAGCATGGTGATGCTAAGTTTTAGTGCTTTCTACAAGCCTTTTATGGGAAGTTGGGAACATATGAAGTATAAGAGCTTTTTCTTTTTCCTTGGATTCGACTTAGGAGGTGTTTGGGATTGCTTATTTTCACCAATTTATAACTTATAAACTTTTTGAAAAGTAATAAGATGTTTGGAATTGCTTATTTTCACCAATTAATAACTTATAAACTTTTTGAAAAATAATAAGGTGTTTGTGATTGCTTATAGTGTGAGAGGAAAAGTTACATAAGTTACACTTTTTTAACTTATTAACTTAATGAAAAGTTATAAGGAGGCAAAATAAGGAATCCCAAACACCCCCTTACTCTCTTCTTATCTACTTAAGTGTACTATTCTTCTAGAGTAAAAACGTACGCCACAATATTGTGTCTTCCATTATTGTTTTACTTCTAGTTCTTCATTTATGCAAAACCTACCAACACCTGCAATCATTGTTGTAAAAATGGGGTATGGCCAGGGATTAATCGCTAGGTGCCCTAGGCCAGTGAATTTTTAGCTAATTGGTCCCATTAATTGGTTGTTGGACCTAGTCGGCCCAAATCAAATCAGACAAAATCGGGCCAAATCAAACATTTTTAAAAAAGTATTTATTATTTAAAAAAAATTTGGATGGTAATCGGACTATTTTTAACTTGTTAACCCAGTTTTTGGTTTTTCTTATTGATTTGTTATACTTTGATTGTATAATGCACATACGTTGAATTTGAAGCTTAGAGTGGTAAAAAAAGATATAGCGCACATAAATCAATTAACCAAAACGCGCATACTTGTATTCCATTGGTAAGTATCAACAACTATGATTTGATATGTTTAAGACTACTTTGATTATATAATATAATGCACACACATTGAATTTGAAACTTATGAGTGGTAAAAAAACATGATATTATCGATTGGCGCACATATGACTAAACTCACATACTTGTATCTCATGGGTAGTATCAACAGATATGTCTCATAAAGGCAGATAGTCGCCTGACCCATTTTTTAAGTGATTGAACTTTTAAAGTTTGTTACAAAAGGGATTTTGGCTTTAGTCTTCGAGATTGATACATTATATACTCATTTCTAACAAGTGTATAAGGTACAAGGGAAAACGCCCCAAGATACATATAAAGCATCGTGGCCTCTTGGGGGCTCTAGGGAATGGATAAAACCAATTTTGTATAAGTCCATTTTGTGTATGCTAACTTATTTGAGCTTTGTAAATTATGTTTTGGTTTCTATTTTCACTTAATAGTTTTGAATTATGCATGACGTTTTAAAACTTCACTTTTGGTTGCCATCATTAATTTTATAGTCTCCTTGACTTATACTAACACATTAATGTTTGAACCATATACACTTTGTTATACCCACTATACCCCCCCTAATTTACATACACATTGCATTACTTATACCACACTAACCTTAACACTTATTCAAAAGGAAATCATTACACATTACAATATATGTGATACTTTCAATGTGTCTTATAAAAAATGATACCATTCAAGGATTATTACATCTCATAAGTATATTAATATCCCTCATTTCTTGCCACACATATAACACATGGTTATTGCACCACACATGTCACATTGACACACCTATACTCAAAATACCTTGCCAAAATTTCTCTCATTTTACGCATACAAACAACAAATTATCCAAATATAACACACTACACATGATATCATATTAAGACACCACAATCCAGTTAGACATGACTACAACCTTATATCATACAAAACACACCTATCCATTACTTACAATACACACTTATTATTCATTTACGTCACAAAACACACCCATATACCAAACTATTCACCATTCTTTACCAATAAACATACATAAAAACAATATGATACCTCATTTTACTACAATCTTATTTCATATCATTGCGTCTTTACACAAACAATACATATTAACCTTGACCAGTGTCACTTAACACATTGCTATACAACCTCTTACCATTCTGCGACCATAACAACATCTCCAACACTAAGTTCTTAAAAGCCTCTACCTCATCATGTCACATTAGATTTCAATCATCTCTAAGAAACTATCATATTTTTACAACACCAAACCTCCATGAATCCCGTTAAAAATTTTTAAAACTTTATATTTGCAATGTATATATACGTGCATCTAAAGTGGTGTGAGAGTGGTGGCCACCCCTTATGTCAGCTCAACACCACACCGTCCGCCACTTTCCACCTCATCCGGACCTTGATACGAGGTCTTTGTTGGAGATGCTCTAACGCGTCAAAACCGATACCGAACCGGTCCAAGTTTGACCCTCTCCGAGACTCCCAACCCAACCCAACCCAACCCAACCCAGCCTACCCTACCCCTACACCACACTCTCCTTCCTCCTCCATCTCCCTATGCAATATGTATTTCATTTCGTTCATCAAAAACCAAACTGCATAAAAATAAAAATCTATAAATAGAAGACAGAAAATTCGTTAAATCAAACACAATGAAGCATCACCACCAGCATCATACCTCCTCATCTGAGGCTGTATCTTCTTCGTCAGCAGAAGTAGCAGTTTCATCATCATCCTCTCAACAGCCGCCGGTACAACTCATGAATGCGACAACTCCGGCGAGTAACGACCAGCCGACGGCGTCGTATTGCTCGACCTCATCTTCGTCATTGGAGTCCGTGACCATCGAACGGCGCGGTGAATTCGCCGCCGTGTGCCGGTGGACGATCTTCAATTTCCCAAGGGTTAAGACGAGGATATTATGGAGTAAGTATTTCGAAGTCGGCGGTTACGATTTCCGTTTGCTAGTTTACCCTAAGGGTGACTCGCAGGCATTGCCTGGCTATATTTCCATTTACTTACAGATTATGGACCCCAGAGGCACCTCCTCCTCCAAATGGGACTGTTTCGCCAGCTATCGCCTCACCGTCGTAAACCCTCTCGACGATTCCAAGTCCATTCACCGCGATTCCTGGCACCGCTTCTCCACCAAGAAGAAGTCCCACGGATGGTGCGACTTCACCCCCTCCGGGTCCATCCTCGACGCCAAGTCCGGTTTTATGTTTAATGAGGATCACTGCGTCTTGATTACCGCGGATATTCTCATACTCAACGAGTCCGTTCACTTTGTCAGGGACAACGGCGAGCTGCCTCTCTCCGGTTCCGTCCCCGTCGGGGATGTGTTGAGCGGGAAGTTTACGTGGAAGGTGCACAATTTTAGTTTGTTTAGGGAGATGATCAAGACGCAGAAGATAATGAGCCCGGTGTTTCCTGCCGGAGAGTGTAATTTGAGGATTAGCATTTATCAGAGTTCGGTTAATGGAGTTGAGTATTTGTCCATGTGTTTGGAGAGTAAGGACACGGAGAAGGCGTCTGTTTCGGATAGGAGCTGCTGGTGTTTGTTTAGGATGTCCGTTTTGAATCAGAAGCCGGGGATGAACCATATACATAGGGATTCGTATGGGCGGTTTGCTGCGGATAATAAGAGTGGGGATAACACGAGTTTAGGGTGGAATGATTATATGAAAATGGTGGATTTTTCAGGGGCGGATTCAGGGTTTTTGGTGGATGATACGGCGGTGTTTAGCACGTCTTTTCATGTTATTAAGGAGCATTGCGGCTTCTCGAAGAATGGTGGGTCAATTGGAGGTAGAATTGTGAGTGGTGCTCGGAAGTCAGATGGGCATATGGGGAAATTCACATGGAAGATTGAAAATTTCACACGGTTGAAGGATATTCTTAAGAAAAGGAAGATTACAGGCCTCTGTATCAAGAGCAGAAGGTTTCAAATTGGAAACCGTGATTGTCGCCTTATAGTTTACCCTCGAGGTATGCAGTGTTATAGCCCTCTTTCTGAACAATTGTGTTTCTGACAGTTTAATAACAAGAAAGAATTATGTGCACCTTCATATCAGCTGAATGCTCAACTGCTTTTGTGACGGTATAATAACTTGTGTACAGTTGTAAATTGAAGTCTATAACATTGTGATGAGCTAATAAATGTGCCCTGCCTTGGTTTTTCACTAAATTATAGTGTTATGAGGGGGGTTGTTTGAATATAATGATTTCATTAGTGTGACCTCAGATTGTGATAATTACTTTCTACTGTGTAGGTAAACAACACTAATCCACCTAAGAATCTTTTGCTTTCTTGAGTAATAGTTATAAATTATCGAGTTCATACTAGCTGCAATAAAACTGATTATCAAATGATAGGATAACCATAAGTAGAATCTATCAAATACTCGCCCCCATCAAATGATTTAAAAGTCATTATTGCAACTATAAGATTTCAAAGACTCTATGTGAGAAGGGTTTGTGTTTTTCACACTTTTGCTTCATTGTATCAGGGCAGTCACAGCCTCCATGTCATCTTTCAATTTTCCTTGAAGTTACTGATTCACAAAACACTACAAGTGACTGGAGTTGTTTTGTGAACCACCGTTTGTCGGTTGTCAACCAAAAGATGGAGGACAAGTCTGTTACCAAAGAATCTCAGAACCGCTACTCAAAATCCGCAAAGGACTGGGGCTGGCGTGAATTTGTTACTCTCACGAGTCTATTTGATCAAGACTCTGGCTTCCTTGTTCATGATGTTGTATTTTCTGCAGAAGTTTTAATCATGAAGGAGACATCTATAATGCATGAATTCACTGATAAAGAAAGTGAATTTAGTACCACTGGTGTTCTTACAGATAAGATAAACAAAATGAGTTCTTTTACATGGAAGGTGGAGAATTTCTTGTCTTTTAATGACATAATGGAAACTCGTAAGATATTTAGCAGGTTTTTTCAAGCTGGTGGGTGTGAGCTTCGTCTTGGTGAGTCATTTAGTGAAATTTCTTCTGTTTACCAAATTTTAAAATAATAATCTTTGTACTGGCTATAAGTCTATGACAATCTTGTTTTTGTTATTGCAGGCGTTTACGAGTCGTTTGACACAATATGCATATACTTAGAGAGTGATCAGTCTGTTGGAACTGACCCAGATAAGAACTTTTGGGTCAAATATAGGATGGCTGTTTTGAATCAAAAGAATCCTTCTAAAACCGTGTGGAAAGAGTCATCTATTTGTACTAAAACCTGGAATAACTCAGTTCTTCAATTTATGAAGGTTTCAGATATGCTTGAAGCAGATGCAGGTTTTCTTGTACGAGACACCATTGTTTTTGTTTGTGAAATCTTGGATTGCTGTCCATGGTTTGAGTTTGCAGATCTAGAGGTCAGTGTGCTGGTTCATTTGCTCATATTACTTGTATCTAGTACCAACATCTAATTGTCACATAAAGCATTTTTTTATTTTAAAAATTATTATTATTATTATTTATTTATTTTTATCTAGGTTTATGCTTCAGAGGATGATCAGGATGCTTTGACAACTGATCCTGATGAACTGATTGATTCTGAGGACAGTGAAGGAATAAGTGGAGATGAAGAAGATTTGTTCCGGAATCTTCTTTCTAGAGCCGGTTTTCATCTCTCGTATGGTGATAATCCTTCGCAGCCTCAAGTCACCTTAAGGGAAAAGCTTCTTATGGATGATGGTGCGATAGTCGGTTTTTTAACCGGACTTCGCGTTTATCTTGACGACCCCGTTAAAGTTAAACGTTTGCTTCTACCTACCAACCTCTCTGGTTCCAGTGACGGGAAGAAAGCTGCTAAAACGAATGAATCTTCACCGAGTTTAATGAATCTTTTAATGGGAGTCAAGGTTTTACAGCAGGCGATTATTGATTTGCTTCTTGATATTATGGTCGAGTGTTGTCAACCGTCAACATCTGAAGATGATTCCTCAGGTAGACCTTCTCCAGATGACACCTGTCCTTCAGAATCTTCACATCTTCATGTAAACGACAGGCTGGATTCTGGTACAGATGATATTTCTACTGCTTCAGCTGTACAAAGCTCAGACATGAATGGGAATCACACCTTTTCTCCACCTGAAACGAGTGCTGCTGCTTCTTCATCAGAAAGTTCATCTCTTCGC
This sequence comes from Bidens hawaiensis, assembly GCF_021521415.1. Lineage (NCBI taxonomy): Eukaryota > Viridiplantae > Streptophyta > Magnoliopsida > Asterales > Asteraceae > Bidens > Bidens hawaiensis. The sequence continues at coordinate 52,228 of NW_027493394.1, read as the reverse complement.
TCTAAAGTATGCATCGTTTCATCTTTCAGTCTCTTCTGATCATTATTAGTAAATATTTGTTTAGTGGATTATTGTGTATTTGTAACAGACTAAATGGCCCGAGCAATCTGAGGAACTATTAGGGTTGATTGTGAACTCATTAAGATCACTAGATGGAGCTGTTCCACAGGGCTGTCCAGAGCCGAAACGCAGACCACACTCTGCACAAAAGATTGCTCTTGTTTTGGATAAGGCTCCAAAACATCTGCAACCTGACCTAATTTCACTTGTTCCTAAATTAGTTGATCATTCTGAACATCCACTTGCTGCGTGTGCACTATTGGAAAGACTTGAAAAGACAGACGCAGAGCCCGACTTGCTAATACCGGTAAGATGTTTGCTTTTAACAACCAAACAAACACGAATGAAGCATGTTCGTGTTCCTTTGTTTAAACTTTAACGCATAAATGATTGAACATGAACAGTTAAAGGAACGAGATTTTCTCGTTCGTATATGTTCGTTAAGAAAATGAACGTGCTCGTGTTTGTTTATGTTCGTTTGTTTACAGTATAAACAAATGGTTTATGAACGTAAATGATCATAGATGAACAGAAATAACTGAGCTAAAACCAATTAAAAGTAAATGTAAACAATGTGTCGGGCTTAAAAAGTTACTATAACTAGATGGTATTGTAATGGGCCTAAAAATTTAAATGAATATATTAACGAGCCTAAAGAAACGTAAACTAACAATGTAAAAGAACAAACATAAACTAACATAAATGAACGCTTGCGAACAGAAGTGAACGAACGAGACATGTGTTCATGTTCGTTTCGTTTACTAAATAACAACTTCTGTCAAACGGTTCATTGAACATTCAGTTCATTTACAAGCGTATGCAATTCGGTTATATGACATCTGACATCATGTTCATGTTCAGGCTCTTGGTGCACTTATTCAGTTGAAATGCAACAGTGAAGTATGGGAACGCGTTCTATTTCAATCTTTTCGTCTTTTAGAAGACTTGAATGATTCATCACTTGCAGCAACTGCTGACTTTATCTTTAAAGCTGCATTACCCTGCAAGCGTCTTCCGGAAGCAGTACGTGCATTTAACCTCCTATATGTTTAATAATATTACTTTCAAGTTTCCAACACTTGCCAAAACATGTGTTGCTCTGTGCAGGTCAGGTCGGTTCGTACACGTTTGAAACATTTAGGCGATGAAGTTCCCGTTTGTGTTCTTGATTTTTTAAGTCGAACAGTAGCAAGTTGTACTGATGTAGCCGAAGCCATATTAAAAGACATCGAAAACGATGACGATTATGTCGAAATCGCGCCGTCAATGCCGTGTGGAATTTACTTATTTGGTGAAAACGGAGGCAATCAATCATTCACTGCTCCAACAGCCAACTTTTCTGATATATACATGTTACTAGACATGTTATCCATCCCGTGCCTTGCTGCTGAAGCTTCCGTAACATTTGAGAAAATTGTGTCTCAAGGCGGAATACTTGCTGCATCAGTAGCAATGGTTTTGGAAAGAAGGCTAGCTCGTCGGTTAAATATAACATCAAAATTTGTAACTGAAAATCATCAGCATGAGGATCATGTGGAGGGTGAAACAGTTGAACAGTTGAGAGTGCACCGAGATGATTTAACTTCGGTTCTTGGTTTAGTTGAGACATTAGGGCTTTCTAGAGACTCGGGTGTGATAGGGTTTGTGAAGATGCTTTATGCTATATTGTTTAAGTGGTACGCTGATGAGCCCTACAGGTTGAGGATATTGAAACGGCTCGTTGACCGAGCCATGAGTAGTACGGATACCAGTCGAGAAGTAGATATAGATTTGGAAATTTTGGTGTTCCTTGTTTCTGAGGAACAAGAGTTTGTTAGACCGGTTTTAAGCATGATGCAGGAGGTTGCTGACCTGGTGAATGTTGACCGTGCGGCTCTTTGGCATCAGTTGTGTGCTAGTGAAGATGAAGTTATTCGTATTCGTGAAGAAACGAAAGCTGAGGTATGTAATATGGCGAAAGAGAAGGCGATTTTGGTTCAAAAGTTGAGTGATGCTGAAGCCACTAATGCTCGTCTTAAGGTAATTACATATCTATATTTTTTTTGGGAATTTGTGCAATGAATAGTGAACTTTTTCTTTTTTTAGTTTGATCACAAAAGTTGTGTTTTAAAATTGAGCCTGAAAGTTTTCTTTTAATTTTTTCAAGTTAGTATAGTTTTCATTTATATAAACTGACCACAAAATTTTTGTACTTCGGAGTTTAGCCACAAAGTTTTGTTTTTGAATTGGAATTGTGCCATTGATTATTTAGGTTTATAATAAAAAAAGTGGTAATATGTTTGATGAAATGGCAGATTGAAATGAAGGCTGAAATGGACCGGTTTGCTTTGGAGAGAAAGGAAATGAGTGAACAAATGCAGGAAATTGAAAGTCAACTCGAATGGCTTCGGTCAGAACGAGATGATGAAATTGCTAAGCTTACGACTGATAAGAAAATATTCCAAGTGAGGCTTCATGATGCAGAGGCGCAGCTTTCTCAGCTAAAATCCAGGAAACGTGATGAGTTGAAGGTATTTTGTAATAATAGTAACAATAATAATAGTACATTGATATTAATAAAACAGTAATAGTAATTGTAATAATATTTTAATAATATTGTTTCAGAGAATAACGAAGGAGAAAAATGCACTTGCTGAAAGACTAAGGAATGCGGAAGTTGCAAGGAAAAGATTTGATGATGAATTAAAACGTTATGCAACCGAGACTATGAGTCGTGAAGAAGTTAGACAGTCACTAGAGGACGAAGTTCGAAGGTTGACTCAAACAGTTGGTCAAACCGAAGGGGAAAAGCGTGAGAAAGAGGAGCAAATTGCTCGATGTGAAGCGTATATTGATGGGATGGAATCCAAGTTGCATACTTGCGAAGTTGTTTCCTAGTATTTATTTCATACAATTTACTTTTTATTTTATTTTATTTTATTTTAATTCTCATTTATTTTAAATTTACAAATGCAGCAATATATTCGTAGTCTAGAGGGATCACTTCAAGAGGAAATGTCTAAACACGCGCCTTTATATGGGGCGGGGCTTGAGGCTCTATCAATGAAGGAGCTGGATACAATAGCCCGCATTCATGAAGAAGGGCTCAGACAAATTCGGGCTCTTCAGGTGGGCAGTCCAGGTGGCAGCCCACATACACACGGTCATAGCTTGTACGCGGGTGCACCAAGTCCAATGGCGGTTGGGCTTCCTCCAAATGGGGTGGGGGTCCATGGGAATGGTGCAATTGGACCATGGTTCAACCATTCTTGAACCATACGAGCGATGTTTTGGCTGGTAGGACTGTTGGAATCATGAGGGCTGGTATTTGGAAGGTGATGGGTCCGTCCAATAGAACTAACAGTAAAGAAAATGTCTTTGGAGTTTTACCATTTTTATATTCTTAATTCAAAAGCATCTAGAGAAGTTTTGGTTAATCTCATATTTCAATGAATGTATTATTAGGTTAGTTTATAATTCACACCAACGCCCCTCTTAAATTTTTTTAAGTGTCACTGGTTTTGAAATCAATCAATGATAGAAATTTCCAAGATTATGCTGTAAAATTGTCCACTTTATTAATGATGAAGGTTTATGGTGGAACTACAATCACAATTGGCCGTTGCGTGGCCGGGTTTGTTACACGAGTCGCAAACAGTTTTAGACGGAGCAAAGTGGCATCTACCCTTGTGGTATTTCTTGCATATCTTACATTGGGTGTAGTTAGAATTGAATCCAGATTTTCGTTGTTCCACACCCTTGCCCTTGAATCGGGCACCTCCAACTTTTTTGTGGTTGGTTGACGACACAACTTTCTTGTCTTCTTCCTTGTTACGGATTAAACCGTTCATTAGATAACCAACTAACTCCATGACGGAATCAGCGGTTTGAGGCAAATGGGACCTCATCATGTCGCGAATTTCTCGCGGGAGACCCCATATATATATCGATTGAGTTTGCTGGATTCAGGCGTTATCAGCTGGGGTACGAGTCGACAATACTCGTGGAATTTGGTGTTGTACTTACGAATATTGGTTCCTATGACTTTGTGATTAAGAAATTTAGGTTGGATTTGATCGGTTTCATACATCAGGCAGAATTTTGATAGCACCATGTCTTTGTACTCTTCCCACATCAGATTATATAATGTTTGTCTTCATTTGCTCATGATGAGATTGTTCTACCACTCCAGATATATCGATTATATAACGTTGAGTTTGCTGGATATATCGTTCCACCACTCCAGATATATTGATTATTCTCGCGAGAGACCCCATATATATATATCGATTGAGTTTGCTGGATTCAGGCGTTATCAGCTGGGGTACGAGTCGACAATACTCGTGGAATTTGGTGTTGTACTTGCGAATATTGGTTCTTATGACTTTGTGATTAAGAAATTTAGATTGGATTTGATCGGTTTCATGCATCAGGCAGAATTTTGATAGCACCATGTCTTTGAACATTTTTGCCGTGTATTGGATATTTTCTTGCTCAACGCACTTGACGATGATCACGATTGACTCCATCTCCTCTAGCCACCTTAGAGTTGCAATGGCGCATTTGTCGCCATAAAATTCTTTAGGACTAAAATTTTTGAAGTACTTGAATGAACAACTTTCGATTTTGAGCTTCTTAAACTTGCGATTAAAATCGCCGCCAACATTGAATTCATGAACACTCTCTTCGGGGTGAGATGGATTAGGACGGGATTTAGATTTTATGGATTTTCGGGAATGTTTAGAACGAGTTTGCCTAGATTCAGTTCTAAGATGTGATTCGGCTCTCACAGCTTTCTTTATCATTTCTTGAATTTGATTCATGTACTTTTTGGGTATTTGTTGATCTTGTTTGTTTTGTACGCGGTTATCTTCCTTTTTGTGAGAAGCTTCCGCGTTGTGTTGATTTTCTTGATTCGACATTTATGAAATAATTATATTTTTTTCTTAAAACATATTTTATTCTTTCATTTATTTATTTATATATATAGGTATTGGATCATTTCAGAAGTTTTTTTACAGCGAGAAGTGCGAGAAGTGAAGGTATAACTCCATTAATCACTAATTTCACTTCATTTTTTATGTGTAGGTGTGTTGTGTAGGTGCATATGTATGTGTGTAGGTACGTATGTTTGTATTTGTGTATGCATGTTTGTATGTGTGTAGGTACATAGGTTTGAATGTGGCTCGGTATATTTATATGTTTGTAGGTAGGTTTGAATGTGTAATTAGGACATAAATACAATCAACCTATATATATGTATGTAACATCATATGAAAGAGAGTGAAATTAGGGATTAATGGAGTTATATATTCACTTCTTGCACTTCTCATATATATATATATATATATATATATATTACACACACACACACACACATATATATATATATATATATATATCATTATTCGATATATATACATTTCCCTATCCATACGATTTATCATACATAACGTTTACAAACAACACTTAATCACATTATCTTATTTCCTAATCCTTCATAAACTTTTTCACCATCTTTTTCATCTTGTTGCACTTGTGAAGAAGCTTGTCTCCTATCTTCTTCTTTTTGATTCCATCTTTAGCCACATTCTTTCTTAACTCATCAGTCTCATGCAGTGCTCGATCGAGATGTTCTTATTGAGATTGTGAGATGGCATTTGGATATTCGTATTGTGGAGGCGGATCACGATATCCCATCACCACGATGTTGTAGTGAGTCTTTGGATATGGTGACGAGGTAATATCAGATGGGTAATTGAAGAAGGCTTCTGCTGCTGCCTCTTGCTGACGAATCTCATCTGCTTGTTCCTCAATTGAAGGAATTTTGCCTTGATATGGTGGAAAGTTTGGCGGAAACTTGTTCTTGATTCCTTGAATGTATTGCACATAAGGGTCTGCAGAACCATAGCATGGACTCATGTGGAAGAATGGTCGCACACATCGTTTATCTGGTGGGCAGTCACATTTTGATGGTTCCTCTATTGGAGTTGTAACTGCTTCAGAGATCTCTTCATCTGGATCTTCCTCAAGGTCTTCATCTTCTTCCAGATCTTCCTCTTCTGGATCTTCTTCTTCCATGGCTTTTGTTGTATCAGCCACCAACGGGTGCAAGTGATAACTCTCATACGGTTGGATGACTCTCATATTTGGCCTTTGAGAAGGTCCATTGTAGGCGTTGGGGGTGAGAATTGACAGAGTTGTAAGCAGAGGTTCTAGTGTGCCATCACCTTTGATCGAAGTGGCATTACATCAAGTTGGAAGAGTCAGACTCGGATTCCACCTTGATTTGTTAGTTTGGCTAGAAATTCATAGGACGGATGGATATTGGATGGATAATACATCGGGATGTTAGACGGGTGATACGTCGGAATGTTGGACGGATGATACTCCGGAATGCTTGATGGATGGTAACTTGAGGTTCTTGGAGCGTCATACTCTTGCCTTGGTGGATCGTTTGGTAGGTTGATCGGTAGTGGTTGTGTTCCAGGAAAATACCCTGGTGTGGGTCGTTCAATCGGATGGTCTTGATTAAAGAAATCTTCATAATAATCTTCACTCATATTATCATTTGGAATTGGTTCGGGGCATCCAGCTCTTCTTGCGTCGCGCATGAAGCCATTCATCATTTTCTTGAATGACATCTTTGGTGGTTTAGATTGAGGAGGGATAGAAAAAGTTATCAGCCTATCTTATCCCTATTTTAATACAACAAGTAAAAATAATCATTCTTATTCACTTGGATGAAGCTTAGGTATTATTAATTAATACCTAATTCGATTAAATCGATGGCTCTGATACCAACCTGTCACACCCCCATCTCGGGCCTGGGCGTGTGACTCGCAGTTGGTACCGTTTTTGAAAATAAATCAGAGTTACGGGTTAGTGCGGAATGGATTTAAAATATAATATATAGATATCAAAAGGCGGGATTATAAAATACCCGTTTAAAGTTTACAAAATATTACTTGTTTATCAAACCACCATTTACATATTTTAATGTTTAACAAAATTGATCTGAGCCATCAGTTCGCTTAGATGTCAACTTCCTTCAAGCGACTATCCTTCATTACATGTAAAACAATTTCAAAATACGTCAGCAACACATGCTGGTGAATAAGCTGACGCATAAAACATTATATTTACTTAATTACCCCACGAGACATAAATTAGGTCTCGACCCATCGTGGCTTAGGAATAATCAAGTTAAAACTTAAAACACAATTACAAACTTAAGTTCTACTCGAAACCGCTCAGCAAACACCGCAGCATTCGAGATTACTTAGCTACCATCAGTATACACATGATTACCCTTTCTCGGACGTAACTTAGGTCGGGCCCATCGTGGCGGATGCTTATACCCAGGTATGGCGCGGTGTGCCCACCGTCTACCATATATTTAAGGATCCAAACAAACGTATACGACAATCTGAGGGCTAGCGATTACTTTTGTTTATATTGTTTTAGAGATACGTAATCTCATGTAATCAATTTGTTTGACTCAATTAAACAAGTTATGAAAGTTGGGGCGTATGCACCTTTTGAAAGGATCAGCTTCAATTCACTGATCGGTTCGTCTTTGTTATCTCGGACCTATAGTACGATTATAACCTTTTGTTATTACCAGATCTTTAACTGGCTTAAGACCTTTAGTCTCTTTTGTATAATTTACCTCGATTATATTTTCTTTATGAACCTTTAGTTCAAAATACTTTTCTTTCTTTTACAAGTTTAAAACCTTTAGTTTAACTTGTTTAAATTTTTAAACACTACGTTTCCTCTTGTCGAAGAAACGTATACTTTTATTTTCTTATACATTATTTAAATTTAAATAATATAAATAACAAAGAATAACTTTATATTTACATCTCTTTCTTTTATATTTTCTTTGTTATATTTTCTTTTGTTTATTTTCGAGGTATTGAGTATACCCTCGACTAAGGTCTAAGCCTTTTAATATTTTATTAATATTTTATTCGGGCATTATCCCTACCTTGGCTGGCTTATTATTCTCTAGACACTTGAACAATACTTCGACGCCTTTACTTTTTATTGAGGATCTTGATCAACACCTTCTTGCACGTAAATCGAGGTTCACCAGTCTTCAAACTCGTCATCACGCACTTCGAGGCGGGGCGTCTTGGGGTAGCACGTACTTCAAGGCGACATATGGATCAACAAGTTTTACGAGATATAACATCGGGTTTTTGGCACGGAATTCAAGAAGGATCGGTGGCATGTTTTTTGAGGTAGTGAGAGAGTGAGTTTTCTTGAGAGAGAAAGTGTTGTGAAAGTTGTGTGATGAATGAGAGGGATGGTTGCCCTTATTTATAGGCTGAGTTCAGGTCTCCATCGCGATACGCGATGGTCTAAGAGAAGGCCGTCGCGTATCGCAACTAGGTCTGGTGAGTCATCATGTAGCTTTGCCACGTGTGCCACGTGGCTGACGCAGTGCCACGTGGGGAACACATGTCTTGTTTTCAGACCACGCCATCGCGATACGCGATGACGTTATGTCTAAGGGGAACGCGTATCGCGGTTGGAAATAAAATCAGAAATTTTATTTTAGTCCTTGTATTTTGAAACTTGGCATTTTTGGTCCGATAATTTTACGATGTTACAATGTTGTTTCATTTGATGATTTCCCATGCCTGCTTCCACTCCCTGAAGAGGAACCCTAAACATCTGCAACAAATAACTCATTACTAAGTTGTTCACCGAAAGCCAACTTGAAACTCGGTATATACTTCTTTAGTGTCGATAACATAGTCTCCAAGAAGATCAAAATGGTTACGACAGTGGAACCAAAAGAACTCAAATGCATAGTCAAGTTCACCGCGCTCCTCAAACACATCACAAAGGAAGCACATTTAGTATTGGCAGAGAGTAGCATGAAGAGCTCTGTACTATCACCCATCTTATAAATGTTTCTACACAAGTGTGGTTGGTGAGTTTGAAATGACTTCCCAGCATGGCCTTCCTCCGTTTTCAAAGGAATCACATCAAGCTTATCATAGAAATCCTTAATGGAAGAGAAACGGTTGCCGTCTGAATCGAAACGATAGTCACTCAATTTCACCAAAAACATGCGTTTCATTTGAGAAGTGTTGGTTTCATGGTGTTTATTCTCAGTAGTCTGATAAGATATCCAAACTTGACCAATAGTAATGGCATGTGATTCACAAGCTATCTTTAATGCCTTTCCAATTTCGATTTTGAGAGGTTCCAAATCAGCGGATATAGCCTGGTTAAATAACGAGACTAAAGTATTTGAGACGTGAATCATACATACATACATACATGCTATTCGTAAACACAAACAACATAAGTAGTTAGTTTAGTTTAGTTACCTTGCATGGCCAACTTCCTTCCTTGTACATGATAGACGCTCAGACCTTTTCTATGCAAATTGAATTGATGAATAATAATGGTAATCAAATATTCATAAAACAACAACATACCTCTAGTTCACATTTCATCTCATTAAATATTGGAAGAAGAAGACGAGGATGCCCGGCTCAACAACATGAGAAGAATTGGAATAAAAGATTGGCAGCATGGGACAGCACGTCAACTCGCATTCCAAAGCAACACCCACCAACGGAGAGCCTCCATGGGATCCAGAACCACCTCTAGAAAACCGTTGAGGAACACAGTGGTTATGATCCAAGGAGGGTTATCATCAGTAGTCACATCTACACTGTACTGATACCTCATACAGTGTGACCTGTATGTGTCTCGTAACCGGGGATTAGAGCGGAAAATGTCATAAGCATGACCCGGACAATCCAATAGCAGCCTTAGCCCTATGATCGCCTGAATTGAAAAATTATCTTTATGAACGGAACCGATTTTATACTCGCAAACACATGTTTGAGTTAGCAGCCGCAGAGTCATCTGTTTCAACATGTCCTTGGGCCCAACTAGCCACAACAAGTTCCCGACGGATCTTTGAGTCTGGGTTCGTCCTCCATCACTTCCAATTTAATTTGTTTGTATGAACCCTAATGATTTTTTTGATAAATAAATATGCTCGATTGGGCGCTTAATGGGCTCTAAGTCGTCAGTTAAACAACAACAACAACAATAATAATAATAATTAACAACGGTGTAGCATTTGGAAACATAGAGTACAAATCATGTCAATTTTAAAGATAAAGGAGAATCACTGAAGTTTGCTATAAACATAAAAGACAATATTTGTGATTATGTTATAAAAGTGGAGTTGTCTTTGAGATTTGAACATTTACACTAATTTAGTCCAAAATTTATCAATTTACATTTGGACTTTTGAGGTTTCTGAATCCCGCCATATTTGTCCATTTAACTAACTCCATCAATTTCTTAACGTTAAATTATAGGCATTTCTTTATTTTTACCTATTAAAATGAAAACAACAATTGCGACCAAACTCTAGAACAATTTTAAAAGACGAATATTACATATTTAACTAGTACAACTTATTGATATTAACTTATAAAATGTTTATTTTTCGCATACTAGTATTAAAAATATAAAATTGTTTATTTAGCTATTTCTTAACTATTTTACTTACTAAATTTTGGGTTTTGACAATTTTGTTAATTTTTCATTCTAATCTTTACCTTTTCTATAATAAATTTAAATAAATAAAAATATTTATAAGTTATAAGATTTTTTATTCACTTTGAGGTTTAAACTCTATTAAACTTGAACTTTCAGAGTGAATTTTAAAAAGAACTTATAAATATTTACTTTCTAGTTTTTATCACACATACACGCGCGCGCACACACACACACATATATATAAGGGTGTGTACATTGAGGAACTTCAAAAAAGTAGGGAACACCCTTTCCAACCTTTGATTATTTCCCGACATCCTTATTGTAAGTCCCAAATCAGGATCTTTCAATGTGATATCAACAAATTCGTTGTTAGGCGGAAACCAACAACGAAGTGGTTCAAGACAAACAAAGAACAAACACAAATCAACGCACGGGTACTTCAAAACACACGTTATATTAACGTGTGATATTCGTGAAAAAACGAGGTATACCTTTTTACTACGTAGCGAGTAAACAAAAATTGATTAATTCGTAGTGATTAAAAGACTAACCGACCGATACCGATTATGACCTGTATATATACTGAGGGGTCATATATGAGTTATATATACATTATAGTGGCTAACATGTTTATATTAAGACCCCAGTACGTATAAAACCATTTAAACAAAAAAGGTTTCATTTAACGATACGCTATGAGTTTAAATGCAATCGTTAACATCAAAACGAGCATTGTAGCTGTAAGGCCCCGTCGCCGGTGCCTTACTTTGGACGTTGGATTTACTCATAAACACAGTTCTAAATATCAGAGTTAATTAAAAACTTTTGCGGAATATAAAACTTTCATAAAACATTACATAATAATTCATAACTTGTCTTAATCAAACATTCTTGTCTTTCAAATTAAACATAAATTCATAAAAACAACTTGTGTCTTCAGATGCCAACTTCTTTATTCAACTGCCATGTGCCCTGCTCAAGCTAGCTGCCTCATCCTACTCACATGCGTGCATACTAAAAGTCAGCTACGCTGAGTGAGTTCTAGTTAATCATACATCATACAATGCATACACTTACCTTCATTTATGCATCCGACGATACACATTAAGTACTTTACTTATTACTTCCATTTCATACATACATTCATACTTTATTAATTCTATACTATATACTTACTGTCCTTTCTATCTCAGATATCATTAGGGTCTAATCCCTTCCTTTTCTATCACAGATATTGTTAGGGTCTGATCCCTCTCCTTTTCTATCTCAGATATAATTAGGGTCTTATCCGTCTTTTCTTGTCTATCTCAGATATTATTAGGGTCTGATCCCTTACTTCTCTATCTCAGATATTATCAGGGTATGATCTCTTACTTCCTCCACATTCATACATATTGTCTTTACATACTCTTAACATACATATACTTTCTTTAACATTCATACATACTCATATGTCTTACATATATCTTTCATACACATTCATCTTTCATATTCATACCTTCCTTGTCAATACGTTCAATATCCGAAGATCGTTCACGTACCGACAAGCTATCATTCACATTCAAGACATATATTAATTAACATATAAATCATTCATGGCATACACTTACCATTTAAGGTAAGTGTATTAACTATCACATCGAGTATGCACACAGCCCCGAAAACATAGCAAGGAAATGGGGCTAGAAACTCACCTGGATCCTGTTACGTTCTCAGTTAATCGTTAATCTTTTCCTTATTTGAGCTCTACTAACTATATATTAATTTCGTGTATCAATACTCGTCTTAGTCAGATTATTCATATTTAAGCCAAAATGGCTAAGTCTGGTCTATTCTAATGGTCTTGTTTTAGAATACATTTCACTTAGAATATAATTTTATTCTCATATAATAATGTATTCGAATACTTTGTATTCGAATACAATAAGTTCCTTTATTTCTTTCCTTTATGTATACAAATTGGTATTCGAAACATATGGGATTCTAAGGACATGTATACACACCAACACACCATGCATTCGAATACAGTGGTGTATTCGAATGCACAAATGTATTCATATATGTATATAAGTAATCGAGTCCCCATGTATTCAAGTTGATGTATTGTAATCGAGTTGTATATATGTATTCGAGCAATCCCTTGTATTCGAATAAGCGTATGTATGCGAGTCTAATTGTGTTCGAATGCATGAATGTATGCGATTCCTACATTGTATTCGAATTAGGCCTTTGTATTCGCATTAGGCCAATGTGTTCGAGTCTGTCCATTGTATTCGAATGAACACATGTATTCGATGATATCTGTTGTATTCGGATTTAACTTGTAATCGAATACATCAAATGCATTCGAGCTTAACTTGTAATCGAATACAACAATGTATTCGAGTTTAACCTTGCTATCGAATGAATTGTTATGATGTAATCGAATATACACGATGTATGCGAAATTTATAATGTATTCGATTCTTACAAAGTATTCGATCACAACTAATGTATTCGAACTTGTACAATGTAATCGATCCACACATTGTATTCGATTGACCTGTAGTTCATTGCGTTCAAATGGGCCATGGGCTACGGTTTTGGTCCATTATTATCATTTTACATGAATGTCTTAACCTTTAAACCCCTATTATGGACCTATATCGTCCCTAAACGTTTACCCAACCGTTCTCGGCCAAGACTTAACCCGTGTAGCCATAAATCTTGGACCTTTATGGCTTAAAACGTTCAAAACTAGATCTAGGGTTTCTTTTTGAGCCGTAACCTTAACCGTGTTCATCTTGTCCATTTTAAATGTAAAGTTTGTAACTTTAAGGCTCGTTCATACCCGATCTACTCTAGGGCTAAGTTTTATGGTAAACCGTTCATAATAACATAACCTTTAAAGATAAAGAACATACCTTTATACATTTTTGGACTACGGTTAGCTTCGGTTATGAACAATAATCTTGTATCTTGCTTGTATATCAAGGATCTAGCAAGATATAGCTTGGTTTAGGTCTTGGATCTCCTTTCCTTGCTCACGGCTATGAATGGTGGTGTATGTGTATGTTTTAGAGTGTGTAGAGAATAAGGAAGATAAGAATGATAGTTTTAGGGTTTCAGGGAGGTTTAAGGGAGTATTTATACTCTCTTAAGCCCATGGACCTAAGTCCCATCCCATCCCTTATTCCATCTTTCCCCACCCAAGTCCATACTCCTTATTATATTTAATCTTAATTAAATATTAACACACGTTTAACAAACATAAATTTCCTTTATTAATTATTATTTTTTTTAGGATGTTACAGTAGCATCCGTCAATCTGAAAAAGATTTATAGAACGCTTATATGACATGTTTTAAGCAATCTGTGAAAATATTTTGGATTTTTACAATGAGTCAGTATGTTTTTTTTATTTCACAAAAATGGGCTGAAAAACACTCGTTTTCGTGCTGTTTTTCGCACCCGAACTAAATTTCTTGCGAAAAACCGGACCCGACCTAAAGTTTGGACCGAGACCAAACCTTGGCATGAAAAACGAGGCACTAATGGGCCAAAGAGAGACCCAATGGGCCCCCCTTTGGTCCGACCGCAATTAAGGGGACCCACCCCCTAGTATATAATTGATGTTTCTTGAAATTTCTCAACTCATTTCACGCATACACACTAACCTACATTTGGACAGACCTTGTTCATCCCTTTTTCTGCAAAAACTTCAAGGTAAATAATAAATTGTATGAGTTTTGATCATGTTTTAATCAAGTTATAATCTTATAAACATGTCTTGATTAGTGATAATCATGTTTAATCATCCAAAAAGCCTAAAAATAACCTAAAAACATGATTACAAACCAGGAACATATGGATTTTTAACCAAAAAAACGGATTAGAACGTTGTTATAACGTTTTTACGGTTTAAAAGTTCGGTTTGAATCCCTAACCGAAAACCTGATTAACAAGATTTGATATTAGATGATTTATGCTTGGTTTTGTGTTATGTGATATGTAAATACACTGAATTTGTGACCAAATACCCAGAGAGTCTATAAAACAACCAAAACAATCGAAAACCGACGAGATAATTACCGGTTTGCTCGTTCAAGGGTTGTTTAGTATTAGGTTGTGACGTGCTTGTTTTTAATTTGTGAAATTTGCAGGAGCATTAGGGATCATATAAGTGAGTCCCTGTTAAAATTTGGTAATTGTTCAATAAACGTAGAATAATTGGCGAATTTATTACCGTTTATTAGCGTTTATTTATGAAAAATAGTTAAACTTATTGAAAAATTATGAAATTTGGTTTGGAACTCAGAAATGTGATTATAATATCACTGGTAATATTTGGGATCATTTAGAGATGTCTAACTAAAATTTGTGCATTTACATTTTATCGGGTTTTAACAGCCGAAAAATGCACAAAAAGTATATTGGCTACATAATTAGATTCTGGAAATTTTACAGGGATTATGTTATGGTATTTTAACCACTCAAAAAAATTATCGGATTTTTCTAGAATCATTTGGTATGAAAGGGTTATTTATCGGTTAAATATAATACATAAAATGAACTTTTATAAGTAAATAGCTAAGTATAAAAATTCTGAAAATACTTTTATAAAATTGTACAGATATTAATTTATTTTTACAAAAATTCTCATAATTTATATATAATTACATAAATAGTTATGATAATTTAAAGATTTAAATTATATATGTTTGGACAAAATCGGCAACATTATGTTTAACGAACTGACTGGTAAGTCAAAACGTCAAAAGTGGTCAAATATTATACTTTTGAAAAAATTGATACGAAACGAACTTTTTACGAGATTTCCGGCCGGATAGTTCGGGTGGATTGCACACATTTTGTATGATCAAACCCGTATGAAAACGAAAACGAACCCTGCGACCAATCCAGATACTGAAACCCTAGATTTCTTTATAAATCAAATCATTCTATCAAACAGTATCTTTACTTAAGTTTGTTTGATCCTACCTATTTTCGAAACGCGTAAACGATCAACTTGGCAAGACACGGAAAACGGTGAAACTGAGCCAAATCTGTTTTTGAACATTTGATAACGTACAACGTCACAATCTAAGACTACTGACATGTTCTGAGCCTAGCAACCATACCCAGACTAGTTATATAGCCCGATTTAGTTTAAACAATGTACTAGTATTAACAGTACTATACCGACTATTGGATTCAAGCTATAATCGAGGCACACTAGTTACTGACACGTATTACCAGTTTGAACTACGATAAGGTGAGTTTCACAGCCCCACTTTCTAAATTGTTTTACGAACTTTTGGGGTGAAAAACATGCTTACATATACTTATATACTTTAAAACTTGTGATGATGTGAATTATCTAAGTACTAACAATTGAAAGTCCTCACAAACACAAGTGATTAACTTCGTGCCGATAACGTGTGGATAGTATTATCGGTTTGACAAACCCAACTGACAAAGACGGAGGGGTATGCCGGAACATGTTAACCTAGTTGCATATTGTCATTTAAACTTATTACATTCTGCTATGTGGTGTTAGACATTTACCTGTTTGGGGGTAAAGTGGCTGTTAATGACAACGGGAGTGCATGGGTAGGGGTGGCCATGTGATTTTAGGTCATTTCGGTTTCACTTGTGGCTTAATCATACATGTACATACATACATACATACATACATACATACATACATACATACATATTGTTAACTTTACGAACACACATACTGGTTTTTGTTTGTACTCGTTAAATTTGAAACTCACCAACTAGATGTAATTGACCCGTTTTAACATGCTTTTCAGGTGAGCCAAAGTTGGAATGATTTGCTTACGTGCTCGGTTTTAAGAGTGAAGTTGAATCGCTGTAAATAGATACAAGTATATAATAAAGAATAAGCAGCTACGAGCACTGGTTATGTCTTTTTCGTCTAGTTTGTAAACTTCGTACCAACCAATGTAATATGATGTAAATTTGTTGTAATATTTCTTTATAACAATGTGGTTGATACCAGCGGTGTCTGCTACATTCCCGTATTACGCTTCCACAATTACATAGTCGGGGTGTGACAGAATTTGGTATTAGAGCCATTGGTTATATAGAATTAGGGTGTCCCTTAGGATACCTTAATATAACCGTAAGCTCGATTAGCTATGGGAATAAAATTATATTAAAAAATATATACTGATGATTCTCGGGATGAACTCGAATGGACAAGTGGGTTATTATGGTCTGGAACCTAATATGGACTTGCTTGTACGAGGGAAAATCGCTGAACAATCTAATATGTAAAAAACAACAACTTATGTGTATAAAATATAATATTAAATATATATATATAAACGATTATTTGTGCTAATGTGTATGAATGCCTGTTTATATTTTATTATGATTAATATTATTGAAAAATATAACCCTTATGCAGAAATATGTCGAGAGATACAGACCATCTATTTATTGAAGTACCAGTTTTGCATGAGGAAGGGAGGACCCAGAGGAGGAACCCGAAGAGGAATTTGAGGAGGAAGCGAGCGAGAGCTTAGGGGATGCCGTGGTCCCGCACGAGGTACCTACAGATCAACCCGACCTATCGGTTATCGTAGTGACACCTATCCCCCTAGGGAATACCCTATAGATGAGGTAGGAGCAGGAGCCACTAGTGCCTATCATTCCCCAGTGAGATCCTCTACACCTCTTTTACCTCATACTTCATCACCCACTGTCCCACTTTTACACACATGATCCACTAGACCGCTTGAATTTCTGTACACCCACCTGAGTGCACCCTATCCCACCCCGTTCGACTTATAATAAGGGAGAGACTTCACGAGTACTGGTCACTGAGATACCTGTCCCTACTTGGGGTGTACCGACCCCAATCCAGGAACCACCTCTCATGTCTGACTCTGATTGGTTAGGAGTGATAACCGACCAAGTATTAGCCCACTCAACATCAATAAACGACCTTATTCAACTCCGACAAGAAACCCGTGAAGATGTTTGGTACCTCCATCAGAGCATGAGAGACCTGAGGAGGTCGAACGCCTGTTATCGTTGGCCTGATGGAGGTACCAAACATGCGTTCGACCTCCTCAGGTCTCTCATGCTCTGATGGAGGTACCAAACATCTTCACGGGTTTCTTGTCGGAGTTGAATAAGGTCGTTTATTGATGTTGAGTGGGCTAATACTTGGTCGGTTATCACTCCTAACCAATCAGAGTCAGACATGAGAGGTGGTTCCTGGATTGGGGTCGGTACACCCCAAGTAGGGACAGGTATCTCAGTGACCAGTACTCGTGAATAGTTTACTATTATTAATAGCACTGGCTCTTATCGGGTTAAGTCAATTTGTCACTTAGTGACAAATTTTGATACGCATATTCAAGTGCTGGCCTATACCAGGTTAAGCCTATGCGCTAAATTTTGGATGCATATGTACAATAATGATTATGGGTAATACACACGTGTTCTTTGGCATAGTTGTGTGTTTGTGAATTGTAGTATCGTGATATTGTGCTTATTATGGTGGAAACAATATTAATTATTATATATTTGATTATTGTTATAGAATGGCCCCGAAGAAAGCTAACCTTATATCTGAGGTGAAAGTGGCCATAATGATAGCTTGCCAACTACAAGCAGTGATACCGACTATTGTAACAAAAGTCACTTCTAGCATACGTCCCTGCTGACTACTGATAATGTTATAAATAGTAAAAAATACTCGCCCGACTGTTAATGTCGTTGGGAACCCTAACCGGTTTTCAACGCCAATAATGACACAAATCCAAGCCCCACACCGAATATCAACACAAATGCGAATGTTAATGCTCTACCAAATACCAGTGATACACGTAATAATCTTGAACCCCACATCAGGAGTATTCTTTTAAACAATTCAAATCGTGTAACCCGACTGAATTCAAAGGTATTGAGGGACCTAACGGATTGGTCAAATGGATTGAAAAGACCGAGTCTGTAATCAACATTAGTGAATGTCCACCAGACCGTATAGTCAAATTCGCTACCAGTATGTTTCTAGATCATGATTTGATGTGGCGGAACACTGTGGTTCAAATAAGGTGACAAGAAGCTATAAATCGTATGTCATGGGCTGAACTCAAAACCCATTTAATAGAACATTTTTTGTTGGGTCGAAGATGTGATGAGAAAAGACCTAAGAGAGATTGGAATCTTCTAAACCTCTCTAAATATGGCTAAGTACGTATACCGAGCACACTTGGGCATCGAACATGGCTTTACTTATCCTAGCAAGTTATTTTACCTTCCGGGCAAGGTTATCTTCTTGAAGTCCTCTTTAGTGTCAATCTGAGAAGGGTTCACTTTGTCTAGCAAGGTTGTTCTTCTTTCCAAGCAAGGTTTGTTTCCTAGCAAACCGTTGGCAAAACCATGTTGATACCAAGTTATTTGGATGTTCTAGCAAGGTTTATGATCAATAAACAGTGGTCCCAACATGCTTGAAGAAAGTTGATCAAGAAATATTCTAAACACTTTATCTAGCAAGTTTCAACTCCAAGCAAACTACAGTGCTCCCAGCACAGTCTACAGTGTTACTAGCACACTTGAAGTTTGCTCAATAAGTTATTTATTGACAAAGAGTTGAAGGGCATCTGAAGAACAAGTTTGCTCGTAGGATCATATCGAGCAAAGTTTGCTATGATCAAGAGGATTGAAGTCTGCTAGGATAATATTTTCTAAGGAAAATATTCTAAGTAAAGTCTACATGGGGAAATGTTCCCCATGACACTTTGGTTACCAGGTCTGCTCGAAGAAGACAAAAGATTCAAAGCTTACTCGAACACCTGTTTTACACTTAGAATATTTTGTAATATGATTTTCTGATTATGTAACAATCATTAGGGCTTCTAGAAGGAATGACAACTGTCAGGAGGTAGGCCTATAAATAGAATCATCTAGGGAGCACCTCCCAGACAGACACACACCCTGAAATATCCTGATAATATTCCTGACATTGAGTGTGACGGCTATTCTTTAATTTGTACGAACAAACATTCCTTACAGAAACCCTAATAGATTTGCATTTGTATGAATCTTTCTATCATTCTATAAATGGAAATATGTTGAGTTACTGTCTGTGTTTGTTACCTTAGCATTTATTGTGCAACATTTAGTGTGTTAGTGATTCCGCCGTTAACATACTATTGTTCTTACCTCATATCGTAGGTCGCTAACCTTCTTGTCAACACTTTATAGTGTGGGCTGCGACATTTATTGTGAGTGATATATCCTATTGAGAGGGGACAACATTTTGCCCCAAAAGTGAAATTTAATGGTTAGAACATGAGCTGTGGAACTTGAAAATGAAGGGTGCTGACCATGTGGGATACATTAACCGTTTTAACGAACTGTCCCACTTAGAACCGTGGTTAGATTCTCCTGAATCTAAACGTATCGAATACTATATTTGGGGATTAAATCCTGCTGTGAGGAGCATAGTAAACTCAGTAGCCTATCCAACATTGGAAAGTGTTGTTTCCCAAGCTAGTGTAGTTAGTTTTGACCTCATGAGAAGTGGAGTGATACGGATGCCGGGAGAAACATCAAGTTTAAAACGATCTGATTATGGGAATAGAATGCAAGGAAACCCTTAAAATAAACGAGCCCGTTAAACAACCCAAGCCTATGCCATGACTAGTGCAGAGGTGAAACAAGATACACATAAAGGGTCATTGCCGAAGTACGGAAGGTGTAGTTTGCACCATACAGGTGAATGTCGAACAGTCATATGTCAAAGATGTGGGAAGATTGGGCATTATGCCCCAAATTGTAGAACTATAATGAATACTCCAAACCGACAATCTCAAACAACCCAACCCCGTTGACCTCAACAACCACCTCGACCTCAACCAAGCCGACCACAACTCAATCAACAAACCCCACCTACCATGAACCTTAGTCTCTGCTACGAATGTGGTATTACGGTACACTACCGGAGATACTGCCCCAAGCTGAATCAGGGTGCAGTGAGAAGACAAAACCAAGCACATGCATCAACTTCCAACGCAGCCAGGGGACACACTTTTGTAATAGGATCGGGTGAAGTGCGACATGATCCGAACGTGGTAACATGTACATTCTTAGTTTCCAGTCAGTATGCTTCAGTTCTGTTTGATACGGGTGCCGATAGAAGTTTCGTATCTCTTAACTTTTTACCCTTAGAAAATATGCCGGTTACTGAGCTAACAAAACCCTACACTATAGAAATCGCTAACGGTAAGTCTATACTTGTTAACCAAATAGTCCAAAATTGTTCCCATATTTTAAACGACCACCCGTATCTTATTGACTTACTTCCAGTGGAATTAGAAAGTTTCGATGTTATAGTCGGTGTGGACTGTCTATCTTTGTATAAATTTGAAATCGCTCGTAAGGATAAGATAGTTAGAATTCCTCTTTCGCATGATGAGGCAATGATTGTTCAAGATGAGAAATCTGGTATCGTATTACCTCTCGTATCCCAACTTAAGGCACTAAAGTATTTGTGCGAAGGTTGTACATTATACTTGACGAGTGTAACAATTAAGGACCTAGAGGAAAAACGTGTAGAAGACATCCTAGTGGTACAAGAGTATTCAAATGTGTTTCCCGATGAGTTGCCTGGTTTATGACCGACTTGACAAATCGAATTCCGTATTGACATAATACCAGGAGCAACTCCCATTGCTAAGGCACCTTACCGACTGGCACCTTCTGAAATGCAAGAATTGGCCAACCAATTGCAAGAGTTACTAGATAGGGGCTTTATACAACCTAGTTATTCACCAAGGGGAGCACCGGTTTTATTTATGAAAAAGAAAGACGGAATTCATGTGTGTATTGATTACTGGGAATTAAATAACATGGCTACCAAAAACAAATGCCCATTACCTCGAATTGAGGACTTGTTTGACCAACTTCAGGGTGTGAAATATTTTTCAAAAATAGATCTCAGATCTGGTTATCATCAAGTAAGAATCCAGGAAGAAGATGTCCCAAAAACAGCCTTCCGAACTCGGTACGGTCACTATAAATTTTCGGTTATGCCGTTTTGATTGACCAATGCGCCTGCGGTATTTATGGATCTCATGAACCGAGTTTGCATACCCTACTTTGACAAATTCGTGATAGTGTTTATGTGGTACAATTTTTAGGACACATTGTGAATCAACAAGGAATCCAAGTAGACCTCAGTAAAATTGAGGCTATTAAGAATTGGCCAGTACCTAAATCACCGAAAGAAATCCGCCTATTTTTATGATTAGCCGGGTATTACCGACGATTTATTGAAAACTTTTCAAATATTGCCCAACCTTTAACCTCCTAACTCAGAAAGATCGACCGTATGATTGGGGATAAGAACAAGAAATGGCTTTCCAAACATTAAAACAAAAGTTATGCGAAGCTCCAATATTAAGTCTTCCATATGGACCTGATGACTTGGTAGTATATTGTGACGCATCTCGTAAAGGTTTAGGATGCGTACTGACGCAACGAAAGAAAGTAATAGCGTATGCCTCCCGACAGTTATAGGTAGATGAAAAGAACTATACAACTCATGATTTGGAATTGGGAGCAGTTATATTTGCATTAAAAATATGGAGACACTACTTGTACGGCACAAAATGTACCATTTATACAGATCACAAAAGCCTACAACACATATTTGATCAGAAAGAGCTGAACATGAGACAAAGAAGATGGGTATAATTGTTAAATGACTACGATTGTGAAATTAAATACCATCCGGGTAAGGCCAATATAGTAGCTGATGCATTAATTCGGAAGGAACAAATTAAACCCCTAAGAGTACGGGCACTTGAAATATCCTACATGTCGCGCTCTGGTCACTCCTTGTCCCCTCTCAAGCCACCAGATTGCTTCATTTGTAAATTGAGTCTTTTTATGCGTTTGAACCGCTTTGATGGGTATGGGGCTTCTAATGAAACCGGATAGCCCACATGTCATAACTCCTCATCTTAACAATTTCCTCTTTCCTCTGCCTGCGAGACCTTGCTCACACCCACCTTATTGCTGGTGTGGATTGAAACAGGGAGAAGACTGGGCGAAGGCCATGGGGGATTGAAAGTCTTTCTCTTTGCAAAACCTTACCTTTCAACCAACGATTCCATGGTGCGATTTCATTGTTTCAGCAACACATTAATTACGCACTAATTTTCAATCCTTTTTCTTAGGTGTCTTTTTCTTTGTTGGTACATGATGTCAGTAGTTCAGTATCTAGTGTCTGTAATCGTGTTAGTTGGTTTTGTTATGTGTTAGTTAAGTTGTTTCACAAGTTCGCCCATCATAAGCGAACTTGTGGTTTAAGCGAAGTTATTGACAACTTCGCCTAGTCTGTTAGGCGAAGTTGTCGAAGTGTATTTAAGTTAGGCTACGGCTTATATTTGAATAACAATTCCAGTACGTGTAATTGTGATCGGTGAATCACGTGTTAAGGTTGCAATACAACGTGTCTTTTGAGTATTGTAACGTGTGCTTGTGTTTGGTATTAACGTATATCGGCTCCTACGCTCGTATCGTCTTACGTAGGGATTCCGCACCTACGTACTACGAGATACTTCCATGTAGATCCGGCTGGGAACCTACAATTGGTATCAGAGCATTTGCTCGTGATTGTGTGGTTCGGGATTATCACACGAGTGTAGAAATCGTTCTGTTTGATTATTCGCGGGACGAGTTTGCGTTGAAATACTGAGTTTTTGTGTCCTACTCAACCCCCACCATCAAAAATAACCCATTATACCTTCGCATACCTCGCAATACGTCAAAATCAAACCTGCAAAAACCTTGTGTTCATCAGACGAAGTTGCCGCCACTGTTTGTAGGGTTTAGGCGAAGATATAAGATTAAGCGAAGTTATCATTAACTTCGCCTACCTCACAAGTTCGCTTAACCTAAGCAAAGTTGTCACCAAGCGAAGTTGTAATTAGGCGAAGTTAAGAAAGAAGCGAAGTTAAGGAGCGAAGTTATGCTTATGCGAAGTTAAGCATAACTTCGCCTACTGGGTACTGTTCAGAATAATAAAATATTATTTTTGAGTTTCTTTGTGTTTTCGAGCCATATTTCTTTCAAAGACGACTTCTATAAACATTACGGAACTGGTGAAGATGGAGGTGGAAGCAGGTTCAGCTACTAAGGTTCCGAAAATGCTTAAGGGTACCGATTTCGTGGCTTGGAAAGATCGGTTTGAGCAGTATGTTAAATATCAAGATGCTAAGATGTGGGTGTGCATTCAAGATGGATACATTCCACCAACGGCCTCATTTGAGGGTCGTGATCAAATAAAGAAATACAGTAAGATGGATGAGGAGGAGAGAAAAATGTATGAGGCAGAGAGTAAAGCTCATGCGGCTATCACCATGGCTCTTCCACAAGAGATTCTTCACACCTTCAGGAAATACAAAACCGCTAGAGAGCTATGGGAAGCATTGGAAAACCGATATGAAGGTAATGTGGGAATACGTGCATCCAAAATTAAGCTACTAAAAACCCAATTCTCGGTGTTCAAATATCTGAAAAATGAATCACTTGATGATATCATCACAAGATATTATCACCTGATGACCGAACTCAGCAATTACTCCATTGTTTACAAAGAAGAGGAGATAGTAGAGAAACTTCTTGATACTCTTCCACCGAAATGGGAAATGTACACTGTGTTGATGAGAGAAGATAAAGAGTTTGCCGATTTTGATTTGGAAACGGTAGTCAATAAATTACGAACTTTTGAACTTAACATGGTTCGGAAAGAGACACCAACTGATCAGGTTCAGGATCCGGGAATGTATGGTGCAAAAGTTAGTTCAAGTTCAACTTCAAGATCAGAATCAACTGCCTACTACTCAAAGGTAGACTCAAGCTCAAATTCAACTCAAGACGGTCATGTGACTCTCAACATGGATGGTGATGTATGTTTTGTAGCTGGAGGAAGTAAGTCTTCAAAATCTCAAGCCACAACTGGTAGTTTTCCTTCAAATATTCCGACCAACAACTACTCTCAGATGCCCATGAGTGTTAAATCAGCTGAACAGCAGTTTGCTCTCTATGCATCTTTCATTGCTTCTTACGAAAACTACATCAAAGGTAAAATAGTCGATCCCGCAACTTTGGATGAAGACTATGATCAGATTGATGCTGATGATCTAGAAGAGATGGATCTGCAGTGGCAGATGGCAATGATAGTAAGAAGGGTTAAAAGGTTCATGACGAAAACAGGTAGAAAGTTCGTTGGCGAAAGACCAGGGTTTGACAAATCGAATGTTAGATGTTTTAACTGCCAACAGAATGGTCATTTTGCAAGAGAATGTACAAATGAAAGAGTTGAACGCAGTCAAAACAGGCCTGCACAACAGAGTGGTGGAGGTAGTGAAAATAAGGCTATGGTATCTAGACACAATAGTGGGTATAACTGGAATCTACAGGTTGAGGAAGATTTCGAACAGGCAAATTTGGTGAACATCGAAACTGCAGGAAGTGAGAAAATGACGGGAGAAAATCAAGCTTACATGGCAGAAGTGAACGATCAGCTGTCTGAGGTAAGTTCTGAACTCCCTTGTATGAAATGTGAAAATCTGTCTGAACAATTGAAAACAATAACTGATCAGTTAGTTAGTTTGGACGCTCAATTTAAAACATTAAAAGAAGATCATCATTACACTAAAACTAGAGAAAACAGTTACTCGGTAAAAATAAAAGCTAGTGAAAAAGATATCAGAAGTCTTAAAGCCAGTCTAGCTGAAAAAATACAAGTAATTGATCTTGTTACAAAGTGTTAGAAGAAAAAACCAAGCTAATTGCTGACAGGGATAAACAGATAGCTGATTACCAGGTAAAAGTGGTGGAATTAAACAGAAAAATTAAACAATTTAGAAACTCCTCAGCAATGCTTGATCACATCGTAAGTGTTCAACGTTCCCCAGTTAAAAAAGGGGGAATTGGATATTCTGAAGTTCCACCACCATATAACCATAACTATACGTATGATCCTAGTAATCAGAAATCTGTTGATGTTGAAATTGGTCAGACAGTTTCTGTTAAAGTTACAATTAAAGATTCGGAAGTTTGTAAAAGCGAAACGAGTAAGCCTGTTTCGAATGTTAAGATTTCTGTTCCTAGTTCTGTCCCATCAAATTTGGACAAGACATCCGAATCTAGTGAGACAAAAGAAGAGGTAGTGTTACTAAAACGTGGAGAGGACTATAAACAAACTGAAAAGAATTCTCCACTAAACTCGTATGTCCCACCATATGTTAGACAAACGGGCAGTAATGCAACCTCAACATCTGAAACAACTGTTGAGACGAAAGTTGAACACAGGAGTTGTTTCAGATGTAATCAAATAGGACACCTGATTGCTGATTGCCCTATAGATCAGAGATTCAGAGGTATGAGGCCTCCGAAAACTGAGAATAAACCGAACAGTAATTATTATAATAGCCAGAATGCAAATTCACCAATGTTCAAACATTGGACTAAACCAAGATTTCAAAGATGTCAATCTCAGTTTTTTCCTGTTAACAACCAAACCACTGGTTATAATTCATTTAAGTCACGAAGGTTTGGATGGCCTCATAGTCAATCTCCAAGAAGGTATCCTTTCAGAACTTACAGAAGTCATTATCAAACTGACTTTGGACGACCAAAGTACGGGATGAAGTTTAACAGATTTAATCGACCCAAGACCAGTAGGTCTTGGGTCCCCAGATTTTAATCCTTTTCTTTAATTGTGCAGGAACAGTTGAACAGGGCTGTAAACAATCTGTGGGTTGTGGATAGCGGCTGTTCCCGGCACATGACTGGTAACAAGAATTTGTTACACGAATGGAAACCTGTTCAGGGAGGTAGAGTAAGTTTTGCTGGAGAGAGCGATGGTAGAATTACTGGGATTGGAACTGTGACAAATGGTAAAATGAAGTTAGAAAAGGTGAATTACGTTGAAGAGTTGAAGCATAATTTGTTGAGTGTATCTCAGATCTGTGACAAAGAGTACACGGTGCACTTTACCAAAAATGAAGCGATTGTACTGTATCATGGTTTTAAGATACCAGAGGCATGGATAGTGATGAAGGCTCCAAGGGAAAAGAACACATACGTAATGGATATGAGGTCGACTGAGATGGCAAAAGATGAGTCATGTCTTCTGTCAAAAGCAACTGAATCAGAGTCTGAGTTATGGCATCGAAGAATGGGGCATATACATCTTCGAAAAATGAACTACATTGTCAAGAATGGGCTGGTTCTTGATGTTCCCTTGAAAAATTTTAACTTTGAAGACCAATGCTTATCGTGCAAGAAGGGAAAGCAACACAAGAAACCTCATCTCCCCAAGAAGTTTAATTCAATAGTCAGCACCCTAGACTTACTCCACATGGATCTCTTCGGTCCCGTGAATGTAAAGAGTCTAGGTGGAACATCATACTGCTTGGTGATAACTGATGATTACTCTCGATACTCTTGGGTATACTTTCTGAAGACAAAAGATGAGACGGTTCAGTTTGTTATTAACCTGATAACCAAGTTTGAAAATGTTGTGGGGAGAAAGGTTAAGTACATCAGGAGTGACAATGGGACAGAGTTCAAGAACTACTAGATGGAGATGTTCTGCTTACAGAAAGAAATAGATCACCAGTACAGCGTCCCGTATACTCCACAGCAAAATGGGGTGGTTGAGAGGAAGAACAGGAGGCTAATTGAAGGAGCCAGAACTATGCTGGCTGATGCTAAACTTCCCGTGGTGTTCTGGGCTGAAGCAGTTGCCACAGCCTGTTATATCCTTAATCGTGTTTTAACTGTTAAAAGGCTAAATAAAACTTGTTATGAACTTATGCATGGTTGAAAGCCAAACCTGAATGGTCTCGAACCATTCGGGTCCCCATGTACGATATTAAAGACAAACTCAAAATTTGGTGAGAAAGCCGACAAAGGTATTTTAGTCGGATATGTTGTTGGGACACCCAACAGACGAGTCTTTAATCTATCAACCAGCAAGGTTGAAGTGGTATGTAACTCCGACATCACGAGTTACAAACCACCAATGCCCAGCATGGGACCCGCTGAAGCTTTTGACTATGATAGACTGTTTAAATCTTTTAATGTGCCTTATTTGGATTGTGCAGTAGTTGATGAGAAAATTGCCTCACAGATCATGTATGACGAGGAGGAAAACATTGTGCTACGTCGACGACACGATGAAAGTCAACCTTCCACGTCAAGTGCCGTTAATGCACCTGCCGCCTCTACTGAAGAAGAATTTTACAACCCTTTTCACTCTCAACAACAATCACTCATTGATGAACTCTCTTCGAACCTGGAAGACAATCTGCAAGTCAGTTCGGTTCCGACTACTGGAGTTCACAAAAATCACCCTTTGGAGAACGTGATAGGTGATCTGTCTGACGGTGTACAAACAAGACGAAGCTTGAATGAGCACACTTGTGTTTACGCAAGCATCAAAGAAACAGGTATCATTAACGAGTGCTTGTACACCTGCTTCATTAGCCAGATTGAACCAAAGAACTATCAAATGGCTCTAAAAGACAGCTCGTGGGTGGAAGCCATGCAAGAAGAGTTAGCCCAGTTCGAGAAAATGGAGGTATGGAAATTGGTTGCAAAACCAAGAATGTGCATGCGATTGGCACCAAATGGGTTTTTAAATGTAAGAGAGATGAGAAAGGGATAATCATCAGGAACAAGGCGAGGCTGGTCGTTAAAGGGTTTAATCAGCAAGAAGGGATCGACTACAATGAAGTGTTTGCTCCTGTGGCAAGATTGGAAGCGATTCGATTGTTTTTGGCATTTGCTGCACACAATGAGATGAAGGTGTTCCAGTTAGACGTGAAAAGTGTGTTTCTTAACGGTAAAGTCGATGAGGTTGTGTACGTTGAGCAGCCACCAGGTTTTCTTGACCTAGATTTTCCCGATCACGTGTACAAACTAAGTAAAGCTCTATACGGATTACATCAGGCCCCTCGTGCCTGGTATGCAACTTTATCTGTTTACTTGCTTGAGAATGGTTTTGAAAGAGGAAAGATCGACAGCACACTGTTTGTCAAGAGAAAAGGGGGAGATTTTCTTCTGGTTCAAGTCTACGTGGACGACATCATCTTTGCTGCATCAAAAGTCGCCATGTGTCAGGAATTTGAAGAAGTCATGAAAAAGAGGTTTGAAATGAGTGCAATGGGTGAATTAACTTTCTTTTTAGGATTGCAGGTCGATCAGAAGAAAGATGGGATGTTCATCCATCAAACTAATTATGTCCAAGACGTTCTCAAGCGCTTCAAGATGCAGGACAGCACTCCATTTGACACTCCAGTTTGCGTCAACCACAAACTGGGTGCTGATTCAGACAGTGATGCAGACATGGACCCCACCCAATATCGGGCAATCATTGGTTCTTTAATGTTTTTAACTGCATCTAGACCTGATATTATGTTTGCAGTTTGTCTTTGTGCTCGTTTTCAGGCCAACCCAAAGGAATCTCACATGAAGGGTGTGAAGAGGATATTGCGATATCTCAAGGGCAAGCCATTTCTACCTGTGAAGCAGAATACATGGCAGCATCAAACTGCTGCTCCCAGGTTCTTTGGATACAACAGCAGTTGCGCGATTACGGTCTGAATTTCACTCAAACTCCCATTTGTATAGATAACACTGCTGCAATCTCAGTAACTAACAATCTCGTAAAGCATAGTAAAACTAAACACATTGACATTCGTCATCATTTCATACGGGATTGTGCTGAGAAGAAATTAATAGTGCTCGAAAAGGTTGATTCGTTAGATAATTTCGCTGATCTTTTTTCTAAAGCGTTTGACAGAACTCGTTTTCAAAACCTTGTTGAGTTTAATGGGATGATCAATCCTGAGTAACCGTATTTTTCGTTTTTACTTTAAAAAAAAAAACGTCACTATCGCTTAGAATTATATCGGTTGCTTCAGTTTGAAGGACATATCTTCGGATGTGTTTGGTCCTTACTTCTACCAGTAAATTATGAGGATAGCCATTAACCAGATGACTGAAAGTGACCGGGGCGGTTCATGATGTGGTTTTATTCTTTCGCTGAAAAATAGTCGTTCATACTTAGTTAGAAGGACACATACTCGTATGTGGTCGGTCCAGCTGATCCATTGGATCTTCAGGATAGCCGTTTACCTGAAGACTTTGACTTGATCGGGGCGATAGAGTTTAAATTTTTTTTTTGAGGGAGATGATATAATTTTTCAAGTCTATAACTTCGTAAGTAGTTTCTTTACTATGTTTAAAAGAAAATTGATCCAACCTTGGAAAGCGATAGACAAACTAATTCTGTGTGCTTAACTAGTGAAGTTATTAGGCCTAAAAGACTTTAGAACAATCATTGTATGTTATGGTAGCTTTTTATGGTGCGTAAAAGTAGAAGTGATACTAACTAAATCTCCTCGATTTAAAGTGGTGACTCATTCAGTGTTGTGCATGTCTCCATATACATCTTTCCGAATGATAGGAAGAAAAGTGATTACCCAGTCATACACGAGCCCGTGAGTGTTCTGATTCCCGAGAAGGTAGTGTGTCAAGAAACTGCAGTGATCCAGATTCGGGACTTGCAATAGTCTACTGTTTGAAGCTATGTAGATTGTTATTAAAAAAAAAATTTATTAAGCCATCTGAAGTCTATTATGTTATACTTATCAATCAAGAAGCAAAATCGAGAACAAGACGAAGACTGTAAAAGATCAAGATGTATTTACAGTTTAATCAGACACTACGGGTCGAGGTCAACTCGGGGTGACTTGGGGAAAGCCAAATACGCTTTGAGAATAGATAGGAGACATCACAGTCTCTGATGTGTTGTTCATTTATATTTTGAGCTTAATTGAACCTAATCCGTATCACAGAAGCGATGAAAACCATACTAAGTTGTTTACCTGCTTACAACCTGTGTCTTTATGTCATAATACCGCTGAACATGGATCTATGTGACAGTCACTTAATTAGTATGATTCCTGTTCAAATCTTTTCTAAAACATACTGGTCCCTGTCAAGACTAAAATTTGATCCCGTGTATTTTGTTTTTAAATTTTCATTGCGTATGTTGTTTTATGGTTTAATACCTGGTTACTTGGTCTTTGATCGTAACATTTAACTCTTTAAAGGAAGTTTCAAAAGTTAAGTGTATAATGCTCAGATTTATAAGGGTTTGTTGTGTAATTTTTAATACCAAGCGTAGTTGTGTTAACAGGCGAACTTGTTTAACAGGCGAAGTTAAGGGGTAAGCGAAGTTAACCCTAACTTCGCCTGTATAACTTAAACCCTATATAAAGAGATTTTTTTTGTCAAACACTGTATACGTTTCAAAATACCCAGCGAACTTAACACTGTGTAACCCTCGGCGAAGTTGTCCATTGAATCAAACCTTGTTATTAATTGATTTCGATCCGTGTTAAAGGTGGGTAGGGTCTTTGGTGCTTATAATTCTTGTTAATGACGTTTATTAGATGTCGTTTTGGTTCGATTTCGGACCTCGTTCATGCAAACCCTTTACACACCCACTTCTCAAACTTATTTTAACATGGTCGTAACTAATTTGATAGTCTAGATCGTTATTGTAACATTCTTTTATGAGATCAATCAACAATTCACCTGTTAAACCATGTTTGAACATCTGCAATTCGCCGTTTCATATTCAGGCGAACTTATGTTTAGGCGAAGTTGCTCTCAACTTCGCCTAATGCATAACTTCGCCTAATCATCTTAGAATAATTATGTTGTCTGGATATTCACAGGCGAAGTTAGGATTAGGCGAAGTTATTCTCAACTTCGCCTAAGGCATAACTTCGCTTACTGCTTTACTTTAACAGATAACAGGCGAAGTTATAGTAAAGGCGAAGTTATTCACAACTTCGCCCTTTCCCTAAGTTCGCCTATACAGAAACAATCATAACTTCGCTCATGGTAACAGGTGAACTTGTGATTTTCTTTGACGATTCTCTAACTTAGACCGTTTGTGGTGCAGATATGGCAGCTGTAGCAGGAGCCGGTGGTGCTGGTGGTGACGAAGGAGGAGATAACAATCGTCAGTTTTTCCCGGGGCATAATATGTACATCACTTTTGACCCGGATGCGAGCGGTGTTGATGATTATCGCGAGATCATCTCTTTTCTTATCCGCTCGCGTATCTTCCACGCTATTACTACAACTCTGCCCATCTCTTTACCAAACATAGAAGATTTCTGGCAGACGGTTGAGTATGATTGCAGAGTCGAGCCCCCAGTTATGCGTGCAACGGTTAACAATCAGGAAGTGCAGTTCTCGTCAGAACAGATACGGGTTGCTTTACAGTTTGGGGATGAAACAAGAGATGATCTTACCGACTTCGTGGCTCTATTCAGAGATGGTGCTTTTTTAAGAATGGGCTATTCTGGCCCATTGGGGGATACTCAGAGACGCAAGGGGTTTTTGTTAGATCAATGGCGCTTTCTCATGCACGTGATGATCGTGTGCATGTTTGGTAGAAAGGCTGGTACGGATGGAATGGGTGCGACCATGCAGTCAGCAATGACAGCACTGACTTACAACAAGCGTTATAGCTTCAGTCAGATGGTGTTCTATGAGATAGACCGTCAGAGACGAGCGGTGGCGCGTGAGAGATTCTTGATGTATCCAAGATTCCTACAAATGATCTTGAATCACGTAGCTCCCACGTTACCTCAGCGCCGTCCGATTCGGTATGTGGAAAGTGTCAGTAAGAGAATCTTCGCCCAATGTAGATCATCAAGTGCTAGAAGTAAACAAGAGCTCCGTCCTCGACATACTCCGTTATTTGGGTACTTGATCAACCCGGAGTATGTTGCAGCTCGTGGGGACGAGTTTCGGGATCCGGCACCGCAACAGGCTGGAGCACCTCAACCACCACCTGTGGTACAGCAATCTCTTCCTGCTGCTCCTGTTGTGGCACCGGAGGAACACGTCGACCTTGAAGCTGCTTTCGGCGGTCAAGGATTTTTTGATATGGAACGTGTTGATCCAGAGGAAGAGGTACAGGTCTTGGCTGCACAGGTTTCTAGTGTGGATGTGTCGATAGCAGTTACGACTGTGGCTGATTCTGATAGAACTGATTCTGATTCCTCAGATGATGATGTTGCTGAAGCAAGTCAGATTCTGATTACTCAAGAAAGAATTCATGGGAAGAGAAAGAAAGACACAGATGACAGTGAATCAGACTTTGAGGAGGATTTGCATCGGTTGGTTCGTCGAGCGAGAAGGGCAAGAACGGGTGAAGGATCGGGAGCTGGTGAGAGCTCGAGGGTGGTTCGTTTTTCTCCACCCGCACTGTCTGGTATGACTATGGTCCCTACATCGTTGACAGTTACAGGACCGATCACCTCGGGTGTTTCCGTGTTGACTACCTCATCCTCCTTTGGCATACCACCAACTACATTTCAGCTCTCGGCTCCAGAAATTGTGTCCTTGCCACCTCCAACTCTTACTCCATCGGAGGTCGTTGCAAGATTTGTTGAGTCGACACTGGTTGCCACTGCAGGGTTGTCTGTTACGATACCACCTACGGTTACGCTTCCACCTGTTTCTGATGTGCCGGTTACCTTGGGAATCCCTCCTCCGTACGCTCAAGACATTTCACATATGAGGTTTGATTTTGATGCAACCTTATCTGACTCGGAAAGAATAGCAGCTCTTGAAAGGGTCGTGGCAGAACAGTCGAGAATAAATCTGATCTAGACTCACGCTATTCAACGCCTTGTTGCAGAGAATCAGATTCAGTCATCCCTCCTGGTTGAACATGGTAAACTTTTTGATGCCTTGAAGCAGTTCTTGGCATCTCAGGGGGAGACGAGCTGTAAGGGTGATGAGCTGAGGACGAAGAAGAGTAACGATCGAGACGATGATCCCAATGCATCTAAAGGTGCAGGTGGTGAGTTGCCAAGAACTGAACAAGCTCTTGGGACTCCCACATCCCAGGGGGAGTCAACGGGTGCAACTGGTGGTTCAGGGGGTGATGATGTGGTGGTGTGGATGCTGAGGAGGTGTTGGATGTTGATTTTGCAGGTGATGACGATGTGTTACCGAGTGAAGAGATTGAGAAGATTGGGGCTGATATTGTGATTGACAGTGAGGTTGAAGAAGGAGAGATTGTAGAAGAAAACGTTGAGCATGAAATTCCCGAAGTTGATAAGTCAAATATGGGTCAAGATATGGGAAGCGATGAGACTGATTGGGAAGAGCAGCCGAGATGGAAAGAAGGCTACGTTCAATGGTTCGTAAAGACAAAGAAACCGGCAGTTCCTACTATGTTCAAGAAGAGTTACAACATCAAAGGATATGCTGAATCGAAGAAGGGGATTATATGCTGGTTATATGATGAACAGTTGAAACTATTTGTGATTAAACGCTTTGACGGGGTTCAGTATTTCAAGAGATTGTTGAGGTCGTTGAATACTTTGCCTGAGTGTGAGGTGAAGGACTTAGCCAAGTTGGGGTTGATAAACAGGAGTGATGACAACATGGCTAGGATTATTGGAAAGATAGTCTGGAAAGAAAGCATAAAGGAGAAAAAGTTCGAGCTGTTGAAACCGCAGAAAGGAAAGCTCGTTGAAGATAAAGACAGAGGCATGAGAGCTGATGGCAAGCCTTGGATGATAATGAAGTATAAACCGATCCGGTGTTTAAAAGAAGTGCCGATGAAACAGATGCCCAAGGATGTCCTAAAGGATCTGAAATGGTGGTATGTTGATAGTGAAACGGCTGAAGCAGTGATGGAGGATGAGGATGAACAAGAGTTGCTGAGAGTGTATGACCCTATGCACTTGGTGAATTTGTCTCAAGCAGATTTGCTGGTGCTGAACGAGAAAAAGATATTTTATATTCCTGCCTGGAAAGAAGAAGCCAAGAAATATCAAAGAGTAGTTTCGGTTTGTGTCAGAGAAGGAGTACATGCTTAAAGACAGGAGATACAAGATTTTGGGATTACAAGACACGTGATTGAAGATTGGGATATGAAGCTACTGCCAAGGGGGAGTCTGTTGGTACATGATGTCACTAGTTCAGTATCTAGTGTCTGTAATCGTGTTAGTTGGTTTTGTTATGTGTTAGTTAAGTTGTTTCACAAGTTCGCCCATCATAAGCGAACTTGTGGTTTAAGCGAAGTTATTGACAACTTCGCCTAGTCTGTTAGGCGAAGTTGTCGAAGTGTATTTAAGTTAGGCTACGGCTTGTATTTGAATAACAATTCCAGTACGTGTAATTGTGATCGGTGAATCACGTGTTAAGGTTGCAATACAACGTGTCTTTTGAGTATTGTAACGTGTGCTTGTGTTTGGTATTAACGTATATCGTCTCCTACGCTCGTATCATCTTACGTAGGGATTCCGCACCTACGTACTACGAGATACTTCCGTGTAGATCCGGCTGGGAACCTACATTCTTATTATGCTAATTTCAAATCAAATTCAATAAGTAAGTTCATTTCCACTAATCTATATATATCTCTAAAACTGATTGGCTTTTGTTCTATATTAAGATCGGTCGTTGTTAATTATTAAAGATTCATAGTTCTTTATTAATTAGGTTTTTTTTGTTAATTTTTAAGGTTTTATGATATATATTACTTTTATAGTATTCAATTTCAAAAGGTTATTTCTGTTAGTGTTCTGATTAGGGTTGTTTTTCGTTATGCGTTTGTTAGTTATCAAAGATCATTTGAGGTTTATGACCCCGATAAAAAAATCATGACTGGATAAGTTGCTGGAACTTTACACCCTTCTAAATCACGTACATTTATTATTATTATTATTATTTTGTATATGACTGGGCGGTTTGTTACAATGGAACTCTAATTGATCTAGAAGAAAGCCATCATTAATATTCATCGATGTTAAAAGATCTGATTGCTACAAGTACTATATATGTTTTACAACTATTAATCTTTGTTTCTATAGGTTTGACAACACATCCAGATTCGTCTTGATTTTATGTTCGATGCTTTATTGATAAACTCCAAAATTGTGATATACACATTTATGTTTAATTTTAATAAGAGGATTTAAGCTAAAGTGAATTATGTTTTGTTTTCTTTCAAAGTTAAAGTATCAGATTATTGAATATGGTAGATTTAATGTTTTAGGCTAAACACCTCGGTAGAGTATTCTGGTGGAGTTTGACTTTAATGATCAAACAGTTATTTTTAAATTTTAATTTCAAGTTGATTGGTTTTAATTTACTTAAGTACGTCAGTGGGGTATTCCAGTAAACTTTGGGTTTCATAGTCAAATAATTTCTTTAATGCAGATTGTATATAACTTATTATATGGATTTGTAAATTCTTTATCTCCTGATTTATTTGTAGATCAGAACTCAATTTAATTTAAATGCTTATTTAATTTGTACCATTTTTGTTTTTTAATTCACATCTGCTTGTTAGACTTTTGGATTTATATGGTTTTGTTTAATAATATATATTTTATATAACGATATTGTTGGTGTTTGAAACTTCACTTTCAACTCAATATTACTACATGTTTTACTTATTTGTAAGTTTAAGTATCTAAACTCAACGAATGTGTTATCTGCAGTTTTGCATATAAATAAAGAAATAATATAATTTCTCATATTACACACAGAGAATTGTTTTTGCAACTTGAGTTGCGTGCTATTTCTTTGAAGCAGATATCTTATGAGAGTGTCTTGTTACTACACTAAAGGTCAGTTGTTTCTACTCTATATGTAATATTTCTTTATGATGTGCTCTTGGGTATGTGCATGCCTTTTTATGTTGGTAATATATAGTTTAAAACCTTTTTTTTACATTAATCTTTTAATAATTGTAGTGTCAAACGTGTGTTTTATCTTCGGCGAAGTTCGTCAAAAATGAGCAAAGAATACATTTTTGCGAGACAAGACATGTTTTATGAGACGAGAATAAAGTCTCTATAATTAGGTAAAAAGAAAAGGTAGGCAACATTGTTTACCTTTGATAATTATTTTTGTTACAACAATAGTATGATCACTACCATAATCTGTTTATTAAAAAACTAAAAACAAAATAATCACTTGTAGGTAATACCAACTTTCTATTGCAAAAGAATTCCAAATGTTGAAGAATTTGACATGATTAAAAAATCTTATTTCAAGAACATTGCTGATGTGGTTTTGGGTAGCGAGTAGCAACTTACTGATATTTTATCATCATATATCAAGTATGTGGAAAACAAGGTCAATTCTGGAATAAATATCTTCATGCATCAATACAACAAGTTCAGAAAGTGAAAGTTTAAGGTGATAGTTTCTTTCTCAATTGATGCGGGTCATAAATCATAAACGGTCCAGTGTTAACAAGAAACTTATCTGATTGAGATTCGGTCATAATGGAGGTTACATATTTTGTTTATATTTAGAACAAAATATTAGCTTCGTCTTTCAGAATATTGGAAACACTAGGCCGTTGGAATAATGGAATCCTTGGTATTCCAAGGTACCTTGTCATTACTTTGTTTATGTTCGTTCATAAAAAAAGGGCACGTCCATGTGCATTCATGTTCGTTCATTTAAAAATAAATGAACAGTTTGAAATGGAAATGAACAAGTCTAATACATCACAATTTATCCAGAAAACACATCTAAATTAGTGGCTTAAATTTACCTCATTCATTTTAATGAGCTCCTTTTATATATATATATATATATATATATATATATATATATATATAGGTTTAGGTTCATTTCAGAAGTGATTTTAGAGTGAGAAGTGCGATAAGTCATTTTAACCAATCAAAAATTTTCATTTTTATTTTTTTCATAATTAATTATATGGGTATATTGGTAAATTTCTAGTTTGTTTTATTTGATAAGTAATAAACTCTTTAGGAAGTTTCATATCATAGTTTTTTATATTTATTATATTACTCTATTTTAGTTGTTTATTATCCAATATCCTGGAACATCATGACATTAATCCTTGATCGAGCAATAGATTTGTTTTTGGATAAAAATTCCTAGATTGATCATGCAATGTAACATTACAAATATACGTTCTATTTATGCATGTTTCTTATGAATCCAATTATTTTATTAATTTTATTATTAAATACCACGTAATAAATATAAATATGTGTACGCTCTATGATGTACATGGTCTAATGAGATACATAATTATATCTGATCAACATATCATTATGTAGCTAAAAGCTTGTAACATATACACCACATACTCACATTAAAAAGCATGTCCCTATATAACTATTATATGCACATATACAAACATTAAATAACATATCCCTACACGGCCAATATAAACCTACACAAAATTGCAAAGTCTACACATTATATATGTATATTTTGAGAACCAAATTAATATATATTTAAATAAATTTTGAACAACCTACACAACCAGATTAACATATATCTACACAAACTTTTAACAATCTACACAACGACATTAACATATACCTACACAATGTATATGTATTTGGAGGACCAAATTAACATATTGGAGAACCAAAATAACATATACCTACACAAATTATAAACAACCTACACAGTTTATATATTTGAAGAAACAAATTAACATCTACCTACACAAAATTTTAAAGCCTACACATTATATACATATATTTGAGAACCAAATTAATATATACACAAATTTGAACAACCTACACAAATAGATTAATGTATACCTACACAAAGTATATATATTTGGAGGACCAAATTAACATATAACATATACCTACACAAATTTTGAATAACCTACATAGTTTATATATATTTGGAGAACCAAATTAACATATACATACACAAATTATGAACAACCTTCGCAGTTTATATAATTGAACAAACAAATTAACATCTACCTACACAAATTTTAAAAAACCTACACACATTAAAAATTAACATCTACCTACACAAATTTTAAACAACCTACACACACTAACTGTGTGATCATAATTAGATTATACGTAACTGAAAACTAGATTAACATAAACACACAAAATTAGATGTACGGGCAAAACAATATTATATATCTGACATAACCAAATACCAAATTTTAACATAACTATGTAAGCATATTATATGTAAGAGCATAAAAATATTAACATAAACCTACCTAATATTTCTAATAGCTCACATATATTTCTAGAAGTAAAAATTAAAATCAGATTATTAATCGTCAGGTTGATTATCAAAAAATTGAGCATATTATCCCTATTTTAAGAGTTTGGGCCTTACTTTTAATTTTGTGAACATTGATGATTTAATTATTTTGGAATAATTAATATAGAGAGGTGAAGGTGGCTAAAAGTTTAAATGTTAATTATGATAGGGGGAGTTTCAAATTTGCTTTCTACAATGCAAAAGACTAACATATCCTTTTGTATTATTATCCATTAATATGAGCAATCAAACAATTACAATATTGCCATGTTGATTGTATGCCATAGATCAAACATGATCAAGGGTTATCATTTACTTCTCGCACTTCTCTCTATAAAATCACTTCTCGCATGATCCATCCCCTATATATATATATATATATATATATAACTACGCAGATGTTTATAAAACATAAACGAACGAAAATACATCAACGTAAATAAACGAACATAAACGAACGAACATAACTGGATCACGAACATAAAGGAATAAACAAATGCATGTTCAGTTGTTCACGTTTGTTCGTTTTTATAAATAAACGAAGATGAACTTCCAGCCGAAGATTTCATTAATGTTCGATTCTTTATAGGCGTAAATTAGCATGTAAGCTGATTGGAAATACATCTGCAAGTTATAACAAATAGCGTATATTTTTAGAGTAGTAACTATAGATATATTTATATAAACACTTTTAGAAAACTTTCTACATTTACAAGCTCTAATTAACAATACTAGAAAACATAATCCTAAAAGGATCATATGGGTCACACTGGTTAAAGTCGTCTAAAACTTATTGCATTGTGTTTTTGTAATCATGCTAATGGGTTCGCGTAGTTCGACCTTACCTTGACAGAATTTTATGAATATCTTGACTGAAGATGGATGCTATTTTAGCTCCATTGTATACTCAATATAATTTTTCTGATAAAGAAGATACAACAGGTATACACAACTTATTTGTGATCATGCTTGTAATGGACTGTTTAAAAATGAGTCATAATATCAACCTCATATTTGGCAGGAGGAGCCATCAAGGTTAAAGCTTATATTATCATTTACTTCATTGAAGTACCATGTGAACTCTATAAGTTAAGTGACAAGATTCATATAAATAGTTTATCTTCTTTT
This sequence comes from Bidens hawaiensis, assembly GCF_021521415.1. Lineage (NCBI taxonomy): Eukaryota > Viridiplantae > Streptophyta > Magnoliopsida > Asterales > Asteraceae > Bidens > Bidens hawaiensis. The sequence goes on along the minus strand of NW_027493394.1, from coordinate 12,346 downwards.
TAAACTTGTTGGCTTGACTTCAAAAGTCAAAATTCACCCAATAAAACATATAAAATATTTTAATATTTTTAGGAAACTGGTGGTGGTGGCAGTCGTGGTGGTGGTGACTGCCATGGTGATGGCAGTGCAATATGCCACATAAGCATGCCACATATATGTCAATAAGAATGTCACATCATGAAAACTAACGACGTTAGGATTTCGTTAGTCAGGGTTCATTGGTAGAAAAAAAATGATAAAATGTGGGACTGTCATTAGTCATTTCATTAGTTATGATCGGCAGCGGCTAAAAGGTGATAGTTGAGATTATTAAAACCAATATATTATTTTAAAAGTGGTTGTAAATTGTTATTGGCACAATGTTTGATTAAATAAACTAAGAACAGACACAAATCCCATCAACAACCTACAAAACTTCCATTTAACAACAAAATTCGTCCTAATTAAGGGGAATATTAACTTAGGGTTTCTAATTGTTAGATGAAACGAAGGATTTGATAAAGAAGGCGAGAAAAAAGTTTCTCAAGACGATTTATTATCATTATAGCGTCACTTTCTGTTGAGTCAAAGATTTGACATAAAAAGAAGTATATGGAAGATTGGAATCTTCTCAACCTCCTCAGAATCCGCTAAGTATGGAACCAGGCACACCTTAGACTTCCGAGCAAGGTTTACTTAGACGGGCATGATATTTTGCCTATCGGGCAAGGTTATCTTCTAGAATTCTTCTTTAGTGGATATACGGGCAGGGTTCGCCAATTAGTGAATAACCGAACAAGGTTCACTAGTTAGTATATACTCGGTCAATGATCACTTTATCAAGCAAGTCTGTTCTTCATAGCCGAGTAAGGTTTACTCCCGAGTAAGCTCTTGGCTAACCAAGCTCATGAAGCCAAGTGATTGGAAGACCGGGCAGGGTATTCATTAATAATAGCGGTCCGAGTAAGCTTGATGAATAATGAAAGATCTCTAAGTAACATCGGGCCGGGTTCAACTCAAACAAGGAATAGTGCTATCAAGCACACTTTGCTAATAAGCTATTTTCTAGTAAAGAGTTGAAGGGACCATTGAAGAACAAGGTGGCTCATAAGAGTTTGTCAGGCAAAGTCTGAAAAAGTCAAGAAGATTGAAGTCTACCCGGTGAGTATTTTACTTGATGAAATACTCTTTAAGTGAAGTCTACCCGGAAACTGTTCCCGGGCACACCTCTATGATTACCAAGTACTGAAGGAAGGCAGAGCACACAGCCTACTCGGAAAGTTAATACTGCTACAAAGCCTACACGGAAGACTTGTTTTACACTTAGAATAGTTTTGGATATGTAATTTGAATATGATTTAGTATTTAGGGTTTCTAGAAGGAATGATAGCTGTCTTAGGATGGCAGGCCTATAAATAGAATAATTTAGGGCACGCCTCCTACGGATTTGAGCCTTTACACTTTTCAGATAAGAAAGAATATTTCTTGAAAGTGACGGCTGTCCTAAGAATCGTACGGATATAACTTTCCTATCAAGAAACCCTAAATCGATTATCGTTTGTATGATTTATATTATATGAATAGAAATCTTTTGAGTGAATCTTGTTTGTGTTTGTTACATTTCATTAATCGTTTAGCAACCACATCGTTTGTTATTGATTCCGCCTTTAACAAACGGTTTTCTTTCTATATATAGCAACCCGTCATTAACTCCCTTGTCAACTCATTTATTTATGTGAGTTATGACTTGATTTGTGTAAGATATACCTGAAATCGGGGACCTGACACTTTCAAATAACGGCTTCCAGTTATTACCCATTTTAATATATAAAAAAGAAATAAATCTACAAAACTTCTTAATACAAAAATTCATGTATAAAATATTAACAACGTATACATTATTAATAATAAATAAATTTTTAAAAACTTAGTTTTTAAATATGATCATAAAATTTTCGTTAATATAATTCATAAACTAATATAACTTCTATTATATTTGATGAGAATAAAAACTAATTAACAAATTAAATGTTCTTTAAATACACAACAATAACTAATCTATAAATACAACAAATACATACAAAATAATAAGAAAATCACAAACTAAACATGGCCTATCAATTTATTAAAAGCTCAATTCACTATCAAGCACAAAATACATATTTTAAACAACAAAAAACAAAATGTTGGGCTACATTAATTGACAGACACATGAGAGCCCATTTTTGATGATCCATTAAACAACATATACGCTCTACATCACCAACGAACCGTAACAACTCAATACAAACGAAAATAACACAATCCATATAAATTTCTTTATGCATTCATGTATATTAAGACGAAAATTCGCATCTTAAATAACAAAATTTTGGGTCACGTTAACTACTAGACCAATGAGACTCATTTGAGATATAAACAAAAAAAAATCAAACTATACTTTAACTACAGCTAATAAATATAACATATTTTATAAGTTATGCAACCTTTAAGTTTAATAGCTAAACACATCCTACATGAAAAATATACATAAACAATAATTAAAAAAACACTATCTTGCATAGAAAGAATATGGGCAATCTTTTTAGTGGCACTCAAGCTTCCTTGACCAATCAGATCAAATGAGCCCGAGGGTAGTGGTTGACTAGATATGAAATTCAAAGTCAAACTCATGCATCGTTAGCTAGATCTTGAGTGTGTTGGGCTTCAGTGGATGGGCTTGGTTTAGACTGAGTCTCAACAATGGGCTCAGTAAGTGTTGGTTGAACAGTTGGCACAAAATCACTTGCCAGCACACCAGGTCTTGGATCTTTCTTTCTACATTTGTGTGGGATAAGATCGGTGGCTGGCTCATTCCCAATATCTTCATCATATGCCACAGTACTGGTCGGGGAGGTTTCAACGCAGTTGACTGGAGCTTCTCTTTGAAAGTAACGAACGCTTCAAGTTGTTCGGTTGTATGTACAGATTGCTGCACTTGTTCTTGTTATTCTGTCTCCAAAGGTTGAGATGGAGAACTGCCAGACTCATCATGAGATATAGTTTCAAAGGTAGTGGAGGGACTTTGAACATGAACAGACTGTTCCTCAGCAACAACAGTAGCAGCAGCTTCTTCAGTTTCAACAAATTTGCCAAATTTCACCAATGGATGAAGTCCTTGATAAGTCACTTTGGCCCCGTTCCTTGATTGCTTCATTAGGCCAAAGGTATTAGGACCCATGGCTTTCAGATCAAGCGTCTCCACAGATCGATTCAATTCAGGGTAGTGAGAATCAAAGATCATCTGTAGAAACCTTGGATACATCAGAAGCATTTCCTTTTTCTTCCCTATCAGGTTTCTTATCATCTCATTAAACATGGACTTTGAGTTATTTTAATTCCAGTTCATGATAAAACAACAATAGCCGACGTCTGAGTATGACTGATCTAGTCGGAGCTCCCCTTTCTTCCTGAGACACACGTGAAGAATGTGTGAATCAGTGTAACATCCCAAAATTTCTAAAAATAACAGTAAATATATTATTTATTTACAGTAGGAAAGTTTACTTGGATTAGTAGATTAATAATTAAATAGATATGGGTAATGGACTTGGATTATAAAGGAAGGAAGATAGACCATGGGCTCAAGCCCATAACCCATAGTATATAAACCATAATCACCCATTAATCCATTCATTTTAACATATTCCATACACCACCCAAAACACACACTTAAGCTCTCTCTCATATTTCTCTCTTTCTCTAACCAAAACCAAGAAGGGAAACTTAGCATTGACCCGAGGTAATGATAGTATGATATTGTATGGATCCAAACCAGCAACATTTAGTCACGAAACGACGAGCCGACACCCTTAAACCGTTAAAGTCACGAGATTCGGGTGGAATCGGGTATAAACCGATCAAAAGATGAGCTTAGGGGTCACCCTAGCTCAGATCTGGATCGAACGTGATGAATAACGGTGGAAAATAACTGAGATCTCGCTTTTCCGGCGAGATCCCGGTTTTCCCAACGATGACGGTGCCGGAAAAGGTGGAGACATGGTAGGGAATGTCAGAGAATGTTTCTGACATTCTCTAACCTAACCCTAATTCGTGCGGGGAAATGATGAACTAGCAGTAGTTCGTTAAAGGGGAAAATGACGAACTAGCAGTAATTCGTTAATGAAAAACTAGCTTCATTCGTTAAGAAATTCGTTATGTCAATTCTGTTGGGTATTATATTTTAGACCGACGCATCGAATCGTTACTCGTTTATAATAAATTAATGAAAGACAACAAGATATTATAACGAGTAATTGAAGCATTTGACGGGTGAAATATTATATTATATTTTATTTCTTTGGTCTTATCCAAGTGGCGGAGGAGTAAAGACCAAGACACAAGACTAGTATAAATAGATAATTTAGGTCATTTGTTTATGTCATGTGTGCATTATGAGATTTATTATTGTATTAGGAGAGTTTGCCCCCGGGGAAGAGATCTCCCCGGGTGGCCGTTCCTTTGTATGTATGAATGTATGTATGAGTGTTCTTCATGACAATCATTCGGTTAATGAAATCATACTACTACATCTATCTATTGTGTTTCGACTACATACAATTGTTCATCCTACTTTATTGATTATTGTTAATCGAAACAATCTCTCCACATCCGTCCATTATTATTGTTCAAGAGTGAATACGAGTGCGATTCGATCCTAAACCGGATCCGAGCTCCACCGTTAATACCGATTATTCACGTTTCCGCACCGGGGCTCGGTTCTCACAATTGGTATCAAAGCGGGTTACCGAATCATTCAGACTAACCACTGAATTTGATTCAATTCGCTCTTGAATCCGCCATGGACGTTAAACAATGAGGTTTGTTGAAGTTTTTGTGGGTTTTTGCATGGATTTGGATGAAAGTTGATGATTGAAGGATTATAGATGCGGATTGATGTTTGGGTCGATGATTAGTTCGTAGCTTCAACATCAATTTCATGTTTATCTTTTTGGTTTCGTCCAAATCTATTGATTTCGGTTCGTTTTTGTTCAAACTCGTTTTTGTTTGATGATTTGAGTCTGAAAGTTTGGTGAAAGTGATGAGATATTGTTGATAGATTGATGTTTGTGAGATGATTTGATGAGATTTTAATGCTCAATTTCAGTTTATTGGAGTATAATTTCAGATTTGAGAAATTAGGGTTCATATGTTCAATTTGGGGAAAATGGTTATGATGTGTTCGAGCTGATGGTATGCTAACATGACAAGACAATTCACGTATTTAGGGCTCGACTAGTTAGAATGTTGATGTGATTAAGATTTGAGAGTAATTGAGTGTTAGCGAACAGATTGCTGCTGATACGTTATTTGTTATCAGATTTGTTGATGCTGATATTTCCAAACAGTCATAACTATTTGTAGCCGTTACAAGACGAATGTTGTTGATAATATAGGTTCTGCACGAGCAGGTTTTATTAACGAGCAGTTTTGGTTTTATTTTGGGTTGAATTGGTATCATGAATACTTAGCTGCTGCAGATAATTTGAATGCTGATGATGTTGCTGATGTTTGGTTTAAATCTGCTGATTATTTTGAACCAGTACATGCTGAAATGATAAGGGCAGTTTTGGTATTTTAGCTGCTAAGTTTTCTGGTTCAGTGCAGCAGCAGATAAATGATGAAGTGCAGCAGCTGATAAATAATGAAGTACAATCATCTGAGCAAAATGGTGGTACTTTGGATATGGGCATTGCAACACTTGATAGCAAACTAGATATCAAATCAGTTTCGACTGCTAAAGGCTGTAAGGCTCAAGAATCTGAAGCTGATATCACCATTTTGGCTGAACCAGCTGAATAGATTGCTGGAAACACGGATCTTGTAACCACTCCAAAAGTTCACTATGGGGATTCAAACAAGGACCAGACCCTGCTGTTGCATAATTTTCAGGGGTTGTTTTGGTAATTTTGCTTCTGAATAGAATGTTAAATAGTGTACAAAATCAGAGTGTACATGCGCGACTACATGAAATCAAAGTGCACATGGGCTGCTACAAGAATTTGTTTGGTAGTTTTACTGCTGCGTGCAGCTGCTGAAATGCGGTAACGGACCCGAAACGTCAAGAGTTCTAGTGCATAGCTGGTGTCTACAAACTCTTTGCTGCAACAAAGGTTATTTTTGTAATTTTACAGCTTATTTCAAGGGATAATTTCGTCAGTTCACTGCTGATATAGTCAATTGCTGCACAAAAACAGAATGTACAAGCTACTGCAGCTGATATGTTTCAAACCCATCAGACCCGTTTGCTGATATAATTTGATTGAAACGCGTATTTGAAGTTAGGGGCTGAATGGTAATAATAGTTGCTTATATGCTCCTGTCTTTAAAGGGTATTTTGGTAGTTTATTGCTGATACGCGGGTCTGAAAGGGGCTGCTGTTACTGATCTATTAATGCACGAACTGCTGGCTTACTTATGTTACTGATATGTTAGTAACAGTTACTTGCTGCTGCACGGATCTCACGAACAATTAAAATCAGTTTGTGAAGGGGAAATGGGTAGATTGTTGTTGAATATTACATGTGTTTGGTGTTCGATTTGGTCCGAAAGGTTTGAGTATTTTGATGATCTGAGCACATAATTTTGACCCCGTGCACGTCATAATTTGAAGCCACGAGCATGTAATCTTTGTCTCGAGCACATCTTCGTTTAAAACCGAACACTGTTTCGAGCACAAAGTTTTCTAGCCCCAGCACAAGGATAAATTTTTTTAAGGCTTCGAGTACATGTGTAAATTCTCGAGCATGTCTTGTGAAGGTTTGTAAACAAAAATGTTAAGATATATTGACGAGCATGTCCTTTGCTCAAGATAATGTCCTTTGTTCGAGAGCATGTCTAGTTGACTTTAAAAGTCAAACGGGCCAAGATGAACAAAATGATGTATACTTGCTTATCCGTTGACTTTTTGACTGTGTGTTCTAAATGAAAATTGTTTGCGCAAGTATGAGTGACCGTTTGGAAGTGAATTTTCTGGTCAACTCATCCGTTGACTGTGTCGGGTCAACGAGGGGTATTTTGGTCATTTTTGAAGATTTTTGAGCAAAAATTGGGCAAAAATCACAAAAATTTCACAACTTCAACAAGGTGCTTACAAGAACAAGATGGTTGATTTATCCGGATCATTTCAAGAGTTGACCATGTCAAATGTCAACTTTCAACCATAAAAGGCATCTTTTAATGCGTTTATTTTGAATATTTATCAACAATTCTTGATAGGGATGGTCAAGATTGTTTGAATTGAAGATGTTCACCCGCACTTGATCTAAGGACACATTCGTTTATGACATTGCAACGAAATTGGGGGAGAAAAATTATATGGAATTTCATTGCAAATTTTGGTCAAATCAAGTGAAAGACTCACTTTAAAGAAAATTTTTGAGTTTATTTACTTTTGCGGTTTCAGATTAACTCGTAGTTGAACATTGAATTTTGAATCCTCGATCTTATGCCTATACAACTATATCCGAAAGAGATAAAGAGAGGATGATTTGAAATGAAAAATGGGAGACACTTATTGTGAGGGGGAGAATTTCTATGAAAGACATCGGGTTATGAGGTGATCGTGAAAGTGATTCGATGGCATCGGTCTAAGGGGGAGATTGTTGGGTAATATATTTTAGACCGACGCATCGAATCGTTACTCGTTTATAATAAATTAATGAAAGACAACAAGATATTATAACGAGTAATTGAAGAATTTGACGGGTGAAATATTATATTATATTTTATTCCTTTGGTCTTATCCAAGTGGCGGTGGAGTATAGCCAAGACACAAGACTAGTATAAATAGATGATTTAGGTCATTTGTTTATGTCATGTGTGCATTGTGAGATTTATTATTGAATTAGGAGAGTTTGCCCCCGGGGAAGAGATCTCCCCGGGTGGCCGTTCCTTTGTATGTATGAATGTATGTATGAGTGTTCTTCATGACAATCATTCGGTTAATGAAATCATACTACTACATCTATCTATTATGTTTCGACTACATACAATTGTTCATCCTACTTTATTGATTATTGTTCATCGAAACGATCTCTCCACATCCGTCCATTATTATCGTTCAAGAGTGAATACGAGTGCGATTCGATCCTAACCCGGATCCAAGCTCCACCGTTAATACCGATTATTCACGTTTCCGCACCGGGGCTCGGTTTTCACAATTGAGTCAAACAATTGACCTAAGGGGGAGATTGTTTGGTCAAAGATTTGTTGTAAAAGGCATATGGAAGATTGGAATCTTCTCAACCTCTCCTTAGAATTCGCTAAGTAAGGATCCGGGCACACCTTAGACCTCCGAGCAAGCTTTTTACTTAGCCGGGTACGATATTTTGTCTATCGGGCAAGGTTATCTTCAAGTAGTCTTCTTTAGTGGATATCCGAGCAGGGTTTGCAAATTAGTGTATTTCCGGGCAAGGTTTACTAGTTTATGTAGATCCGGGCAAGGTTCGTCTGTTCTTCATAGCCAAGTAAAGTTCACTCCCGAGTAAGCTTTTGGCTAAGCAAGTCCCTGAAGCCAAGTGATTGGAAGACCGGGCAAGGTATTCATTAATAATAGTGGTCCAAGCAAGCTTGATGATTTAATGGAATATCTTTAAGTAATATCGGGCAAGGTTCAACTCAAGCAAGGAACAGTATTGCAGAGTACACTTTGCTAATAAGTTATTTTCTAGCAAAGAGTTGAATGGACCATTGAAGAACAAGGTTGCTCGTAAGGGTTTGTTGGGCAAAGTCTGGCAAAGTCAGGAAGATTGAAGTCTACCCGGTGAGTATTTTACTTGGTAAAATACTCTTCAAGAAAAGTCTACCCGGAAACTGATTCCGAGCACACTTCTATGTTACCAAGTCCTAAAGGATGGCAGAGTACACAGCCTACTCGAAAAATGAATATTGTTGCAAAGCCTACCCGGAAGACTTGTTTTACACTTAGAATATTTCTGAATATGTAATTTGAATATGTATTTACGTTTGGGGTTTCTAGAAGGAATGACAGCTGTCCTAGGAAGGCAGACCTATAAATATAATGATTTAGGGCACGCCTCCTACAGATTTGAGCCTTTACACTTTTCGGATAAGAAATAATATTTCTTGAAAGTGACGGCTTTCCTAGGATTCGTACGGAAATAACTTTTCTATCAAAAAACCCTAAATCGATTATCCTTTTGTATTATGAACATTGTATAAATGGAAATCTTTTGAGTGAATCTTGTGTGTGTTAGTTACCTTTGAATATTGATTAAGCAACCATATGTTTGTTATTGATTCTGCCTTTAACAAATGGTGATCTTTCTAAATATAGCAACCCGTCATTATCTCCCTTGTCAACACATCTATTTGTGTGAGTTATGACATGATTTGAGTAAGATCTAGCTGAAATCGGGGACATGACAAGCGGTATCAGAGCTTGTTGCTGCTATTTTGGAAAGATTGTTGCTGATTGAAGATTTGAAGAAAGATGACGTAAGCAGACCACTATTCCATTGAAAAGTGACGTCAGAAGCTCTGTTCTTCATTTTTCTTCCAGATCTACAATCATTTGGTGTTTTCTCTTCCTTATTTTGATTAAAGTTTTAATTTTTATATACAAATCTTGTTTTAATTGCATCAGACACTTCAGATCTGAACAATCGGTTTTCAGATCTGAATATTTTTGAAATCTGTTTTTACAAAGAAACTGTTTTTGACTTCTCAAAATGTCTGGTTACGAAGAACAAGAAGTGTCTACTAACAAGATTCCAAGATTGTATGGACAGGAAAATTTCACTATATGGAAAGTCTTGTTTGAAGCAGCCGTTTGCTATAATGATGTTGATATGTGGAACTCTATCAAGAATGGTCCACAAGGCACTGTTGAAGAAGGTGCAAATCCAGCTGCAACTGCGGCTGTTAGAGAAAGAATGAGAAAGGTGGATGACAAGGCTTTAGCAATGTTGAAATTAGGTCTGTCTTGGGAGATACTTACCAAGGTTGCACATCATGCTACTGCCATGGAAATGTATGATGCAATACTTGAAATGTTTGAGGGAAATGTTGAGCTCAAAAACATCAAGAAGCAGAGGTTGAAGCAGCAGCTAGAAAGATTTAAGTATAAAGAAGGAGAAAGGTTAAAGTCTATTCTGGAGAGGTTCTTAGCAATAGTGAATGATCTCAGAACCACAGACTATGTCATGTCTGACTTTGACCTTAATACCAAGTTGCTCAACTCTATGCCAAAAGAATGGTACACTGCCTGCAAATTCATCCTTCAGAAGCACAACTTCAATGACTTGAAATTGGATGATGTAGTGTGCTTTCTTCAAGATGCAGAGATAGAGATGATAGAGAATGAAATGATTAAGGAGGAAAGACCTTGCTTCAATGTTTCAAATGCATTGATTGTACCTATGGGTAATTTGACTACCAAGAATCAACAGCAGATCCCTATCATTGAAGAACCTGTCAAACTTAATTCTGATACTCCAAAATCATTTGTTGGTGGTAGCACAAGTAATCATGGAAACCAGCAAAGATTCAATGTGCAGCTGATTGATGACATTGATTCTGCCTCTATGGCAAGTGGGAATGTACCTCACACTAGTGGTGGAAATGGTCAAGGCAGTGATACACAGGCCTTGCTTTCAATGTTTACTGAGTCATATAATGCATTTGTTGCAAAGAATTTAATTCACACAAGTGTAGTACAAGATGATCTTGAGCAGATAGATGTTGATGATTTGGAGGACATGGATTTGAAGTGGCAAGCAGCCATGTTGGCTCTTAGAAGCAAGAGGCTTTACAACAGGACTGGTAGGTCACTCCTATCAGGGCCAAATGAATGAATTGGTTTTGACAAGTCAAAAGCCATTTGCTATAATTGCCAACAGCCTGGTCATTTTGCAAGAGAGTGTAACATGCCAAGAAATTTTCAAGTGAACCAATTTCAAAAAAAACCAAGAAATCAGCAGCCTCAATATCTACAGCAGCCTCAATATCAGCAGAGACCCAACAACAACAACTTCAACAACAACTTTAACAACAATCCAAACAACAACTATAATCCCAACTTCAACAATCCCAACAACAACTTTCAACCTCAAATGAACAATCATGATCAAGGTGTGCCTCAGAATCAAGGTTTTCAGAGAAACAACAATTAAAACCTTCAAAATGTTCCAAACAACACTGTTCCAGCCAACCAAAATCAGATCAGAAATCAAGGAAATGTTGCTGTAACAACACAACATGAGGGTAACTTTGATTAGAGCAATCATGAAGAAGACATTGCAGATGATATCAAGAGAGCAAATGTGGCATTCATGGCCATAATTGAGAAAGAAACTGGATTAACTTCTCAGGTACATTCTGCTCCTACTATTGATTTAACTGAAGTTATCAATGAATTGAAAATGAAATTAGGCAAGCTGGAAAGTGAGTGTTTTAAGAAACAAAGTATCATCAATGCATATGAAGCAAGTGAACTGGTGAGTGAAGAGAGAATGAAAAGTTTGGAAGAAGACTGTGTAAACAGTTATAGAGCTCAAAAAATATTCACAACTGAAATAGATGGGTTGAAGAAAATGATTATAGAAGAGAAGGTGCAAAACACAAAACTACAAGCTGATAATGAATTCTTGAAGAACTTGGTCTCCACTGGAAACATCTGTGGAATTCTAAACCAAGTTAAGGAAGAAGACAAGTACAAAGCAGTACCACCACCTTTCAACAACAACTTTATGCCAAAAGTTGATAAAGAGAAAAGAAATGCATATCTACAACAATTTAAAGATGTTTTTCAAGACAAAGAAGAACTTGTGGATTTGTATAAGAATGTTGAGGTGAGTGAAGAAGGAGAGTTTGTTGTGAAGAAAGATTTGAAAGATGAAAAGTCAATTGGAGTTCAAGTCTCTGAAGATGACTTTGATTCAATTGATTTGAATCAAGATGACTTGAGTGATTTAAGTGATCAAATCACTGAAGAGGAAATCAAAGCTGCTGAAAGAGGAAGAAAATTCAAGAAACTAGAATCTATTGACAAACTTCCAAAATATCCACCTGTCACATCAAGAATGAAGAAATAGAATGAAAGAACAAAGAGAGAACATGTGTCATTTGACATATGTGAAAAGAAGAAAGTAAATTACAATGCTGTAAAGCCTCCAAGCAAAGAAGTATTGAAAAGGATAAAGAAGAACAACAAAAATAGGGTAAAAGAAATTGTAGATGTTGAAAACTTTATCCCTGTTTATCCTATTTTCTCAAGCATTGAAGACTTTGACATTGGAGAAGTAGAAACAATGGGGGAATATGAAAATAGTAAATCAAGACAAAGGGAAAGCATAGAGGAGGAACC